>NC_052666.1:8276374-8588874 GCF_016802725.1 Solenopsis invicta
CATCGCGGCTCATCACAATTTCTAATTTTTTGGTAACTAGATTTAATTGTGTCTTCTTTTTTTCGTTTGTTTCGGGAAAAAATTTGTAACATTATTATAATTATTGCGATTATTTTGTTCTCATAGACTTTTATACTGAGGATGACCGACATTAAAGGTCGAAACGTTTATCATTGGATTTATGCTGTTATTTATTTATTCGCACCTGACATCTTGCGTGGCTCTCAAGCTCAATTTTCCTCATCATTAATTTATTTAAGTGAGCCTTAATCTTTGACTAATTGTTTTAATTAACCCGAGCGTTACCATGGGTCCTCAATTCTCCGTATCTCCGCCTAAATTTTTTACTTTTATTAGAAATTGTTTCGGAAACCACACATGTTTCCTTTTAAATAAGTTTATCAAACTCAGCCGATCTTTGACATATTTATATATGCGAATCCGGTTTATCAAAGCGTGCTTGAAATATGATCTAACTCCGACACATTTGAACATCTATAGAAGACAGGCAAATATTTCATTGTTCCATAAGACCTCGTTTAACAGTCTTGACAGAATCAGTAATAACTTTATCAACATTGTATTAAGATTAGAACTAAGAGATGCGTACAAACATTTACATTTCTTAAGACATCAATTTTATAAGACCTCGAGGAGCGTATCGAATGTCCTCCCTCCACTGATCGAGAGTGATTTTTTCACCTTTCAAGAAAAAAGGAATGGTTGGTTGTGGCACAGGGAGACTTCTAGGATCGAAAAAAAGATTGATTGGTTGAGACAAAAAAAGCGTCAATTTTCTATTAACAAAATAGAACACATTAATTATGTTGCCAAGACTCCTAATGTATCTAACGAAAAAACAACTTTTTCGTTCCAACAGCTTACGCCTAGTGTTAACGAGACATTGCATAACATCCATGTTTCTCCCTTAGAATTTAGTCCTGAGACTCCTCTGGACACTTTACATAACAATTGGTTCACCAATCTAAGCGGTATTGATATCCCGAATGATGTCCGATACCTTTTACAACTAGGTGATCGTTTTGGTTTACCATTGTTGAATATAAACAGGGGGAAGATGTTGTTAGAATTTATCAAACACATTGAACACAACATCTCTAAATACAGGAAAAATATACATGACGCAATTAGAAACCGATCTGTATCGATCCTTGAGGGCCTGTTCCGCAGAGACCGTTCGCGAAATATTAATGACCAGCTAATTAAAGACTGGTTACGAACCACGAGTAGATTTGTTAGGGAGCATCCTAACATTTTGTTTACCAGGGCAGACAAGGGTAACATAACTGTTGCCCTTGACAGAAATGACTACATCTTGAGGATGGAAGGCATGCTCTCAGACGATTCTACTTACGTCAAATTATCCAAAGATCCGATTGTTATATTAACAAAAGAAGCGCGCTCCCTCCTCTCTAATTGGAAGGAGAAGGGTTTCATCGAACAACATTTATATAGGAGTATGTTAACAACGGACGGCATCTTACCGAGAGCCTATGGTCTGCCGAAGATCCATAAACCTAATATTCCATTAAGAATCATAATTTCTTCTATAAACAGTCCACTATACTCATTAGCTTATCATTTACATGAAATAATTTATAACAGTTTACCAGAAGCGGATAGTTTCATAAAAAACAGTGTCCATTTAGTTAATAAACTAAATGGCCTTTCCTTGAGATCAGATCACGTCTTATTGTCTTTGGACGTCGTGTCACTTTTCACCAATGTTCCAAAAGACTTAGCGGTGGAAAGCGTCACGTCCAGATGGGATTTGATTTCTAAAAATACTACTATTCCGCTCGTTGAATTTCTCAAAGCTCTTAATTTAATAATAGATTCTACATTTTTCAAATTTAATAATGTGTGCTACAAACAGATCTTCGGTTTGCCGATGGGTTCCCCGTTGTCTCCTATCTTGGCGGATTTAGTCTTGCAAGACTTGGAGTGCAAGGCGATTAAATCTCTCTCCTTTCATCTGCCATTTTACTATAGATATGTAGATGACATATTATTAGCAGCTCCTGTAAGCTTGTTACCGGACATTCTTGACACGTTCAATTCTATGCATGAACGCTTACAATTTACTATGGAGAGAGAGAGCGAGGGAAAAATCAGTTTTCTTGATGTCATGCTATTGAGGGTGAATGATAGAATTATTTTCGATCAGTATCGCAAACCAACGTTCTCGGGAAGATACTTGAATTTCTTCTCACATCATCCCTTGTGTCACAAAAAGGGTGTCATCTTCGGTATGGTTGACAAATTAATTTCTTTATCACATCCGCAATTTCATCGTAAGAACTTCATAATTTTAATCAATATCTTATTAGAAAATAATTATCCATTAAATTTTATTTTTGCCATGATTCATTGTAGACTCAAACACCTTTTTTATAGAGATGACAGTTGTGTTATGGATAAACATGTGAGAAGATTTTTTACGATCCCTTACATTGAGTCGGTATCAGAGAAATTCTCGTCTTTCTCATGTCAGTTTGATTGCAGTGTGGCGTTCACTATCCCTTCTAAATTGAATAAATTTATAACCACCGGTAAAGACCACATAGAGCGTCTTTCTTGTAATGACGTGGTCTATAAAATCAATTGTAAAGACTGCGATTCTTCTTACGTGGGACAGACTAAGCGTCAGCTAAAAACAAGAGTAAACGAACATAAAGCGGATATTAGAAAGGCCAGTTCTCCTTCGGTTATTTCGTCACATCGTATTTCTGAAAACCACGATTTTGATTGGGAGAACGTCGAAATTTTAGACAAAGAGCCTTCTTACGTAAAAAGATCTATATCCGAGATGTTACACATCAAAAATCAATCGCATGGACTCAACAAACAAAGTGATACCGAACTCCTCTCGGATGCGTATCTTCCTATTCTCGAACGTATTCCCCCTTCTTAGGTTTATCATCCCTCCTCTTTGTACTCTTTTCGTGCGGTCCGCCGAGGCCATCCCACTCGTTCGGTTCTTATTATTTGTATCTATTCCTTCCAAGATGTAACATCTTTCCTCATATTACTGTGACACGAGTTTTGGTGCCTAGAGGTATTTAGTATACAATTCTTTGTTTCGAGTATTATTTCTTATTTACTATTTTACATCTCTTGACTTGTACAGTTTTCTACTTTTTTTCCACATTTACTTAATTATTTAATTACAATATTTATTTTATTATTTATTTCTTAATTTTAATCTCCTGTTAATTATTTTTAATTACTAAATTCGTATTGTTGTTTGTTACAAGTTTAATATTCATTCCTTAATATTATTCTTTATTTTAATCAGCAAATCAAGTCATGTTGATTTTTCGAAGCTCTTGTCTCGGCACATGCTCCTTGAGTTTGTTTATTATGTTACGAGGATAGAGGATGTACATCGCGGCTCATCACAATTTCTAATTTTTTGGTAACTAGATTTAATTGTGTCTTCTTTTTTTCGTTTGTTTCGGGAAAAAATTTGTAACATTATTATAATTATTGCGATTATTTTGTTCTCATAGACTTTTATACTGAGGATGACCGACATTAAAGGTCGAAACGTTTATCATTGGATTTATGCTGTTATTTATTTATTCGCACCTGACATCTTGCGTGGCTCTCAAGCTCAATTTTCCTCATCATTAATTTATTTAAGTGAGCCTTAATCTTTGACTAATTGTTTTAATTAACCCGAGCGTTACCATGGGTCCTCAATTCTCCGTATCTCCGCCTAAATTTTTTACTTTTATTAGAAATTGTTTCGGAAACCACACATGTTTCCTTTTAAATAAGTTTATCAAACTCAGCCGATCTTTGACATATTTATATATGCGAATCCGGTTTATCAAAGCGTGCTTGAAATATGATCTAACTCCGACACATTTGAACATCTATAGAAGACAGGCAAATATTTCATTGTTCCATAAGACCTCGTTTAACAGTCTTGACAGAATCAGTAATAACTTTATCAACATTGTATTAAGATTAGAACTAAGAGATGCGTACAAACATTTACATTTCTTAAGACATCAATTTTATAAGACCTCGAGGAGCGTATCGAATGTCCTCCCTCCACTGATCGAGAGTGATTTTTTCACCTTTCAAGAAAAAAGGAATGGTTGGTTGTGGCACAGGGAGACTTCTAGGATCGAAAAAAAGATTGATTGGTTGAGACAAAAAAAGCGTCAATTTTCTATTAACAAAATAGAACACATTAATTATGTTGCCAAGACTCCTAATGTATCTAACGAAAAAACAACTTTTTCGTTCCAACAGCTTACGCCTAGTGTTAACGAGACATTGCATAACATCCATGTTTCTCCCTTAGAATTTAGTCCTGAGACTCCTCTGGACACTTTACATAACAATTGGTTCACCAATCTAAGCGGTATTGATATCCCGAATGATGTCCGATACCTTTTACAACTAGGTGATCGTTTTGGTTTACCATTGTTGAATATAAACAGGGGGAAGATGTTGTTAGAATTTATCAAACACATTGAACACAACATCTCTAAATACAGGAAAAATATACATGACGCAATTAGAAACCGATCTGTATCGATCCTTGAGGGCCTGTTCCGCAGAGACCGTTCGCGAAATATTAATGACCAGCTAATTAAAGACTGGTTACGAACCACGAGTAGATTTGTTAGGGAGCATCCTAACATTTTGTTTACCAGGGCAGACAAGGGTAACATAACTGTTGCCCTTGACAGAAATGACTACATCTTGAGGATGGAAGGCATGCTCTCAGACGATTCTACTTACGTCAAATTATCCAAAGATCCGATTGTTATATTAACAAAAGAAGCGCGCTCCCTCCTCTCTAATTGGAAGGAGAAGGGTTTCATCGAACAACATTTATATAGGAGTATGTTAACAACGGACGGCATCTTACCGAGAGCCTATGGTCTGCCGAAGATCCATAAACCTAATATTCCATTAAGAATCATAATTTCTTCTATAAACAGTCCACTATACTCATTAGCTTATCATTTACATGAAATAATTTATAACAGTTTACCAGAAGCGGATAGTTTCATAAAAAACAGTGTCCATTTAGTTAATAAACTAAATGGCCTTTCCTTGAGATCAGATCACGTCTTATTGTCTTTGGACGTCGTGTCACTTTTCACCAATGTTCCAAAAGACTTAGCGGTGGAAAGCGTCACGTCCAGATGGGATTTGATTTCTAAAAATACTACTATTCCGCTCGTTGAATTTCTCAAAGCTCTTAATTTAATAATAGATTCTACATTTTTCAAATTTAATAATGTGTGCTACAAACAGATCTTCGATTTGCCGATGGGTTCCCCGTTGTCTCCTATCTTGGCGGATTTAGTCTTGCAAGACTTGGAGTGCAAGGCGATTAAATCTCTCTCCTTTCATCTGCCATTTTACTATAGATATGTAGATGACATATTATTAGCAGCTCCTGTAAGCTTGTTACCGGACATTCTTGACACGTTCAATTCTATGCATGAACGCTTACAATTTACTATGGAGAGAGAGAGCGAGGGAAAAATCAGTTTTCTTGATGTCATGCTATTGAGGGTGAATGATAGAATTATTTTCGATCAGTATCGCAAACCAACGTTCTCGGGAAGATACTTGAATTTCTTCTCACATCATCCCTTGTGTCACAAAAAGGGTGTCATCTTCGGTATGGTTGACAAATTAATTTCTTTATCACATCCGCAATTTCATCGTAAGAACTTCATAATTTTAATCAATATCTTATTAGAAAATAATTATCCATTAAATTTTATTTTTGCCATGATTCATTGTAGACTCAAACACCTTTTTTATAGAGATGACAGTTGTGTTATGGATAAACATGTGAGAAGATTTTTTACGATCCCTTACATTGAGTCGGTATCAGAGAAATTCTCGTCTTTCTCATGTCAGTTTGATTGCAGTGTGGCGTTCACTATCCCTTCTAAATTGAATAAATTTATAACCACCGGTAAAGACCACATAGAGCGTCTTTCTTGTAATGACGTGGTCTATAAAATCAATTGTAAAGACTGCGATTCTTCTTACGTGGGACAGACTAAGCGTCAGCTAAAAACAAGAGTAAACGAACATAAAGCGGATATTAGAAAGGCCAGTTCTCCTTCGGTTATTTCGTCACATCGTATTTCTGAAAACCACGATTTTGATTGGGAGAACGTCGAAATTTTAGACAAAGAGCCTTCTTACGTAAAAAGATCTATATCCGAGATGTTACACATCAAAAATCAATCGCATGGACTCAACAAACAAAGTGATACCGAACTCCTCTCGGATGCGTATCTTCCTATTCTCGAAGGTATTCCCCCTTCTTAGGTTTATCATCCCTCCTCTTTGTACTCTTTTCGTGCGGTCCGCCGAGGCCATCCCACTCGTTCGGTTCTTATTATTTGTATCTATTCCTTCCAAGATGTAACATCTTTCCTCATATTACTGTGACACGAGTTTTGGTGCCTAGAGGTATTTAGTATACAATTCTTTGTTTCGAGTATTATTTCTTATTTACTATTTTACATCTCTTGACTTGTACAGTTTTCTACTTTTTTTCCACATTTACTTAATTATTTAATTACAATATTTATTTTATTATTTATTTCTTAATTTTAATCTCCTGTTAATTATTTTTAATTACTAAATTCGTATTGTTGTTTGTTACAAGTTTAATATTCATTCCTTAATATTATTCTTTATTTTAATCAGCAAATCAAGTCATGTTGATTTTTCGAAGCTCTTGTCTCGGCACATGCTCCTTGAGTTTGTTTATTATGTTACGAGGATAGAGGATGTACATCGCGGCTCATCACAATTTCTAATTTTTTGGTAACTAGATTTAATTGTGTCTTCTTTTTTTCGTTTGTTTCGGGAAAAAATTTGTAACATTATTATAATTATTGCGATTATTTTGTTCTCATAGACTTTTATACTGAGGATGACCGACATTAAAGGTCGAAACGTTTATCATTGGATTTATGCTGTTATTTATTTATTCGCATCTGACATCTTGCGTGGCTCTCAAGCTCAATTTTCCTCATCATTAATTTATTTAAGTGAGCCTTAATCTTTGACTAATTGTTTTAATTAACCCGAGCGTTACCATGGGTCCTCAATTCTCCGTATCTCCGCCTAAATTTTTTACTTTTATTAGAAATTGTTTCGGAAACCACACATGTTTCCTTTTAAATAAGTTTATCAAACTCAGCCGATCTTTGACATATTTATATATGCGAATCCGGTTTATCAAAGCGTGCTTGAAATATGATCTAACTCCGACACATTTGAACATCTATAGAAGACAGGCAAATATTTCATTGTTCCATAAGACCTCGTTTAACAGTCTTGACAGAATCAGTAATAACTTTATCAACATTGTATTAAGATTAGAACTAAGAGATGCGTACAAACATTTACATTTCTTAAGACATCAATTTTATAAGACCTCGAGGAGCGTATCGAATGTCCTCCCTCCACTGATCGAGAGTGATTTTTTCACCTTTCAAGAAAAAAGGAATGGTTGGTTGTGGCACAGGGAGACTTCTAGGATCGAAAAAAAGATTGATTGGTTGAGACAAAAAAAGCGTCAATTTTCTATTAACAAAATAGAACACATTAATTATGTTGCCAAGACTCCTAATGTATCTAACGAAAAAACAACTTTTTCGTTCCAACAGCTTACGCCTAGTGTTAACGAGACATTGCATAACATCCATGTTTCTCCCTTAGAATTTAGTCCTGAGACTCCTCTGGACACTTTACATAACAATTGGTTCACCAATCTAAGCGGTATTGATATCCCGAATGATGTCCGATACCTTTTACAACTAGGTGATCGTTTTGGTTTACCATTGTTGAATATAAACAGGGGGAAGATGTTGTTAGAATTTATCAAACACATTGAACACAACATCTCTAAATACAGGAAAAATATACATGACGCAATTAGAAACCGATCTGTATCGATCCTTGAGGGCCTGTTCCGCAGAGACCGTTCGCGAAATATTAATGACCAGCTAATTAAAGACTGGTTACGAACCACGAGTAGATTTGTTAGGGAGCATCCTAACATTTTGTTTACCAGGGCAGACAAGGGTAACATAACTGTTGCCCTTGACAGAAATGACTACATCTTGAGGATGGAAGGCATGCTCTCAGACGATTCTACTTACGTCAAATTATCCAAAGATCCGATTGTTATATTAACAAAAGAAGCGCGCTCCCTCCTCTCTAATTGGAAGGAGAAGGGTTTCATCGAACAACATTTATATAGGAGTATGTTAACAACGGACGGCATCTTACCGAGAGCCTATGGTCTGCCGAAGATCCATAAACCTAATATTCCATTAAGAATCATAATTTCTTCTATAAACAGTCCACTATACTCATTAGCTTATCATTTACATGAAATAATTTATAACAGTTTACCAGAAGCGGATAGTTTCATAAAAAACAGTGTCCATTTAGTTAATAAACTAAATGGCCTTTCCTTGAGATCAGATCACGTCTTATTGTCTTTGGACGTCGTGTCACTTTTCACCAATGTTCCAAAAGACTTAGCGGTGGAAAGCGTCACGTCCAGATGGGATTTGATTTCTAAAAATACTACTATTCCGCTCGTTGAATTTCTCAAAGCTCTTAATTTAATAATAGATTCTACATTTTTCAAATTTAATAATGTGTGCTACAAACAGATCTTCGATTTGCCGATGGGTTCCCCGTTGTCTCCTATCTTGGCGGATTTAGTCTTGCAAGACTTGGAGTGCAAGGCGATTAAATCTCTCTCCTTTCATCTGCCATTTTACTATAGATATGTAGATGACATATTATTAGCAGCTCCTGTAAGCTTGTTACCGGACATTCTTGACACGTTCAATTCTATGCATGAACGCTTACAATTTACTATGGAGAGAGAGAGCGAGGGAAAAATCAGTTTTCTTGATGTCATGCTATTGAGGGTGAATGATAGAATTATTTTCGATCAGTATCGCAAACCAACGTTCTCGGGAAGATACTTGAATTTCTTCTCACATCATCCCTTGTGTCACGAAAAGGGTGTCATCTTCGGTATGGTTGACAAATTAATTTCTTTATCACATCCGCAATTTCATCGTAAGAACTTCATAATTTTAATCAATATCTTATTAGAAAATAATTATCCATTAAATTTTATTTTTGCCATGATTCATTGTAGACTCAAACACCTTTTTTATAGAGATGACAGTTGTGTTATGGATAAACATGTGAGAAGATTTTTTACGATCCCTTACATTGAGTCGGTATCAGAGAAATTCTCGTCTTTCTCATGTCAGTTTGATTGCAGTGTGGCGTTCACTATCCCTTCTAAATTGAATAAATTTATAACCACCGGTAAAGACCACATAGAGCGTCTTTCTTGTAATGACGTGGTCTATAAAATCAATTGTAAAGACTGCGATTCTTCTTACGTGGGACAGACTAAGCGTCAGCTAAAAACAAGAGTAAACGAACATAAAGCGGATATTAGAAAGGCCAGTTCTCCTTCGGTTATTTCGTCACATCGTATTTCTGAAAACCACGATTTTGATTGGGAGAACGTCGAAATTTTAGACAAAGAGCCTTCTTACGTAAAAAGATCTATATCCGAGATGTTACACATCAAAAATCAATCGCATGGACTCAACAAACAAAGTGATACCGAACTCCTCTCGGATGCGTATCTTCCTATTCTCGAACGTATTCCCCCTTCTTAGGTTTATCATCCCTCCTCTTTGTACTCTTTTCGTGCGGTCCGCCGAGGCCATCCCACTCGTTCGGTTCTTATTATTTGTATCTATTCCTTCCAAGATGTAACATCTTTCCTCATATTACTGTGACACGAGTTTTGGTGCCTAGAGGTATTTAGTATACAATTCTTTGTTTCGAGTATTATTTCTTATTTACTATTTTACATCTCTTGACTTGTACAGTTTTCTACTTTTTTTCCACATTTACTTAATTATTTAATTACAATATTTATTTTATTATTTATTTCTTAATTTTAATCTCCTGTTAATTATTTTTAATTACTAAATTCGTATTGTTGTTTGTTACAAGTTTAATATTCATTCCTTAATATTATTCTTTATTTTAATCAGCAAATCAAGTCATGTTGATTTTTCGAAGCTCTTGTCTCGGCACATGCTCCTTGAGTTTGTTTATTATGTTACGAGGATAGAGGATGTACATCGCGGCTCATCACAATTTCTAATTTTTTGGTAACTAGATTTAATTGTGTCTTCTTTTTTTCGTTTGTTTCGGGAAAAAAATTTGTAACATTATTATAATTATTGCGATTATTTTGTTCTCATAGACTTTTATACTGAGGATGACCGACATTAAAGGTCGAAACGTTTATCATTGGATTTATGCTGTTATTTATTTATTTGCACCTGACATCTTGCGTGGCTCTCAAGCTCAATTTTCCTCATCATTAATTTATTTAAGTGAGCCTTAATCTTTGACTAATTGTTTTAATTAACCCGAGCGTTACCATGGGTCCTCAATTCTCCGTATCTCCGCCTAAATTTTTTACTTTTATTAGAAATTGTTTCGGAAACCACACATGTTTCCTTTTAAATAAGTTTATCAAACTCAGCCGATCTTTGACATATTTATATATGCGAATCCGGTTTATCAAAGCGTGCTTGAAATATGATCTAACTCCGACACATTTGAACATCTATAGAAGACAGGCAAATATTTCATTGTTCCATAAGACCTCGTTTAACAGTCTTGACAGAATCAGTAATAACTTTATCAACATTGTATTAAGATTAGAACTAAGAGATGCGTACAAACATTTACATTTCTTAAGACATCAATTTTATAAGACCTCGAGGAGCGTATCGAATGTCCTCCCTCCACTGATCGAGAGTGATTTTTTCACCTTTCAAGAAAAAAGGAATGGTTGGTTGTGGCACAGGGAGACTTCTAGGATCGAAAAAAAGATTGATTGGTTGAGACAAAAAAAGCGTCAATTTTCTATTAACAAAATAGAACACATTAATTATGTTGCCAAGACTCCTAATGTATCTAACGAAAAAACAACTTTTTCGTTCCAACAGCTTACGCCTAGTGTTAACGAGACATTGCATAACATCCATGTTTCTCCCTTAGAATTTAGTCCTGAGACTCCTCTGGACACTTTACATAACAATTGGTTCACCAATCTAAGCGGTATTGATATCCCGAATGATGTCCGATACCTTTTACAACTAGGTGATCGTTTTGGTTTACCATTGTTGAATATAAACAGGGGGAAGATGTTGTTAGAATTTATCAAACACATTGAACACAACATCTCTAAATACAGGAAAAATATACATGACGCAATTAGAAACCGATCTGTATCGATCCTTGAGGGCCTGTTCCGCAGAGACCGTTCGCGAAATATTAATGACCAGCTAATTAAAGACTGGTTACGAACCACGAGTAGATTTGTTAGGGAGCATCCTAACATTTTGTTTACCAGGGCAGACAAGGGTAACATAACTGTTGCCCTTGACAGAAATGACTACATCTTGAGGATGGAAGGCATGCTCTCAGACGATTCTACTTACGTCAAATTATCCAAAGATCCGATTGTTATATTAACAAAAGAAGCGCGCTCCCTCCTCTCTAATTGGAAGGAGAAGGGTTTCATCGAACAACATTTATATAGGAGTATGTTAACAACGGACGGCATCTTACCGAGAGCCTATGGTCTGCCGAAGATCCATAAACCTAATATTCCATTAAGAATCATAATTTCTTCTATAAACAGTCCACTATACTCATTAGCTTATCATTTACATGAAATAATTTATAACAGTTTACCAGAAGCTGATAGTTTCATAAAAAACAGTGTCCATTTAGTTAATAAACTAAATGGCCTTTCCTTGAGATCAGATCACGTCTTATTGTCTTTGGACGTCGTGTCACTTTTCACCAATGTTCCAAAAGACTTAGCGGTGGAAAGCGTCACGTCCAGATGGGATTTGATTTCTAAAAATACTACTATTCCGCTCGTTGAATTTCTCAAAGCTCTTAATTTAATAATAGATTCTACATTTTTCAAATTTAATAATGTGTGCTACAAACAGATCTTCGGTTTGCCGATGGGTTCCCCGTTGTCTCCTATCTTGGCGGATTTAGTCTTGCAAGACTTGGAGTGCAAGGCGATTAAATCTCTCTCCTTTCATCTGCCATTTTACTATAGATATGTAGATGACATATTATTAGCAGCTCCTGTAAGCTTGTTACCGGACATTCTTGACACGTTCAATTCTATGCATGAACGCTTACAATTTACTATGGAGAGAGAGAGCGAGGGAAAAATCAGTTTTCTTGATGTCATGCTATTGAGGGTGAATGATAGAATTATTTTCGATCAGTATCGCAAACCAACGTTCTCGGGAAGATACTTGAATTTCTTCTCACATCATCCCTTGTGTCACAAAAAGGGTGTCATCTTCGGTATGGTTGACAAATTAATTTCTTTATCACATCCGCAATTTCATCGTAAGAACTTCATAATTTTAATCAATATCTTATTAGAAAATAATTATCCATTAAATTTTATTTTTGCCATGATTCATTGTAGACTCAAACACCTTTTTTATAGAGATGACAGTTGTGTTATGGATAAACATGTGAGAAGATTTTTTACGATCCCTTACATTGAGTCGGTATCAGAGAAATTCTCGTCTTTCTCATGTCAGTTTGATTGCAGTGTGGCGTTCACTATCCCTTCTAAATTGAATAAATTTATAACCACCGGTAAAGACCACATAGAGCGTCTTTCTTGTAATGACGTGGTCTATAAAATCAATTGTAAAGACTGCGATTCTTCTTACGTGGGACAGACTAAGCGTCAGCTAAAAACAAGAGTAAACGAACATAAAGCGGATATTAGAAAGGCCAGTTCTCCTTCGGTTATTTCGTCACATCGTATTTCTGAAAACCACGATTTTGATTGGGAGAACGTCGAAATTTTAGACAAAGAGCCTTCTTACGTAAAAAGATCTATATCCGAGATGTTACACATCAAAAATCAATCGCATGGACTCAACAAACAAAGTGATACCGAACTCCTCTCGGATGCGTATCTTCCTATTCTCGAACGTATTCCCCCTTCTTAGGTTTATCATCCCTCCTCTTTGTACTCTTTTCGTGCGGTCCGCCGAGGCCATCCCACTCGTTCGGTTCTTATTATTTGTATCTATTCCTTCCAAGATGTAACATCTTTCCTCATATTACTGTGACACGAGTTTTGGTGCCTAGAGGTATTTAGTATACAATTCTTTGTTTCGAGTATTATTTCTTATTTACTATTTTACATCTCTTGACTTGTACAGTTTTCTACTTTTTTTCCACATTTACTTAATTATTTAATTACAATATTTATTTTATTATTTATTTCTTAATTTTAATCTCCTGTTAATTATTTTTAATTACTAAATTCGTATTGTTGTTTGTTACAAGTTTAATATTCATTCCTTAATATTATTCTTTATTTTAATCAGCAAATCAAGTCATGTTGATTTTTCGAAGCTCTTGTCTCGGCACATGCTCCTTGAGTTTGTTTATTATGTTACGAGGATAGAGGATGTACATCGCGGCTCATCACAATTTCTAATTTTTTGGTAACTAGATTTAATTGTGTCTTCTTTTTTTCGTTTGTTTCGGGAAAAAAATTTGTAACATTATTATAATTATTGCGATTATTTTGTTCTCATAGACTTTTATACTGAGGATGACCGACATTAAAGGTCGAAACGTTTATCATTGGATTTATGCTGTTATTTATTTATTCGCACCTGACATCTTGCGTGGCTCTCAAGCTCAATTTTCCTCATCATTAATATATATATATATTTATTTAAAAAACTTTATTATATTTACAACTGTTTTGATATTACATAAATTATAGATATTTGGCTTCTGGCGACTCAATAGTGTCAATATCTTATCAATACTTATTAGGATGTACAACAGTAAGCAATATTATATCTGAAACATGCGATTTGGAATGAGTTATGCCGAATTGTCCTTCCACCTTCTTTATCAAAAGAAGATTGCAAAAATATTGCAGCAGACTTTGATCAACGATGCGATTTCCCTCATTGTATCGGTGCTATTGATGGAAAACACATTGTTATTCAAGTATTTATTTCAACAATATTATCATATATACAATATATAAATATATATTTCATTGTTATTATATTATACTTTTTCAGTGGCCTAATAATGCTGGTTCCATGTATTATAATTATAAAGCCATAGTATCGTTTTAATGGCAGTATGCGATGCTAATGTTTACATTTGTTGACATTGGAGCCTATGGTAGACGCAGCGATGGTGGAATTTTTAAAGAATGCCAATTTGGCAAAAAATTTGAACAAAATAAAATGAACGTGCCAGATACAGAGGATATTTCTAGAATGGTCCCAAATTGCCGTATTGCCTTGTTGCAGATGAAACATTTCCTTTAAAAGAATATTTGCTTCGACCATACCCAGGAAGGGGCGGGCTGACTAAAGAGAAAAATATATTCAATTATCGACTAAGTCGTGCCAGACGAGTGATTAAAAATACATTTGGTATTCTTGCCTGTCAATGGCGAATACTGAGAAAGCCAATAATTAGCAAAGTAGAAACTGTTGAAAGAATTGTGCAAAGCATTGTGTGTTTGCATAATTGGTTACGAAAACAGGACATAAACAAAAATGAATACATAACTACAAGTATGATCGATCATGACGGTTCTAATGGTTTTATACCTGGTTCTTGAAGAATGGTTGTTGAAAACGGTTCTGCTTATCGTGAGGTACAAAGAGCAGAGGCATATATGAGTACTCAGAAACGTATAGAAGTGCAAAAAAAATTTTGCAAATATTTTAATAATGACGGATCTGTACCATGGCAAGATAATTATGCTTAATTGTAAAATACACAAAGTGATTTGTAAGTAGATATAAAAAATTTAATAGGATTTTCTTGGCTTATTTTTAATTAATTTTAATTTTATTAGCTTATTTTATAAAAAAAAAGATTCTATATAGACCCAAATGTATGTTTCATATTCTTATTATATTATTCATTTTCTGTAAATGTTAAAATAAATGACTTCGATAAAACATTTGTTTAGTTTTTTTAAATACCAACTTTTTATTCTTGTAATACATAACTCGTAAATAACTCGCAATTCAATAGTATAAAGTAAAAAAGTATAAAATAAGACATGCTTAACATAATTAAAGCATTTAAAAACAAACATTAAATAAAACTTTGTGCTTTAAACTTTTCAAAACAAAAACTTTAAGTAATAATTACTGAGTATTTGATAAATCTTTTACGAGATCGTAAGTAAATTGAAAAATTCTTTGTGCTGCATCATCTAACACTTGTGGTGGAAGTTTCCTTAATCGTCTCTCAACTACAGACACAATTGCGTCCACATCATCGTCTTGTGGAGGAGCAGGTAAAGCAATCGGTGGCTGCATATTTCTTTGGCAAAAAGCATCAGCAATTCTATTAATTGCTGTAGAATTGTCTCCCTTTTTATTCTTGCCTTTCCTATTGCGTTCTAAAAAATGTATAATATAAAATATAATATATATGTATATACATAACACATATTCACTAAAAAAAAAAAAAAAAGTAGAAAAGATTGAATAGATAAAAAATTGAATGACACATACTTTGCTGTCTATTTTGTTCCCAATCTTCAATACTAATGTCAATTGATTCTTCTGCATCTTCAAAATTAGTATCTGTTGAATCTTCCGTGTTTAATGACACATTTGATTTGGTTCTGTTAACATTTGTAAAACAGTGTTACATATTTAAAATGTATAAATATTTTGCTGTTGAAAATTAAAAAATGCTGATATTTTTATATTGCTCTGGAAGAATGTAATAACATACGCTTTTTGCAAACAAGAATCACGCAAAAATGATAAATTATCGTAATGTTACCACTTGCTTTTCTTAGCGGGTCTTTCGAATCCACTCGCTAATGATTCACTACTAATAATTCTTCTGTATGTATCATGTAGTGATTTGAACTTGGTTTTAGCCTCGATATCTGACAGTTTACTTAGAAAACATTTTATCTCATTAATGATTTTATTAATGAAATCTCAGTTTGATATTATTCTTATAATAATTTCATTATTTTAACTGAATTGCCAATTTGAATTACCATTTAAGGCTTCGGAAACTTCTTTCCATAATTGTGCAACCGCTTTTCTGCTGCGACAAGATAAATCAATTTGTGGATTCCACAAAGCTTCGTGCATGAACTTCTAAAATTAATTGTTCCTCGATTTGCAGTAAATTCTCCTTTTCTGCAATATTTAACTTTTTTCTTATGTTTTTTCTTTTATTCGTTGATTCCAAATCTTCTTGAACTATAATTTCTGAATCGTTAACTAGATTACGCCTTAATATAGTTCCATCTGCTACAAATTATTATAAAATATTATAAGAAATACTTTTAAATAAGATAATAATCATTTACACGAATTTTACTTACTACATATTGGATAAAAACAATTGTTTTTATCCAAGTGGCACTTATCGAAGCCTTGAAGGCATATGTGATTACCAACCTCATTCATGTTGCATATGGTTTCACATAACCCACAAGTTGCAACTATGTTTATCTGACACACATTAATCACAATTGAAAACAATAAGGAAACAATTATTTCATGCTGCAGAAGAATATATTATATATATATATATATATATATATATATATATATATATATATATATATACTTACTTCTACATTTTCGTTTGTAGATTGTTGTAAAAGTATTTTCCAAATGATACATGTTCGACAAATGGTTTCCAACTAACTTTAAAAAAAAAAAGTAAAGCGTCGTAAATCTGTTGTACAGATCCAAATTCATAAACGTTCTCAAACTTATTCTGAAATTAACGACTGTGAATTCGGATCTTAGGTTACATGACGCTTATTAAAGAAACAAACCAAAATGAAGGTTATGTATTGTAATATCGACTTCGTGGCAGCACTGTTTACATCGCAGAGCATTTCAGCGTCAAACGCTTGTAGTTGGAACTGTTCCACCTACAAAATTTTAGCCGCTAAAATAAGAGCGACAAATTTGTCGCTCGAAACGGCTGATTCGAGCGGCTCGTGAAATCGCACCTATAGAATGTAATTTTTTGTTTACTTTTTGTTTTGCTCTATCGAGGGAACGGAGAGGTGATAGCGCTTTGGCTTACGAGACGGATTTTGGACAGGACTGATATTTTATAAAATTAAAATGATGTATTTGACAATTTATGCAAAAATATTATAGGCCTCAAAATCCGCTTTAACTAAAAAAAGGCATTTTTTATTATTTCTTCATTTATTCATTCGTATATCAAGTCTAATATCCTATTTATTATTGTATTATTTTTCAAAATCAATAACAAACGCGCACATACGCATACACATAAAATCATTATTAATATTGAAAAAAAATACAAGTGTATAATACAATGTACAAGTATACACAATAATATAAAAAAAGAGACCAATGACGGATGTGTGTGATGCATATCATTTTCCGTAGAAAAGCTGTAAATCATTAATTTTTGAGAATGCTCTTTTTATTTTCAAAAGTTTTATAATTTCTGAATGTAGGCAACAAATTATTCAAATCATTAAAGCAAAAAACACAATTGTTTAATTGTGACAAAATAAGATGCCATGTTCACGCAGCCTCAGTCTTAAATTCTCCTGCGAAAATTTACGACATAATTTGGCATGATTTTAAAAGATCTGTAGTTGTATGTAAGTTATAAAAAGAATTCTGACGATAAACATTGCTTTTAAAATTTTTTAATTTTTTACGAGAAATAAAAATAAAATGCAGAACGGTTTTTCATACTTCTGTGTGTTTAAAAATGTATCTCATATAGTAATGAACGTATTAAATTATTCTTTAAAGTTATAAATGTCAATATTATTAATTGTTAAACAACAAATTTTTATCGTCTGAAAAAGACATCCATGGAAACATAGGTTTGTAAGATACTGCACTTTACAGCAAATCGATAAATAGTCAGCGTTCACTTTTTCTTCGTTTGTTCATGGAGTTGGGTGGTCAGGATGAAAATTAGAAATAACTCACTGCCTTCGTATATAGCACAAGATGTCACGAGCGTATTTATTGTCTTGCTCAAATAGATTTGCAGTAACTACAATAATTATTTTTGCCGGACGCGAATGTATTGATGGTTAACTGATCGGAAACCGAAATGGGGAGAGCAGTTGTTCACGACACTTTACGCGCGTGGTACGTCGTATCTTTTGCACAATTCGAATTAAGTTTCCTGAAGAGCCGCGTAATGAATAATTTAATTTAATAATAATGAGAATAATTAATGTGAGCGGAGGAGGTCTTACTTCGCCCCGAAGCTCTCTCACTCTATCCAACAAAGACTCGAATTTTTAATCCCGACTTTCTTACACGTGCACATTTGTACCGCGCTTTCGATACTCTCCTCGATCCTGCTCCCTTTCCTCGTCACCTGGCGTTCTGCGCCCTCGCTTCCTTTGTGACCCATTCGGCAACTATTCGCTATCATACTCCTTATAGCTTGCTCAATAATAGTTATACTTGAGATTCTCTTACAGTTTGTTTAAATTTTGAGAGTTTGATGCATTAAAGAATAATTGTCATACAGTTCTGAAAATACTTAGCTATTTTTCAAAGAATTTCGATTGTCAATTATTTATTAAAAAATTTCACAAGAATATGAGTGAGACGCTAGCTGAATTTTTAAAATATTTACAGTTTTGTGATGTTTTTCTTGTAATTCTAAATGCATCTTTATGCTTTACAAAGAGTTCTAATAATGTAAACAATTTGTTTACATTAAAAAAATAGTAATTATTTTAAAAAGCCGAATTGTTCCATATGTGTGCGTGCGTGAGGGCGTGTGTCAACATCTGATCGATATAACTGGAAATATTGTGCTTTTTTGAAAGATACAATTTTTTTAAAAATAAACAAATTGTTTTTATTATCACAATTTTTTGGAAAGCATTAAAATATATCTAAAACTACTCGATAATTATCACTGAGCTGTCAGAACTGTTGAAAATCGTCAACATGTATTGCATGTCCTATGAAATTAGGCTTTTATGAGATAAAAATTTTTTTTAAATAATCAAATTGTTTTTTTATTAGAATTCTTTGGAAAACATTAAAAACAAAGCCAGAACTTTCATAAAGTAATAATCCAGAAATTTTACGAAATGATACGCTTTACACATGCACGCACGCACGCACGCACGCACGCACGCACGCGCACACACCCGTGACAGTCATAACAGTGTCTTAGTTTAAATAATAATTTATATTAGATGGTAATTATTATTCGACCTAAGTTCCTGAATCATCTGTCATCTGTAATGCTTCCTTGTTGACGCTGTGTTCTGATCGAATAAATGTAATAAACGAATATCTATGTGCGATCCATCCGACCATAACACATCATATTAAATTTTTTTATATTATATTAATAATAAGGAATTGTTTTAAAACTATACATTCAAAATGTATAAAATATATTGTTACATTTCCATCATACAGCTATTTTGTATTGAAAATAAATTTACTTAAGATAGGTAACAGAAAGCACATTCATTTATGATATAAAACAATTCCTTTAACATATAACATAATTGAAGACACTAACCTTTTAATCCATCTTCTTTTTGTCGAAAGTCTACGACGACAGAGTGGCAAACACTTATTGCTGTATTTTTTTCCCATTGTTACTTGAGAAAATTGTACACTATACAGATATATATATATATATATATATATATATATATATATATATATATATATATATGTATATAGCTTTGGTATATTTTGAGGACATTTTAAAAAGTCTATCTATAAGCATATAATTAGAAAGATTAGATCGTGTTTAGTTAGTATAGATAGATATAGCAATCTTCTACACCGTTTTTCTTAAAAATAGATACGATTTATCTTATATGGTCTATTTCAAGGACATATTAGTTATTGGCAGCAATGGGTTAATATGAAGACATGTATATATTCATTTATGGGCTATTATAAAGACATGGATCTATAAAATTAAATTTTTGTTTAAATCAATATAATGTGACCCCAGTAATGTAACCTAATAGTTATAGATAGTAATTATGCTGTATTTTGCATAATATTAACCGTTTTGTATGTATGGGTAATTTTAAGGACTTCGGAAATTAATTTTAAAAGTCCACAAAATTAGCCATCCATGTAAAAAAATACCCGGAATGGTATTGTACTTTACTCTCAACTACTTATCTATGAAAAATCATTGTAAGCAATATTGGTGGGTAATTAAATTTAATTCAGATTCAATATAATTCGCTACATTTTCATAAATTTTAATGGATTTAATACAATTCATGTAACATTAAAAATTAACGTTTATTAAAAAAATTTTAATTAACATTGTTAAATGCTTCGAAAACAAAATTAGACATTTTCCAGTACTTTAAAAACAAATTACGTTCATAAATTTTATTTGTAGCAAATTAATAAATGGATTGTAACAAGAACATGCAGGAGAGTAACACCTGTCAACCGTTACGTTAGAGTAACTTAAATATGGAATTATTTAATATAAATATGACTATAACTATAATTAGGAATATATTAAGTTCCCGCCAAAATATGTCCCTATAATAACACATACGTACAATCCCTGCCAAAATATGTCCTCATAATAGCCCATACGTACAATTCCCGCGAAAATATATGTCCCCACATTAACCCATCATTACTAATAAATACAATTTATACCTTTGATACAGACTCTACAGGTTAAATCGTTTGCAGATTTGAGAAAAACGGTTTAAAGATAATTATTAAACATAACTACATGTTCACTTTAAAATTAATATTGTTAAAAGCTTCAAAAATAAAATTAGACACTTTCTAGCATTTTAAAAACGAATTACGTTCATAAATTTCATTTGTTGTAAATTGATAACTTGGTTGCAACAATAGCATGCAGGGGAGTCATACATGTCAACTGTTATGTTAGACTGACTTACATATGGAATTATTTAATATAAATATGACTATGGTAATAATTATAAATTCGTTAAGGTCTTCAGTACTTTCTAACCGTTGTTCAATTACATCACTATTGCAGATATTTACGTTTTGAAAATAAACTTACAATATGTTTAGCAATTATCTCGGTACCATTTTTCTAAAAACAGCAAACGATTGAACTTATACAATCTATTTTAAGGCCATAAATATGTATTTAATAGTAACAATGGATTAATATGGGGACATATATTTTGGCGGGAATTGTACGTATGGGCTATTATAGGGACACATTTTGACGGGAATTGTATATATGGGCTATTATAAGGACACATTTTGGCGAGAACTACCTTAATACATTCATAAACATAACCTTAGTCATATTTATATTAACTGAATATTTATATCAGTCTAACATAACAGTTGACAGGTGCAACTCCCCTGCATGCTATTCTTGCAACCGAGTTATCAATTTACAACAAATGAAAGTTACGAACGTAATTCGTTTCTAAAATGATAGAAAGTGTCTAATTTTATTTTCAAACCTTTTAACAATGTTGATTTTAAGTCGAACGTATAGTTATGTTTAACAATTATCTTTGAACCATTTTTCTCAAAACTACAAACGATTGAACCTGTATAGTGTATATCAAGGATATGAATATGTATTTATTAGTAACAATGGGTTAATGAAGGGACATATATATTTTGGCGGGAATTGTACGTATGGGCTATTATAGGAACACATTTTGGCGGGAATTGTATAAATGGGCTATTATAAGGACATATTTTGGCGGGAATTACCTTAATACATTCATAATCATAACTTTAGTTATATTTATATTAAATAAATATTTAAATCAGTCTAACATAACAGTTGACAGGTGCAACTCCCCTGCATGCTATTCTTGCAACCGAGTTATCAATTTACAATAAATGAAAGTTACGAACGTAATTCGTTTCTAAAATGCTAGAAAGTGTCTAATTTTATTTTCAAACCTTTTAACAATGTTGATTTTAAGTTGAATAAATAGTTATGTTTAACAATTATCTTTGAACCGTTTTTCTCAAAACTACAAACGATTGAACCTGTATAGTGTATATCAAGGATATGAAGATGTATTTATTAGTAACAATGGGTTAATGAAGGGACATATATATTTTGGCGGGAATTGTACGTATGGGCTATTATAGGAACACATTTTGGCGGGAATTGTATAAATGGGCTATTATAAGGACATATTTTGGCGGGAACTACCTTAATACATTCATAATCATAACCATAGTCATATTTATATTAAATAAATATTTAAATCAGTCTAACATAACAGTTGACAGGTGCAACTCCCCTGCATGCTATTCTTGCAACCGAGTTATCAATTTACAACAAACGAAAGTTATGAACGTAATTCGTTTCTAAAATGCTAGAAAGTGTCTAATTTTATTTTCAAACCTTTTAACAATGTTGATTTTAAGTTGAACGTATAGTTATGTTTAACAATTACCTTTGAACCGTTTTTCTCAAAACTACAAACGATTGAACCTGTATAGTGTATATCAAGGGTATGAATATGTATTTATTAGTAACAATGGGTTAATGAAGGGACATATATATTTTGGCGGGAATTGTACGTATGGGCTATTATAGGAACACATTTTGGCGGGAATTGTATAAATGGGCTATTATAAGGACATATTTTGGCGGGAACTACCTTAATACATTCATAATCATAACCTTAGTTATATTTATATTAAATAAATATTTAAATCAGTCTAACATAACAGTTGACAGGTGCAACTCCCCTGCATGCTATTCTTGCAACCGAGTTATCAATTTACAACAAATGAAAGTTATGAACGTAATTCGTTTCTAAAATGTTAGAAAGTGTCTAATTTTATTTTCAAACCTTTTAACAATGTTGATTTTAAGTTGAATATATAGTTATGTTTAACAATTATCTTTGAACCGTTTTTCTCAAAACTACAAACGATTGAACCTGTATAGTGTATATCAAGGGTATGAATATGTATTTATTAGTAACAATGGGTTAATGAAGGGACATATATATTTTGGCGGGAATTGTACGTATGGGCTATTATAGGAACACATTTTGGCGGGAATTGTATAAATGGGCTATTATAAGGACATATTTTGGCGGGAACTACCTTAATACATTCATAATCATAACCTTAGTCATATTTATAATAAATAAATATTTAAATCAGTCTAACATAACAGTTGACAGGTGTGACTCTCCTCCATACTGTTGTTGCAATCAATTTATCAATTTACAGTTATCAGCAACAATGGCTTCGTATGGAAACATATTTTGATGCTATTTTACGTATGGACTATTATAGGGACATATTTTGGCGGAAACTATCTTGACACATATATTGGAAATATATATGTTCATTTTAAAATTAACATTGTTAGAAGCTTCGGAAATAAAGTTAAATATTTTCCAGCATTTCAAAAAGGAATTGTGTTCATTACTTTTATTTGTTGTAACTCGGTTGTAACAATAGCATGCAGGGAAGTCACATTTGTCAACAGTTATGTTAGACTGACTTAAGTATAGAATTATTTTTTATAAATATGACTATGGATATAATTATGAATGTGTCAAGGTAGTCCCCGCCAAAATATGTCCTTATAATAGCCCATACGTACAATTCGCGCCAAAATATGTCCCCATATTAACCCATTGTTACTATTAAATACATATTTATGGCCTTAAAATAGATTGTATAGGTTCAATCGTTTACTGTTTTGAGAAAAATGGTACCGAGATAATTGCTAAACATATTGTAAGTATATTTTCGAAACGTAAACGTCTGCACTAGTGATGCAATTGAACAGCGGTTAAAGATTACTCAACACCTTAACACATTTAGAATTATTATCATAGTCATATTTATATTAAATAATTTTATAGTTATGTCAGTCTAACATAACAGTTGATGGGTATAACTTCCCTGCACGCTATTGTTGCAACCGAGTTATCAATTCAGTACAAATGAAAGTTATGAACATAATTTGTTTCTAAAATGCTGGAGAGTGTCTAATTTTATTTTTGAACACTTTAACAGTGTTAATATTAAAGTAAACATATAGTTGTGTCTAACAATTATCTTTAAACCGTTTTTCTCTAACTACAACAGTTGAACGTGTATAGTCTACTTCAAGGGCATGAAAATGTATTTATTAGCAACAATGCGTTAATGTGGGGACATATGTTTCGGCGGGAATTGTACGTATGGGCTATTATAGGGACTCGGATGCATATAATTAAATCTTTTTACGATTCAATGTAACGTGAATCAAACGATGTCACCCAATAGCTATAAATTTTAGTTATGCTGTATTTTGCATAATAATAATAAACAATTTGTATAACTTTTAACATTATAAGCTCAATATTCTTTTGATATAGATCGGGATTCCATACAAGGATTTAAGGTTATGCTTCCAAGTCTCTACAATAGCCCATACGTACAATTCCCTCCAAAATATATGTCCCCACGTTAACCCATTACTGCCAATAAATACATTTTTATGCCCTTGAAGTAGACTATACAGGTTCAATCGTTTCTAATTTGAGAAAAACGGTTTAAAGGTAATTGTTGGACACAGCATTACAATTACAAAAATACACTGTTAGTAAATTTTGAAGTATGTATTAATAAAATACAAAGGGATTTATAATGCCATTTACTTTATCTGCACTTTTGCTTCATTATTTTTGGTTTTGCTCTCTTATAGGTTGCTTTTTTATAAGTTTTGCATTTGTAATAATAATTTAAAAAATATATATTCATTTAACAAACCTGTAGTTTTCTCTAATGAAAACTGTTCACCTATTCTTATTTTTTTACACACCAATATTAAATAATAATTAAAAATAATTTACCGAAAGGCATTATGAAAAAGAGATTGCAAAAAAACTTACTGTGTAACAAACTGCATTTTAATTTATTAGCACATCTTCAAAATAGGAATCTTATATTTTTTAACTGTATACATATTCCTTTAATTATTGTTGATACAAGAGCAAATGAATTAAAATGATGAGAATACATCGCAGAAAAAAATGTAGATACCATATTATAAATCCCGTTTTAATTTATTGGTATCTTTTTAAAATTTATATGTTTTAACTTACAGAGAAAAGACGAAGGTGGTGAGCTCGTACATGTGGGCTCGTGAGGTATATCTTGTACAATTTATGTTAAATTCTAAAGGCAACCGTTAATATTACTTCGTAACAATCTATTTAAACATTGTAGGATGATCACTGTGTTTTCATTAAAGTTGAATTGCAGTGATTTTTACAGGTATATACTGTCTACGTATTTTTGAGAAGTACGTTAGATATTAATTTTTTAACTCTTTAATCTAGTTTGAAGGCCTCGAACGTGACTTCCAAATGCAATTAAATTTAGCATGTACCGTAATATGAATTCGGCATATAAAATTATATTATGTAATAAAAAGAATGACATAGTTGTCAACTATTTGCATTACGAGCGTAAGATTGCTCTTACGATTTTACAATCTCATAGTGAACGTTGCATAATGTTTACTCTAGCAGCAGACATTGTTTTAAAAAGTTATTTTTAAGTCAAAGAAATTATTAAAAAAATTTTTTTCAAATATAATGTTCATAAAATTTGTTTGGCATTTATTAATATGTAAAAGCTGCGGAGGATTATTAATTTGTGACTGTTATAATTAAAAATTATTTTTTATACATCAATTGTTAATATTCCACGATTTCCGTGCTATTTTACAAACCCATGCATTTGTTCCTCTTAATTTAATTGTAAATTAGGTTTTAACGAAACTTGTGTTTGGATATTCAATTTTTAATTGTAATTATATATGTTGTGCATATTTCTTAAATATACGTGTATGTGTGACTGTAATAGAAAGGAAGAACAAAACATTTTTTGGATATTTTTATTTTTTATTTTTAATAAAGGCAAGTAAGATTACAAATTAGCAATTAAAAAAAAATAAATGGAAAAAAATTTCGTTTTAATATGAAAAAGTAGTATGACAATTTTTGTAGTAAATAATTTTCAAACTTATTAAAATTTTTTTTTTTGCGAATATATCCATGCTCTCATTTGTGGAACTGTTCGTTGAGCCAGACAAGGAGTGATAGATATGAGATTTTGCATTTCTTTTCCAGTTATTGTTGTATCTGTTTGTAATGATGTTTTAAATGTTTCTAGTATAATTCTTTTTTCATCTTCTGTCCAAGCTGTTCGTTTAATAGGTTCATCTAAATATGAAGAAACATACAAAAAATTAAATTTATTTTTACAAATTGTATATCAATGAATCTTTTACATTTTGTTATTATTTAATAGAAAAGAAGAAGGTGATAATATGTTCAAGTTTCAAAACAATGAGGAAGCAGTGTATTTAAGTGATAAAGTGTATCTTGAAAACGTATAGAAATGCTCAAAAGTAAAAATGTCATAACAATTGTTACCTATTATGTATTGGCATATTAGCGCCATTAAAAAACGGGAAGCTACTGAACGAATAATTTTATATAAGCAACTGTTAAAATTTGTCATCTAATAACGAAGATAATAGGGGTAGCTATAATATCCATAATAGTCATAATAAGTTTGTTTTGCCTATACATTAGCTAAAAGTCTCGAAATTAAAAAATTGAAGATTTAATTTTTTCTTTTTTTCAATGACATGTCTTGGTTATCAATGCCTAAAATCAGCAAAGAAACAATTTGACTTATTATATAGCGTAAATGACCATATCTTCATGTAATTTTAGTGTATAATAAATTTTAAGCAAGTAAGTGAACCAAAGTAAATTTATACATAAATATTTATTAGTTTTCTAATGTATTGTATATAAAAAAATTTGATTTCATTCATAATGTTACTTTCTCATCAAATTTGCAAATAAATACTAGAAAATGTGATTTTATATAAGAATCAAAGACAAACAACATAAAAAAAGCTTTCAAACCAATAAGAGAATGGTGCTCAAATTTTATACATATTCTCAAAGGTAATAATGATATAACCAATGAAAATTTTTTTATTTTTGACAATGCTTTGAAATAACATATATTTAAAAAGAATAATAATTAATCGTTAATCATTTTTAATCGTATTTCAAAAATTATGTTTATAATTTATACAAAAAATTTTCTTAAAGAATATTTGTCCTATTGAAAAAATATTCAAATTGATATACTCGATAAATTATTTTACTTTTTATATTAATCAATTCGTTTCATCTTTCAATTAATGTTATAAATCTAAAAAAAAAACTAAAAGTAATAATGATTAAAACTAATTAATAATTCATTTTAATCAAAAACTACTAGTTTTAAGGAATTGATTGAATTAATCATAATTATATACAACTTGATTCACTTTATTATATTGACTGAAAATTGAATTTATCAAGATTTATTTCAAAACAACTAATGCACTTTAATAGTTTATTCTAATTAAGAATTAAATTTTCAATCGTAATTGTTAATCAAATAAGGTAATAAAATTTGGTTTAACCTTTACTTTGCATTAATCGAATGTACAAGATAAACATCCTCACCTTTTGATTTGCGAGTTTTTTTCCGTATTGCTTTTAATTCAGTCTTTGTACGTTCCTTATATGTTGAGAAAGATGATGAGCCTATGTTAAAAATAGGTTAAAATTTGAAAAAGCAATTTATATTTTGAAAATTAAAAAAGTTTCTACTCACTGTCATTTGATTGTTGCAAGTTAACTTCTGGAAAGGTGTCATCATTTTCCGTCATATCTGTACTATTTTCAGTCTCGCTTGCGTCCTCACTGTCAGTTTCATCAATTAAATTGTTTGCTTCATCTCTTACACCTTGTGCAGCTTCTAAAAGTTGTGAGATTTCTGTAATGTCCTTAACTATTACAGGATTTCTGTACACTTCTTTGTGTATTTTTTCATGATGGCCCATGAAATTGGCCAAATCTGTAATCTGGTTGTCTGTTAAATTAAGCGTAATTCCCATAGTGGCTATATGTTTTCTAAGTTTGGTACTACTTATTGTTTCAGGAAATTCGCTTCCGCTCTCTTTAGCAAAACGCTTCAAAACTTTATATGCACATAAATATTTTTCAATAGCTTTGTCATGTCCTGGAATACCAAATAAGTAAGGATTTGATGGATGTACTTTAGCTTCATGTCTGAACTGTAAAAATGTTCGTAAACATTTCAAATTCAGTTCGTCTAGTATTACAGGAACTGTTCTTCCTTTTTTTCCACGAATACAAAATCGCACATATTTTTGTGCTTGTTCTTTTTTATCTGTAGGTAATCCATTGAATGTTTCGATATTGTCATTAATTTTTTCGTAATTTTCAAAATAGGAAATTAATATTCGTTCAGTTTCTCCTGGCCGACGACGGTTAAACAATTGTATTGATGTTAAAGTAGCTTCTCCAAGAGAAATCCATGCAGATAATAGAAATTTGTTTTGCAATTTATTGTATGATTCTCTTTGCACTTTCAATAGATAACTGCGCAATGTTTTTATATCATTAATTGTAGGAAGTTTTGTGCTCTTTTGTCTTTTAAATTGAGTTTGAGATTCGACTACAGTTTTGTTAACACTTGATCCATAATCAACGGTCAAGAGTTTTAAAAAGTTTTTCGTATTTATTTTCATAGTATCATTATGTTCTTTTATGCATTTTGTTATTAAGAGCTCGCCTATATGCTTCACGTAAGTACCAAGGTTAGATGCATTAGCAGGTTTTTCATAGATATCTTTTTCTTTGTTATATTGTGCAACAATATTTACAGCGTCTATAAAAGTATCATAATATTTTGGATCATAAATAGAAGTTAAAGATGTTATATTATTATCAATACTCTTCATTGCTATCAATAGGCGAGTTACAAGGCGCAGTCGAGCTCGAATCATTTTTATATGATGCGTTGAATGCCTATATTTTTTAGACTGGGTGTTTGCGTATAATATCAGTAAATCATCGTAACGAATATTATATGATACGCCATCACTTCTCATTGTTGGTAATATTAATCGCCGTACTTTCTCATCAGCTTCTTTATGACATTTGCCCTCTATCCTCCGACCCATTACTTTAACAATACGACTTTGCTTTCCACTCCGACCTGTACATTTTCTAAAATGATGTCTTATTGATGATTTCAAATAGTGGCCCTTGCAACTTCCACATGCCAAATAATTTTTAAGTAATTTAGGATTATTTTCTCTTGGCCGCCTACATGGAATAAATCCTTTATTTTCATACTGTTTATTAATATTAAATTTAAAATTTCCTTGTTTTCTTAAACTATCGATAATTTTTCTTCTTTCACTACAACCTTTAGGTAAATATTTGAACTTTTGAACGTCAGGTTCCTCAGAATGAATTAATTCCAAATGTCGAGCAATCTTTGTTTGCATTTTGTGACAGAAGACACACATATATTTTTTCGTGCCAGTAAGTTTTGTAGGTATTTCTGTTTGATCATCTTGCCGAATTTCGCATGCCTGATTATTACTCACATCTATGCCTGTAGATATTGCCGAGTCGTTGTTTTGTGTATTAGAAAAACGCTTATTACATTTACTATCATCTTCACACGCATCTAATTTGTCTGTTTCTTCAAAATCACTAGTAATTGACGATTGTTCACTTTGTATATAATCAGGATCATAATCAGGATCATTACTTTCATTATCATTCTCTATTTACAGAAAAAAAAATTATCATGTCTTATTCTCCTTCGTCATTTTTTGTTCCTCACTTGCCCTCGTGGAGTCATTCGTGTTTTACGCTTCTATTAAAGAGTCATATCATAAAACAGTTTTTAATCGTAATTTTACTTTTAGTTTCTACTTTCTATTATACGATTAAAAAGCGAAATGGCATATAACAATTAATAAATCTATGTAATTTTAAAAATATATAAACAAGTGCATAGCACTTACTTTACCGGCAAACACGACGCGCATTTTGCTCGGAAACTAATGACTCCACGAGGAAGAGTGTCATAAGTATTAAAATATCTTATAAATAATAAACATAAAAACACTAGGAAGTAGTCATGAACATTATATTATCAATAATATGGGCTTTAATACCTTGTATTTCAGTATTATTCATATGTGCAGAATTTAAGTTGTTTATATTGTTTGTTTTAACGTTTTCTACTTTGGAAAAAGTGGAAAACAACTGGCTTTTGACATTATTATCCAATACTGAATTAGAAGATACATCTGTAATAAAATAAGTAACTAGATAATTTTTAATTATAAAATAGCTAACTAATATCAATATATAAATAGAAACAAAAAAAAAATAATAATATAATAATTAATACTAGGGTTGGGAACACATTACTTTAAAAAAATAACGCATTATTCGTTTCTAATTTTAAAAAGTAACGCATTACCGTTACCATTATTTGAAAAGTAATGATTTGTTACATTTTCGTAACGCTAAAGTAGATTATTAGAATTTAAAGTTACATTGTTGAATAATCCATATTATGAGTATAAATAAGATGTATTGTAATTGGAAATTCTCTAAAGTAGTCTGTACAGAGAACACAGTTTTTTGTATTAAATTTGTCTAATAATTCTTTTTAAATTCTTTACATTAACATTAATTCTTTATATTTTACTATTTTTAGTATACAATTTTTATACAAGTTTAAATTAAATATTGTTTTCAGAAATTAATGTCGTTATTAAAAGTGCATTCTTTCCGCAAAAGTGCAATATTTTCCAATACTTTCATTGCTGAACATCTACAGCATATACGTAACATGATTTATAAATTTTCAATATTGCAGTGACTTGCAGGTTGAAACTTTTCTGAAAGCCTTCAACAATCGGTGCTGTATAAGTTCGCAATGTATTATATTAATATATTACAAACCTTTAACATTATCAAGGTACGATTGTCTTTGTATAACAAATTTAGTTGCTTCTATATTAATAATTTTACATCTGAAAATAAAAATATTTAATGTTTTTATACAATAACATAAAAATTACCATTTTGAAAGTACTCACTTATCTGTTGCCACCCCAGTCACAAAATCCAATTTTTTTTTATGACTACCTGTAATAAACGACATATCTGAATATGCTAATTAAATTATCTGTATTATTGCAAATTATTTTAAATTATGTATATTTTGTATAAGACACAAGTAAAATTAAATGAAAAATGCGTCACTCATATATAATTCCTGCAAGAAGGAACTGATTTAATAATTTTGGAAATTGAAATGTAATATTTATTAACGTTCATATCTTTGATAAGATTGAATAATAGTAATATTCATACAATTGTTTCTTATTTAGCTTTAATAATTATTTGTATATGAAACGTATAAAATTAAAATGTTTTTAGTGTCATACATTTTGCAAGAATGTACAGAATAATATATCCTTAAGTGGAAAGCAAAACAATTAATATTTGTACTTTAACTCTTAACCAATCTGGCTAGAAATGTCAAAATGAAGCATAACTTGGTGAATTTTTTGTGGAAAAATGGAAAGTAGTAGAGCAGTCGAGTTTGTTTCATTATAAAAATTGTATTTCTCTTTCTCTTTCTCTTTGTCATTTAAATTTTAGAGAAGTAATTATGATTTTAGATTACAATTTCGCCACGTAAAATTGTGTGGGGTACGTTTGTACCTCACTAGAGAGGTTAAGAGTTAAAGATGCTGTTGGTGAAAGTAGTCATAAGAATTTAAAAGCATTATGTCAAAAGCACTTACCATTATCTGAGTCTGTCTACTGCGTTGCTTCCTTTTCTGCATTGTGCGTCTTATAACGCTTTAATATAACTCGAGGACCTTGAAATGATAAAAACACATAAGTAGTTTTTTAAGTTTTACGTATATATTTTACAAATAAAATATTTTTAATAAACATGTATATACAAAATACATGACATAATATTTGTAATATGCACTTACTGGCTGATGTCAATATATTTTGTAATACCACTTCTTTTTGCACCTTCTTACGTTTCTTTAAAGAATACATTTTACAATGTTTACTACTGTGACTGGACACTTGATTAATACTAAAGAAGTATAAAATTATAACATACGCTGCACCGGATAAACGGCTCGAGATATACACAGAGATATAGATTAATATTTACGTGCGCCTTTACCAATCTCCCTGTTGCCAACAGGAAAGTATGTATGTACACGACTGCACTCGGAAGTTTACGCTTTACATAAATTACATAAAACATAGACTGTTCTTTTTTGATTGTTATTAGGTTTGTTCGCATTGCTTGCACTTTTTACACTTAAATTGTGTTCCAAAATTTTCTGCCAGCGCTAAAAACCAATCTAGACAACAGTCTATGTTTTATGTAATTTATGTAAAGCGTAAACTTCCATGCAATCCTGTACTTTCCCGTTAGCAACAGGGAAGTTGATAAAAGCGCGCGTAAATAGTATTCATATATCTCTCTCTGTATATTTCGAGCCGTTTGTCCGATGCAGCGTACATTATAATTTTATACTTCTTTAGTATTAATCAAGCGTTCAGTGACAGTAGTAGATAGTGCAAAATGTATTCTTTAAGAAAACGTAACAAAGGTAAATGTAACAAACGTAATAAGGTGCAAAAAAAAATGGTATTACAAAATATAATGACATCAGCCAGTAAGTACATATTCCAAATATTATGTCATATTTTGTATATACATCTTTATTAAAAGTATTTTATTTGTAAAATATATATTTTCTATATTACGTAAGAACTTAGAAAACTACTTCTATGTTTTTATCATTTCAAGGTCCGCGAGTTGTATTAACGCCTTATAAAATGCACAATAAAGAAAAGAAAGCAACGCAGCAAACAGATACAGATAATGGTAAGTGCTTTTGACAAAATGCTTTTAAATGCTTTAAATGTTATTTTCACCAGCTGCATCTTTAATCCTTAACAACTGTGGTGGGGTACAAACGTACTCCACACAATTTTACGTGGCGGAATTGTGATTTAAAATCATAATTGCTTCTCTAAAATTTAAATGACAGACAGGAATACAATTTTTATAATAAAACAAACACGACTGCTATATTACTTTCCAATCTTCCACAAAAAGTTCACCAATTTAGGCTTCGTTTTGGCACTTCTGGCCAGAATGATTAAAAGTTAACGTACAAATTAAAAGTTTCTGTAGTATTGAATATTTCTGAAAATGCAATTATTATATACTTGTGTACCTAAACAAATGATTGATAATGTAAAATTGTAGTAACTTTTTATTTCTTCAATTTCTTTAACTGTGTTATAATATATTAATTGTTTTGCTTTCCATTTAAGGATTATTCTGTACATCCTGCAAAATGTATGACATTAAAAACATTTTAATTTTATACGTTTCATATACAAATAATTATTAAAGCTAAATAAGAAACAATTGTATGAATATTACTATTATTCAATCTTATCAAAGATATGAACGTTAATAAATATTACATTTCAATTTCCAAAATTATTAAATCAGTTCCTTCTTGCAGGAATTATATATGAGTGACGCATTTTTCATTTAATTTTACTTGTGTCTTATACAAAATATACATAATTTAAAATAATTTGCAATAATACAGATAATTTAATTAGCATATTCAGATATGTCGTTTATTACAGGTAGTCATAAAAAAAAATTGGATTTTGTGACTGGGGTGGCAACAGATAAGTGAGTACTTTCAAAATGGTAATTTTTATGTTATTGTATAAAAACATTAAATATTTTTATTTTCAGATGTAAAATTATTAATATAGAAGCAACTAAATTTGTTATACAAAGACAATCGTACCTTGATAATGTTAAAGGTTTGTAATATATTAATATAATACATTGCGAACTTATACAGCACCGATTGTTGAAGGCTTTCAGAAAAGTTTCAACCTGCAAGTCACTGCAATATTGAAAATTTATAAATCATGTTACGTATATGCTGTAGATGTTCAGCAATGAAAGTATTGGAAAATATTGCACTTTTGCGGAAAGAATGCACTTTTAATAACGACATTAATTTCTGAAAACAATATTTAATTTAAACTTGTATAAAAATTGTATACTAAAAATAGTAAAATATAAAGAATTAATGTTAATGTAAAGAATTTAAAAAGAATTATTAGACAAATTTAATACAAAAAACTGTGTTCTCTGTACAGACTACTTTAGAGAATTTCCAATTACAATACATCTTATTTATACTCATAATATGGATTATTCAACAATGTAACTTTAAATTCTAATAATCTACTTTAGCGTTACGAAAATGTAACAAATCATTACTTTTCAAATAATGGTAACGGTAATGCGTTACTTTTTAAAATTAGAAACGAATAATGCGTTATTTTTTTAAAGTAATGTGTTCCCAACCCTAGTATTAATTATTATATTATTATTTTTTTTTTGTTTCTATTTATATATTGATATTAGTTAGCTATTTTATAATTAAAAATTATCTAGTTACTTATTTTATTACAGATGTATCTTCTAATTCAGTATTGGATAATAATGTCAAAAGCCAGTTGTTTTCCACTTTTTCCAAAGTAGAAAACGTTAAAACAAACAATATAAACAACTTAAATTCTGCACATATGAATAATACTGAAATACAAGGTATTAAAGCCCATATTATTGATAATATAATGTTCATGACTACTTCCTAGTGTTTTTATGTTTATTATTTATAAGATATTTTAATACTTATGACACTCTTCCTCGTGGAGTCATTAGTTTCCGAGCAAAATGCGCGTCGTGTTTGCCGGTAAAGTAAGTGCTATGCACTTGTTTATATATTTTTAAAATTACATAGATTTATTAATTGTTATATGCCATTTCGCTTTTTAATCGTATAATAGAAAGTAGAAACTAAAAGTAAAATTACGATTAAAAACTGTTTTATGATATGACTCTTTAATAGAAGCGTAAAACACGAATGACTCCACGAGGGCAAGTGAGGAACAAAAAATGACGAAGGAGAATAAGACATGATAATTTTTTTTTCTGTAAATAGAGAATGATAATGAAAGTAATGATCCTGATTATGATCCTGATTATATACAAAGTGAACAATCGTCAATTACTAGTGATTTTGAAGAAACAGACAAATTAGATGCGTGTGAAGATGATAGTAAATGTAATAAGCGTTTTTCTAATACACAAAACAACGACTCGGCAATATCTACAGGCATAGATGTGAGTAATAATCAGGCATGCGAAATTCGGCAAGATGATCAAACAGAAATACCTACAAAACTTACTGGCACGAAAAAATATATGTGTGTCTTCTGTCACAAAATGCAAACAAAGATTGCTCGACATTTGGAATTAATTCATTCTGAGGAACCTGACGTTCAAAAGTTCAAATATTTACCTAAAGGTTGTAGTGAAAGAAGAAAAATTATCGATAGTTTAAGAAAACAAGGAAATTTTAAATTTAATATTAATAAACAGTATGAAAATAAAGGATTTATTCCATGTAGGCGGCCAAGAGAAAATAATCCTAAATTACTTAAAAATTATTTGGCATGTGGAAGTTGCAAGGGCCACTATTTGAAATCATCAATAAGACATCATTTTAGAAAATGTACAGGTCGGAGTGGAAAGCAAAGTCGTATTGTTAAAGTAATGGGTCGGAGGATAGAGGGCAAATGTCATAAAGAAGCTGATGAGAAAGTACGGCGATTAATATTACCAACAATGAGAAGTGATGGCGTATCATATAATATTCGTTACGATGATTTACTGATATTATACGCAAACACCCAGTCTAAAAAATATAGGCATTCAACGCATCATATAAAAATGATTCGAGCTCGACTGCGCCTTGTAACTCGCCTATTGATAGCAATGAAGAGTATTGATAATAATATAACATCTTTAACTTCTATTTATGATCCAAAATATTATGATACTTTTATAGACGCTGTAAATATTGTTGCACAATATAACAAAGAAAAAGATATCTATGAAAAACCTGCTAATGCATCTAACCTTGGTACTTACGTGAAGCATATAGGCGAGCTCTTAATAACAAAATGCATAAAAGAACATAATGATACTATGAAAATAAATACGAAAAACTTTTTAAAACTCTTGACCGTTGATTATGGATCAAGTGTTAACAAAACTGTAGTCGAATCTCAAACTCAATTTAAAAGACAAAAGAGCACAAAACTTCCTACAATTAATGATATAAAAACATTGCGCAGTTATCTATTGAAAGTGCAAAGAGAATCATACAATAAATTGCAAAACAAATTTCTATTATCTGCATGGATTTCTCTTGGAGAAGCTACTTTAACATCAATACAATTGTTTAACCGTCGTCGGCCAGGAGAAACTGAACGAATATTAATTTCCTGATTTTGAAAATTACGAAAAAATTAATGACAATATCGAAACATTCAATGGATTACCTACAGATAAAAAAGAACAAGCACAAAAATATGTGCGATTTTGTATTCGTGGAAAAAAAGGAAGAACAGTTCCTGTAATACTAGACGAACTGAATTTGAAATGTTTACGAACATTTTTACAGTTCAGACATGAAGCTAAAGTACATCCATCAAATCCTTACTTATTTGGTATTCCAGGACATGACAAAGCTATTGAAAAATATTTATGTGCATATAAAGTTTTGAAGCGTTTTGCTAAAGAGAGCGGAAGCGAATTTCCTGAAACAATAAGTAGTACCAAACTTAGAAAACATATAGCCACTATGGGAATTACGCTTAATTTAACAGACAACCAGATTACAGATTTGGCCAATTTCATGGGCCATCATGAAAAAATACACAAAGAAGTGTACAGAAATCCTGTAATAGTTAAGGACATTACAGAAATCTCACAACTTTTAGAAGCTGCACAAGGTGTAAGAGATGAAGCAAACAATTTAATTGATGAAACTGACAGTGAGGACGCAAGCGAGACTGAAAATAGTACAGATATGACGGAAAATGATGACACCTTTCCAGAAGTTAACTTGCAACAATCAAATGACAGTGAGTAGAAACTTTTTTAATTTTCAAAATATAAATTGCTTTTTCAAATTTTAACCTATTTTTAACATAGGCTCATCATCTTTCTCAACATATAAGGAACGTACAAAGACTGAATTAAAAGCAATACGGAAAAAAACTCGCAAATCAAAAGGTGAGGATGTTTATCTTGTACATTCGATTAATGCAAAGTAAAGGTTAAACCAAATTTTATTACCTTATTTGATTAACAATTACGATTGAAAATTTAATTCTTAATTAGAATAAACTATTAAAGTGCATTAGTTGTTTTGAAATAAATCTTGATAAATTCAATTTTCAGTCAATATAATAAAGTGAATCAAGTTGTATATAATTATGATTAATTCAATCAATTCCTTAAAACTAGTAGTTTTTGATTAAAATGAATTATTAATTAGTTTTAATCATTATTACTTTTAGTTTTTTTTTTAGATTTATAACATTAATTGAAAGATGAAACGAATTGATTAATATAAAAAGTAAAATAATTTATCGAGTATATCAATTTGAATATTTTTTCAATAGGACAAATATTCTTTAAGAAAATTTTTTGTATAAATTATAAACATAATTTTTGAAATACGATTAAAAATGATTAACGATTAATTATTATTCTTTTTAAATATATGTTATTTCAAAGCATTGTCAAAAATAAAAAAATTTTCATTGGTTATATCATTATTACCTTTGAGAATATGTATAAAATTTGAGCACCATTCTCTTATTGGTTTGAAAGCTTTTTTTATGTTGTTTGTCTTTGATTCTTATATAAAATCACATTTTCTAGTATTTATTTGCAAATTTGATGAGAAAGTAACATTATGAATGAAATCAAATTTTTTTATATACAATACATTAGAAAACTAATAAATATTTATGTATAAATTTACTTTGGTTCACTTACTTGCTTAAAATTTATTATACACTAAAATTACATGAAGATATGGTCATTTACGCTATATAATAAGTCAAATTGTTTCTTTGCTGATTTTAGGCATTGATAACCAAGACATGTCATTGAAAAAAAGAAAAAATTAAATCTTCAATTTTTTAATTTCGAGACTTTTAGCTAATGTATAGGCAAAACAAACTTATTATGACTATTATGGATATTATAGCTACCCCTATTATCTTCGTTATTAGATGACAAATTTTAACAGTTGCTTATATAAAATTATTCGTTCAGTAGCTTCCCGTTTTTTAATGGCGCTAATATGCCAATACATAATAGGTAACAATTGTTATGACATTTTTACTTTTGAGCATTTCTATACGTTTTCAAGATACACTTTATCACTTAAATACACTGCTTCCTCATTGTTTTGAAACTTGAACATATTATCACCTTCTTCTTTTCTATTAAATAATAACAAAATGTAAAAGATTCATTGATATACAATTTGTAAAAATAAATTTAATTTTTTGTATGTTTCTTCATATTTAGATGAACCTATTAAACGAACAGCTTGGACAGAAGATGAAAAAAGAATTATACTAGAAACATTTAAAACATCATTACAAACAGATACAACAATAACTGGAAAAGAAATGCAAAATCTCATATCTATCACTCCTTGTCTGGCTCAACGAACAGTTCCACAAATGAGAGCATGGATATATTCGCAAAAAAAAAAATTTTAATAAGTTTGAAAATTATTTACTACAAAAATTGTCATACTACTTTTTCATATTAAAACGAAATTTTTTTCCATTTATTTTTTTTTTAATTGCTAATTTGTAATCTTACTTGCCTTTATTAAAAATAAAAAATAAAAATATCCAAAAAATGTTTTGTTCTTCCTTTCTATTACAGTCACACATACACGTATATTTAAGAAATATGCACAACATATATAATTACAATTAAAAATTGAATATCCAAACACAAGTTTCGTTAAAACGTAATTTACAATTAAATTAAGAGGAACAAATGCATGGGTTTGTAAAATAGCACGGAAATCGTGGAATATTAACAATTGATGTATAAAAAATAATTTTTAATTATAACAGTCACAAATTAATAATCCTCCGCAGCTTTTACATATTAATAAATGCCAAACAAATTTTATGAACATTATATTTGAAAAAAAATTTTTTAATAATTTCTTTGACTTAAAAATAACTTTTTAAAACAATGTCTGCTGCTAGAGTAAACATTATGCAACGTTCACTATGAGATTGTAAAATCGTAAGAGCAATCTTACGCTCGTAATGCAAATAGTTGACAACTATGTCATTCTTTTTATTACATAATATAATTTTATATGCCGAATTCATATTACGGTACATGCTAAATTTAATTGCATTTGGAAGTCACGTTCGAGGCCTTCAAACTAGATTAAAGAGTTAAAAAATTAATATCTAACGTACTTCTCAAAAATACGTAGACAGTATATACCTGTAAAAATCACTGCAATTCAACTTTAATGAAAACACAGTGATCATCCTACAATGTTTAAATAGATTGTTACGAAGTAATATTAACGGTTGCCTTTAGAATTTAACATAAATTGTACAAGATATACCTCACGAGCCCACATGTACGAGCTCACCACCTTCGTCTTTTCTCTGTAAGTTAAAACATATAAATTTTAAAAAGATACCAATAAATTAAAACGGGATTTATAATATGGTATCTACATTTTTTTCTGCGATGTATTCTCATCATTTTAATTCATTTGCTCTTGTATCAACAATAATTAAAGGAATATGTATACAGTTAAAAAATATAAGATTCCTATTTTGAAGATGTGCTAATAAATTAAAATGCAGTTTGTTACACAGTAAGTTTTTTTGCAATCTCTTTTTCATAATGCCTTTCGGTAAATTATTTTTAATTATTATTTAATATTGGTGTGTAAAAAAATAAGAATAGGTGAACAGTTTTCATTAGAGAAAACTACAGGTTTGTTAAATGAATATATATTTTTTAAATTATTATTACAAATGCAAAACTTATAAAAAAGCAACCTATAAGAGAGCAAAACCAAAAATAATGAAGCAAAAGTGCAGATAAAGTAAATGGCATTATAAATCCCTTTGTATTTTATTAATACATACTTCAAAATTTACTAACAGTGTATTTTTGTAATTGTAATGCTGTGTCCAACAATTACCTTTAAACCGTTTTTCTCAAATTAGAAACGATTGAACCTGTATAGTCTACTTCAAGGGCATAAAAATGTATTTATTGGCAGTAATGGGTTAACGTGGGGACATATATTTTGGAGGGAATTGTACGTATGGGCTATTGTAGAGACTTGGAAGCATAACCTTAAATCCTTGTATGGAATCCCGATCTATATCAAAAGAATATTGAGCTTATAATGTTAAAAGTTATACAAATTGTTTATTATTATTATGCAAAATACAGCATAACTAAAATTTATAGCTATTGGGTGACATCGTTTGATTCACGTTACATTGAATCGTAAAAAGATTTAATTATATGCATCCGAGTCCCTATAATAGCCCATACGTACAATTCCCGCCGAAACATATGTCCCCACATTAACGCATTGTTGCTAATAAATACATTTTCATGCCCTTGAAGTAGACTATACACGTTCAACTGTTTGTAGTTAGAGAAAAACGGTTTAAAGATAATTGTTAGACACAACTATATGTTTACTTTAATATTAACACTGTTAAAGTGTTCAAAAATAAAATTAGACACTCTCCAGCATTTTAGAAACAAATTATGTTCATAACTTTCATTTGTACTGAATTGATAACTCGGTTGCAACAATAGCGTGCAGGGAAGTTATACCCATCAACTGTTATGTTAGACTGACATAACTATAAAATTATTTAATATAAATATGACTATGATAATAATTCTAAATGTGTTAAGGTGTTGAGTAATCTTTAACCGCTGTTCAATTGCATCACTAGTGCAGACGTTTACGTTTCGAAAATATACTTACAATATGTTTAGCAATTATCTCGGTACCATTTTTCTCAAAACAGTAAACGATTGAACCTATACAATCTATTTTAAGGCCATAAATATGTATTTAATAGTAACAATGGGTTAATATGGGGACATATTTTGGCGCGAATTGTACGTATGGGCTATTATAAGGACATATTTTGGCGGGGACTACCTTGACACATTCATAATTATATCCATAGTCATATTTATAAAAAATAATTCTATACTTAAGTCAGTCTAACATAACTGTTGACAAATGTGACTTCCCTGCATGCTATTGTTACAACCGAGTTACAACAAATAAAAGTAATGAACACAATTCCTTTTTGAAATGCTGGAAAATATTTAACTTTATTTCCGAAGCTTCTAACAATGTTAATTTTAAAATGAACATATATATTTCCAATATATGTGTCAAGATAGTTTCCGCCAAAATATGTCCCTATAATAGTCCATACGTAAAATAGCATCAAAATATGTTTCCATACGAAGCCATTGTTGCTGATAACTGTAAATTGATAAATTGATTGCAACAACAGTATGGAGGAGAGTCACACCTGTCAACTGTTATGTTAGACTGATTTAAATATTTATTTATTATAAATATGACTAAGGTTATGATTATGAATGTATTAAGGTAGTTCCCGCCAAAATATGTCCTTATAATAGCCCATACGTACAATTCCCGCCAAAATATATATGTCCCTTCATTAACCCATTGTTACTAATAAATACATATTCATACCCTTGATATACACTATACAGGTTCAATCGTTTGTAGTTTTGAGAAAAACGGTTCAAAGATAATTGTTAAACATAACTATATATTCAACTTAAAATCAACATTGTTAAAAGGTTTGAAAATAAAATTAGACACTTTCTAACATTTTAGAAACGAATTACGTTCATAACTTTCATTTGTTGTAAATTGATAACTCGGTTGCAAGAATAGCATGCAGGGGAGTTGCACCTGTCAACTGTTATGTTAGACTGATTTAAATATTTATTTAATATAAATATAACTAAGGTTATGATTATGAATGTATTAAGGTAGTTCCCGCCAAAATATGTCCTTATAATAGCCCATTTATACAATTCCCGCCAAAATGTGTTCCTATAATAGCCCATACGTACAATTCCCGCCAAAATATATATGTCCCTTCATTAACCCATTGTTACTAATAAATACATATTCATACCCTTGATATACACTATACAGGTTCAATCGTTTGTAGTTTTGAGAAAAATGGTTCAAAGATAATTGTTAAACATAACTATACGTTCAACTTAAAATCAACATTGTTAAAAGGTTTGAAAATAAAATTAGACACTTTCTAGCATTTTAGAAACGAATTACGTTCATAACTTTCGTTTGTTTAAATTGATAACTCGGTTGCAAGAATAGCATGCAGGGGAATTGCACCTGTCAACTGTTATGTTAGACTGATTTAAATATTTATTTAATATAAATATGACTATGGTTATGATTATGAATGTATTAAGGTAGTTCCCGCCAAAATATGTCCTTATAATAGCCCATTTATACAATTCCCGCCAAAATGTGTTCCTATAATAGCCCATACGTACAATTCCCGCCAAAATATATATGTCCCTTCATTAACCCATTGTTACTAATAAATACATATTCATACCCTTGATATACACTATAGAGGTTCAATCGTTTGTAGTTTTGAGAAAAACGGTTCAAAGATAATTGTTAAACATAACTATACGTTCAGCTTAAAATCAACATTGTTAAAAGGTTTGAAAATAAAATTAGACACTTTCTAGCATTTTAGAAACGAATTACGTTCATAACTTTCATTTGTTGTAAATTGATAACTCGGTTGCAAGAATAGCATGCAGGGGAGTTGCACCTGTCAACTGTTATGTTAGACTGATTTAAATATTTATTTAATATAAATATAACTAAGGTTATGATTATGAATGTATTAAGGTAGTTCCCGCCAAAATATGTCCTTATAATAGCCCATTTATACAATTCCCGCCAAAATGTGTTCCTATAATAGCCCATACGTACAATTCCCGCCAAAATATATATGTCCCTTCATTAACCCATTGTTACTAATAAATACATATTCATACCCTTGATATACACTATAGAGGTTCAATCGTTTGTAGTTTTGAGAAAAACGGTTCAAAGATAATTGTTAAACATAACTATACGTTCGTCTTAAAATCAACATTGTTAAAAGGTTTGAAAATAAAATTAGACCCTTTCTAGCATTTTAGAAACGAATTACGTTCATAACTTTCATTTGTTGTAAATTGATAACTTGGTTGCAAGAATAGCATGCAGGGGAGTTGCACCTGTCAACTGTTATGTTAGACTGATTTAAACATTTATTTAATATAAATATGACTCTGGTTATGATTATGAATGTATTAAGGTAGTTCCCGCCAAAATATGTCCTTATAATAGCCCATATATACAATTCCCGCCAAAATGTGTCCCTATAATAGCCCATACGTACAATTCCCGCCAAAAAATATGTCCCCATATTAATCCATTGTTACTATTAAATACATATTTATGGCCTTAAAATAGATTGTATAGGTTCAATCGTTTGCTGTTTTGAGAAAAATTGTACCGAGATAATTGCTTAACATATTGTAAGTTTATTTTCAAAACGTTAATATCTGCAATAGTGATGTAATTGAACAACGGTGATAAAGTACTGAAGACCTTAACGAATTTATAATTATTACCATAGTCATATTTATATTAAATAATTCCTTATGTAAGTCAGTCTAACATAACAGTTGACAGGTATGACTCCCCTGCATGCTATTGTTGCAATTAAGTTATCAATTTACAACAAATGAAAGTTATGAACGTAATTCATTTCTAATATGCTGGAATGTGTCTAATTTTAATTTCGAAGCTTTTAACAGTGTCAATTTTAAAGTAACTATATAGTTTTGTTTAACAATTATATTTAAACCATTTTTCTCAAAACTACAAACGATTGAACCTCTGTGTAGTCTATATCAAGGGTATAAATATGAACTTATTAGTAGCAGTGTGTTAATGTGGGGACATATATTTTGCGGGAATTGTACGTATGGGCTATTATAGGGACACATTTTAGTAGGAATTGTACGTATGAGCTATTATAGGCATATATTTTGGCGGGAACTACCTTAATATATTCGTAATCAGAACCATAGTCATATTTATATTATATAATTCCATGTTAAGTCAGTCTAAGATAACAGTTGACAGTTGTGACTCCCGTGCATGCTATTCTTGTATCTGAGTTATCTATTAACAACAAGTGAAAGTTATGTACGTAATTCGTTTCTAAAATGCTAAAAAGTGTCTAATTTCATTTTCGAAGCTTTTAACAGTATTAATTTTAAGGTGAACATATAGTTATGTTTAACAATTATTTTTAAACCGTTTTTCTCAAAACTACAAACAATTGAACCTGTGGATTCTATATCAAGGGTATAAATATGTATTTATTAGTAACAATGGGTTTATGTGGGGACATATGTTTTGGCGGGAATTGTACATATGGGCTTTTATAACGACATATTTTGGCGGGAATTGTACGTGTGGTATATTATAGGGACATATTTTGGCGGGAAATATCTTAATACATTCATAATTGTAGCCATACTGGTATTTATAATAAATTAACCCATTGTTGCTGATAACTGTATATGTTTTTGAAATAGTCCGCACAGGTTCGATGCTTTGTAATTTTGAGAAAAACGATACAGAGATAATTGCTAAACATAATTATATTTTCAAGTAAATATTTGCAACATTGATGTAAGTGAAGGAGAGTTGGAAAATACTCAAGACTTTAGGTATGTTTAGCAATTATCTCTAAACCGTTTTTTTGAAAACTACAAACCATCGAAACTGTACACTCTTCTTCAAAAACATATACAGTTATTAACAATGGGTTAATATGGGGACATATTTTTTCGGGATTTGTACGTATGGACTAATATAGGGACATATCTTGACGGAACTATCTTAACACATTTATAATTATTACCATAGTCATATTTATAATTAATTATTCCTTATTCAAATCAGTCTAACGTAACAGGTGTGACTCCGCTGCATGCTATTGTTGCAACCAAGTTATCAATTTACAGTGATTAAAAGTCATGAACGTAATTCGTTTCTAAAATGTTGGCAAGTGTCTAATTTTATTTAAAAAATTTTTAATGTGAGGACGTATATTTTGTCGAGAATTGTACGTATGGGCGATTATAAGGACATATTTTGGGGGAAACTATCGTAACAATGTTAATTTTAAAATTAACATATATTTGAAATGTTTATTTTATAATTAACATTGTTAGAAAATTTCTAAAAAAAATTATACTTTTTCCAGCATTTTAAAAAGGAACTACGTTCATAAATTTTATTTGTTGTAAATTGATAAGTCGGTTGTAAAAATAGCATACAGGGAATTCACACCTGTTAACGGTTACGTTAGATTGACTTAAATATAGAATTATTTATTCTAAATATGATTCTGGTTATAATTATAAATGTGTTAAGGTATTTCCCGCCAAAATATGTCCTTATAATAACCCATACGTACAAATTCCGCGATATTTTATCCCCATTAATATGGGTTAATGCCCATTGTTGCTGATAACTGTATACATTTTTGTAATACACCGTATTTTGCGTCATTATATGCTTATTGTTTAATGGACATAAGGTGTTGAATAATGTTTGATGGAAAGGTGTACCAACTGTGTATTTCTCTAATTTCTAGAGAAATTCGTTCTTGGCTCACTGTAAGAACGTCTGTGGTAATAAAATAAATGTATGTTAATAAAATTGCACACATAATGATATTAACGTTTTTCGTTTTTCTTTGTCTTCTATTATATATTGGTATAAAATTTATTTCCCTTTTTATGGAGATAATAGTAAATAATATTTTTTATAAAAATAGAATTTATTTGCTTTATTATTGTTCTAATTGTCGTGAGAATAAAGAAAACAAGGGTAAAGTTGGAAAAACGTGACTGTTACATTTTATGCATATGTGCTAATACTTTAACATCTATGTCCTCAAAATGTACCAAAGATAGAACAGTAGTAACATGTATTTGGTTTATTTTGAGGACTTACCTGTCGGCAGACATTTTGTCCTCAAAAATTACCAACTGTGAAAAGTGTTATTTTGAGGACAGTCCTCAAAATATACCAAAGTTGAAAAAAATTTTGGGGTCAGACCTCAAAAGCAACAAATGTCCTCAAAATGTACCTTACGTGCCATAAAATGTCCCCAAATTATACCAAAGCTATATATATATATATATATATATATATATATATATATATATTCGAAAGAAAAAACCCGATTTTCTTCAAAGGGGTGTTTCACCCTTAAAAGTGTATTAGGACACGTGTAAAAAATACGTGTCCCTTATTTTAATCTGTACAACATATTAAAGGCACGTCGAAATCGAAGGGAGTCACTTTTGTAGCGCACGAACGCGCGGACGGGTGCGCGTACCGTGCGTATCGAGAGATTTTTAATTATTTTTGGAAAATGGGAATGTTGTATCGTAACTTTATCATATACCGTTGAATTCGTAATAAAATAAGCTTTATTTTGCTTATAAAAACATAAAAATTTTGAAAAAAATAGGTAAGTGGTGGGGGAAAGTATTAAAAAAAATTAAAAAAAAAAATTTTTTTTTCGCTGTCATAAATTACTCTTCGAGCCATTCAACTTTCATTTAAAACATTTTTTTCTATCTCTTATAGTTTCGACGGCATACACTTCGAAAGAAAAAAACCGATTTTCTTCAAAGGGGTGTTTCACCCCCTTAAAGTGCGTATGGGCACGTATAAAAAAATAAGTGTCCCTTATTTTTATCTGTACTACAACATATTAAAAACTCGTTTTAATCTGAGGCGGACACTTCCCTGTGTTTCCTTGTAAGTTAATTTTAGTTGGCATCAACTTTAACCTTTAAGCGAGCACGCCACGGCACTGAGTACCGCAAAATTTGTTTTTCTGAAAAATCATTTTTAATGCAGGTGTTTCTTCTGTATTCCTCATTCGATATCTCAACCGTAAGATAGTGTAGTTGTCGCATTTTTTTATCGAGTAATTAGCCTTTTATCCGTTTTGAAAACACTAGATATACGTTTTGCGGCACGGAGTGCCGCGCGCGTCCGCTTACGTAAGTAAAATCTTATATAAATAATGGTATTAATGCGAGATGTTCATTTCCTACATTTTAATTTGTTTTTACACGCATTACTGTTTAATATCTCTTTTTTCAGCGCTAATTTTGTATAAGTTAGATTAAAGTTAGGTTACGTTAAATTGTGTTATAAATAAACAGCCCAGATAACACAAATTTAAAAACAATTTTAGAGACTTCCTGAACAATCCTTTCCTTTTTCCTACTAAAAATTTCAAAAATATTTGAGAGTAAATACTTGGAGAGATGGAGGAAGCTAACATACAAGAAGAAATAATTGATTTTACTGACGAAAGTGAAGGAGATGAAAAAGTCATTGAACAAGAAGATAATGACAGTGAGTCAGAGCAATCTTTAGAGGAAGACAGTGAAGTACTACAATCTCCGTTTGAAGATGATTACAATTTTTTTATTGGTAAAGACAGATTTACTTTATGGATGAATATCCTCGTTCAAAAATCATCGAAAACACGAACAAAAAACATCAAAAAAATTTTACTTTAAAAATCGTAAAATAGGTTCTTCCCTTTTTGGTTTTCAAGATAACTGCACTCTCATATTATAGATTTCTAAAAAAAATAAGTCGGTTATTTTTTTGCCAATGATAAATGACTCAGATGAAATAGACTCAACGTCACAAAAGCCAATTATTATATCAGATTATTACAATCTAACTAAAATAGAAGTCGATGTGGTGGATCAAAAATGTGCCGCTTATTGTATGGCACGGAAAACTCAAAGATGGCCGATGTCTCTTTTCTTTCGCTACTTAGATATTGGTAGCATAAATGCCTACATACTTTTTCAAGCAAATAATCCTATCAGTTCTGTACAAAGACGAGACTTTCTGACTAAATTAGCGCTATCTCTATTGAAAGAGCACCTCGAAAACAGAACAAAAATTCTATCTTTGCCAAAAGATATTTCAATTTTTCTTTCAAAATATAGAAAAGTTTTGCCTTTAACAAATTTGGAAAAAAGATCTGGGTTTTGCGTTCAATGCAGAAAACACAAGAACAATAAGACGATTGTATAATGCTAAACTTGTAATAGCATTATATTTGTAAATATCATGACAATAAAACAGTTACATGCATTATCTGTAATGAAAATGCTGAAAACACTGTATAATTATTATTACTTATAATTACTTATAATATTATATTATATATGTTATGTATTATATTATAATTATTTATAATTACTGTTTTTATCTTTAAAGCGTTTTAAAAAGTTTATATCATTAGCCAATAAGAGCGTTGTTATTCTTTTTATTTGATTTTAAATTGATATGTATTTTTAAGCAATCTTATTTTTAATTTGCTAATTACGTGTAATTAAACTTAATTTCATGAAAGCACAGACATAAAATTTTAATATATTTAAATTTTAATATTATATTTATAAATACATTTTATAAATTTTATAAATATATTTTATGTAATATAAATATTTTACTTACTTTTATGACAATTTCACAATTATTTATACAATTATTATAGCTTCTAAATAATAAATTTGTGATGCGGCACTCATTGTCAGTGCCGTGCGCGCCCACACTAACGTTCGGCCGCGAGGCGCGCCCGCTTAAGGGTTAACTTGATTTAGTTAAATAAATTTAATAACTTACTCAACACTGACTAATAAATATTATTATAGTTCGTTGTGAATAGTAATAAGTACTAAGTATTGTATTATTTTGTATTTGAAATCGATTATAGTTTTAACATTTTCCCAATTTTTTATGAAAAAAATGATTTACCATGTTGTATTATTCTTTTTATTTTTGTATTAAAAATGTTACGAAATTATAAATTACATTAAAAATATAAATGTTTCATGGCACACTACTTTCTTTTCCAATAGCATGTAACGCTGGTACTTTTCGGTCGTGCGGAATTGTGTTTGTGATAGGTTGCTCGGATGTGCTCGCCGGATGCTAGGGTTCGTGAAATAATAAATCCGTGGTTTGGTTGTAAGAATATAAATGAGTCGATGTATTCTGTCGATATGATTTCAGTACAAAACAAAAACGTCGCAATTTAAATATAAAACGCAACCATATTTGTTAAATGCAGTTTTTGGATACACACAAAATATAATTTACCACGAGAATCGATATCCTAAACGAAAGGCCGGATTCGGACCCGCGCAAAGTAAATGAGTGCCAATTGGTCGATCCGGAGAAATGACAATTCATTACGCACATTAAGCTTTCGAAAAAGAACGGATTCGGCTATTCTTATCGGTCAAACGAATTCGGACAATTAACGGAATAATCGGACGGATGCGTGTTCTTTAACACGGTGTAAACGGTAGGAGTTGCCGTGAGACGGCAAACTCACTGAAACAGTTCCAACGGGCTACGATTGGCCCGTGTGCCGGCCGGTCGCGATCTCGGGATCGGCGGACGGACCCCGGCTATGCGGGGTAGTCGGCGGTGTAAACCTGCGCGGTCTCTTCCCGCGGGAGTGGAGGTCCCGTAGGATACGGTATATCGGAGTCGGTTTCCCGGCTACGTGGCGATGTAGACCTCTGCGGTCTCTTCCCGCGGGAGTGAACGTCCCGTGGAGTACGGTATGTCAGAGTCGGTTTCCCGGGAATGCCCGGGAGCGAACGGACAGATCGGATTGGCCGGACGACGAGAATGCCCGTCGCACGGTGGAGCGGATCGTATTGGCCGAGCATACCCGGCCGCGACGAGAATGCCCGTCGCGCGGAGTCGGAAGCTAAGATAGTTGCTCGAGGAAGTGCTCGAGTATGCCCGAGCTAGGAAGTGCCGAGTATGCCCGGCGCTGGCGAGGATCCGGTAAGATTGGATGTTTGGATTGATCTCTCGTTCGGTTGTCCACTGCTGGCTTATATTGGCGACGCAAAAATTTCTCGAGCGCTCCTGGTGGCCAGATCCCGAAGTAGCGTAAATAAGACAGATGTAAGACTAGACCGGGACATATGTTATTGTTTATATTTTATTTTTCAAAAATGTCAAAGATTCTTGCCGTTGTGGACCCTATGAATGCTACTAAAGGTTTTGTGCGTCCAATGCGTGATGGCGAGCAAGTATTAGAGAGTGGTTTAGTTGTGTCAGTGGGACTAAAAGAAAGGAAAGACTGTGTATTACACATTCAGGTTCTCGTCTTGAGAACCTCAGGTCTCACTACTCAATATCCTTATTTAGTTGAAGTTTGGGTGAATTTGGAAGAAGAATATGGTTCGCGATTGTTAAAAGACCAGTCTGTAGAATGTGAATGTGCAGCATCCGAAAATGCTGCCCAATTCGGGCAATCCGAAAAATGTAAACATGTCGTAGCTGTTCTTCTTTACTTGACAAGGTTAATCTTCTCAAGTATCTTATTGTTTTGCTTTTTTATTTTCAGTATTAAGCACCGACTTCACTATAAAAAAAATATATTTATAATGCATTTTTTCCAGAGTGGAGGAAGCAGAATTAGTAGATTTAAGTTGCACAGATATCGAACAACAGTGGGGAGCTCTTAAAACCTCCACATTGAAGGAGTATGAATCAAAACGTCTGACAGATTTATGTCATAATGACTCACAAAAAGATGTTTATGTGTCTGCTATGCCTGAGGTCACTAAAGATATGGAGAAGAAATGGGCTAAAAGACTATCTCGTTGTAAGCCCCAATAAAATTGAGAAAGTGGACAGTTAAATGATACTACTTAATTAATTTAAATTAACATCAAATTTTCTGTACTTTGTCTTTTGAATGAATTAACTGCGGATTTTTGAACTGTACATTAAACATTTTTGGTTCATTTTTATAATCATGTGTGATACAAGTAATACAAATTAAATCTCAGAAATAAGTATACAGAGTAAATGTTAGTACCGTTAATTTATTTACTGTATTGAATTTTGTCATGAGATATAATAAACTGATGGGATGAAGATGTATTTTATAATTGTAAATTTTTTAATGGTCTTTAAAATTGGGGATAGAAAATAATATTAGCATTAACGATATTAATGTTTTCTTTTTTCTATAAAAAAAGATAAACATTAATTAATAGTATTAATAATATTTTTATTTATTCTCTTATTTTTTTCTGATTGTACTGTAGGTGCTCCGCTGGGTGAATATTCAATTTTCTACAGTGGTCTACGTCATGGAGCTGCACAGTGGGCCAGACGACCCGAAATCTTGGCCAAAATTCAAAATGTTGATGGATTGGCAAAAACTCAGTGTCTAAAGGTTTTTGAGGTCACTGATTTCAAATCCGAACTCAAAATTTAGAAATTCAAAATGGCGGATCCAACATGGCGGACAAAAATGCTAAAAATGCTTCAATTGCTGTTAAATTTGGTATTTAGAAGTTTTTGGAGACGCTGATTTTGAATCTGAACTCAATATTTCGAAATTCAAAATGGCGGACTCAAAATAGTGGATCTAAATTTTTTAACTTTATCGGAATTACACAAAGAGCAGTTATTGATATTGTTTTGAATCTGTGCTGCTATATAAATAGATTTGTGATCGAAATTTTGGACTAAAACTGACGAACTACTATAAAGGAATTGATTTAAAAAAATCAATTTAAATACGTAGTGTGTTTTACGGAATGATCATAATTTAAAATTAAATTTATAATATTTGTAATGCTATGCAATAATCTTTGTCTTGTTATTTCTGAATTTAGAAATTTGATGCCTGTTATTAGCCTATAAAATTGTAGTTACCAGAGTCTACCACGTGGAGATTACAGATTCCTTTCTTCGGGGTGCTTGTTTTATGTGAGTCTCCTTGCCTCTCACAAATTTTATTATTGATTTATTCTTCGGTGTCTGATAACACTTGTTCATCTAAAATCCTATAAGTTTCAGAAACACCAGTTAAATTTAAATTTTCGTTTTCTGCAGAAGAACTGCACGTTGGTATTGCTGTTATTTTAACTTCAGGAATAGCGAGTAAATCAATCACTTTTTTAGGAAGTGAAAGGATTTTTCTTTTGCCAATTTGAGAATTAAGTTTTGTCGTTGAAATAATAGGATCAGAAGTATTCATTGCTCTAAAAAATACGTCTTGAAGATTTACTTCACGACTATTCTTCCTGCTGTGAAATTCTCTATTATTCTTATACTGTTTATTTCGAGCTTCGGATCCTTCCTCTCCTAGCATTCCAACAGGTAAAATGCATGTACTGATAATTTTAGCACCATGGATAAGAATCTTATGCAAAGTTGAAGGCATAGGATACCAAACATATTGGTCAACATAAATTACAGTGGTATTAGTACACAATTTGTTGAATCGTTTCGCATTAATTGGCAAATGACATGATAAAGCAATTAAAATCGTTTTCAAATTATAAAGCAATTGACTGTTAACTTCTAAGATTTTTGATAAGAGATTTGTATCTGCAAAAGCTCTACGTGCCGTGTTTCCATCATTCGTTGTACCACTGCCACTCGATTTTGGTTTATCAACTATTAACCCTAACTTCTCCCAAAAAAGTAATTGAATTAATTTTTTTCTCTCTGCGAATTTCACCTTTTATTCTACACTTCTCATTTTCCAGATTCTAATATCAAGCCTGTATAAAATATGCAGAACACATTCAAAAATTCTTATCCAAGCGTGAAGTGGACTAATTCCGTATTGGAGGGAATTAGTATCCGGTAAAAAGAGGCCTAACTGCTTATTAGATAATTCATTGAACTGTTTTGGTGTCGCGTGACAAATAAGACAAGTTTGCATTGATTTGGTATTTGTGATAAAATTTAATACTTTTCCATCTATTAATGTTAGAAACAGAGAAAAATAAACACAAATAGTTAAAGCATCGTTTAATTTAAATTCGAAGACTTGCAGAGTTTTTATTTGCTCTTCGATGTAATTTTTTTGTCGCAAAACAGTTTCTCTAGATTCATGAATATATTCTAACATAATAGGGCGACAAAATCTAGCAGATTGAGAAGCTGGATTGTTCCATAGGATTATATTAGTTGCCGATAATAATCGCAGTGGAATTAATGTTGTAGTAAACAAATTCTCATCATCACTTGGATTCGCTGATTTGCTGGAAGAGGCATAACTTTGTTTATAAGATGAATGTCCAGAGCTACCATCAAAACCCCATGAGCACAATAACACAGCTTCAAGCATGTGAGCATTATGTGCGCTTTAAAGTATAACTTCTGATTGCATTTTTATTATTCTGGATGTAGTATGATTTAAAAGAGATTGAAGAAAAACTTCTGCTTTCCTTTCGTTAATAAAAATATCATTTTTCGGCTACATTCTGATTTTGCTTCTCTTACAAGATTGTATGTCGGCCAAATATCTGCACCACATGATATTGACTCTAAACGTATGTCCGTATATACACTTTTTGACATCGAATTGTTTAATATAAATGCCAAAGGTTCCACTGGAGTTTTCTGTTTAATTTGCATTTCAGGAGTACTTATAATTTTTCTTATTTTAGCCGGATTTTTTATTATTTTATCAAGAATTGCACTTAAGTTTTTATCTCCAGAACGTTTTGCTGCGTAACGGCATGCACTTATCAATTTCTGCGGATCGTGATTCTGTTTAGCGCTGATCATTGCTACTTCCCTACATTTGGAACGGTCAGATTTATTTTTAAATTCAATTAACGGGCGACCAGATCGCGCAGTCAAATCTACATTTGCATTATGTGGACAGCTAAAAAATAAATTAGCAGAATCAATTGAAAACTCCGAACACAACCATTTAGCACGTTTTCTTTCAAATTCAGCTTTATTTCTATGCACAGCTTGAAACATTACCTTTCTTCTACTTCTAAGCGACGAAACTAAAGCTTTTAATCGTACCTTTCCATCAGGATTTATAGCATCATATTAGGAGTACAAATTGAAAACCGCCGTTTTTTGTCAAAATTTGAGGATTGATTGTTGAAAAATGGTTACATACTTATTCTTGAAAGTATTGTCCATCGCTGGCCACTACTTTCTCCCACCTTTCGGGCAGCATACGAATCCCGCGTCGAAAAAACTGCTCGTCTTTTGCGGCAATCCATGAATCGACCCAGTTTTTGGCCTCTTCGTAATAATGGAAGTGCTGCTCAGCCAGGCCATGCGCCATTGATCGGAACAAGTGGTAATCTGAAGGGGCGATGTCAGGAGAATACGGCGGATGAGGTAAGACGTCCCATTTCAATGTTTCCAGATAGGTTTTAACGACCTGAGCAACATGTGGCCGAGCGTTGTCGTGGAGCAACATCACTTTTTCGTGTCTTTGCTCGTATTGTGGCCGTTTTTCCTGCAATGCTCGGCTCAAACGCATTAATTGTGTTCGGTAGCAAGCTCCTGTGATGGTTTCACCCGGTTGCAACAGCTCATAATAAATCACGCCGAGCTGGTCTCACCAAATACACAGCATGAGCTTCGAGCCATGGATGTTTGGCTTCGCCGTCGATGTTGATGCATGGCCGCGGTAGCCCCACGATTTTTTTCGCTTTGGATTATCATAATGGATCCACTTTTCATCGCCGGTTACAATACGATGCAGAAAACCCTTCCGTTTTTGCCGTTGGAGCAGCTGTTCGCACGCGAAAAAACGCCGTTCGACGTCTCTCGGCTTTAATTCGTATGGCACCCAGTGTCCATGCTTTTGGATCATTCCCATGGTTTTCAAACGATGTGAAATAGCTTGTTGAGTCACGCCCAATGAATCTGCAAGCTCCTGTTGCGTTTGAGATGAATCTTCATTCAGTAATGTTTCCAATTGTGCGTCTTCAAACTTTTTCACCTGTTCGGGACACTCCTTGTCTTCTACACCGAAATCACCACTTTTGATGCGTTGGAACCATTCTCGAAACGTTCTTTCACTAATGGAAGCCTCACCATAAGTTTTTACAATCATTCGACGCGCCTCAGCCGCAGATTTTTTCGAATTGAAGGCAAAAAGCAAAACTTCCCGCAAATGACGCTTATTGGGCACAAATTTCGACATTTTCGATCACAAAAAAATATATAACGCCGATAAAAATTCACAACTGCAATGATAAGGAATTGTTGCCAGATGCCCAACCTTACATTTAAAATTTTTGATCTAACGTTTGGCGCCAGCATTTACCGCTGGCGCCATCTACTGGAAAACGGCGGTTTTCAATTTGTACTCCTAATAGTTAAGTTTTTGTATAATATATTGGACTCCAGCATCTACATCATCATTTTCTAATACTGCATCTAAAATTTCTCTCTTTGAAAATTTCGCCATTTTATCAAGAATAAATCAAATTCCAGAATAAATACAGCAAGAATAAGCGGCAAAAATAAGCCAAACGAAGTAGCCAGGCGTAACACATTCTCTATTCATACTGTTCAAAGTAACATTTCTCTTACGAGTTAGACTACAGTGCATTGCGACGCGTCACATAGTGGCGACTTATATAACCTCGTGCTCCGGTGCGCGGCACACAATTATACACGAAAAGAATTATTTCTTAAAATTTACTCTGAAAATATAGTAATTGTGGGACAACATATTTCGAAAAATTTTAATGTAAATCTCTCACATTCATTAATAAAACTACAATAAAATATAAAATAAGTTTGATTAATTTTATTGAAGTGCATGGTAAAAATCTTTAAAATATTGTATTGTACAACTATTACATTTTCAGGGTAAATTTTAAGAAATAATTCTTTCCGTGTAAGACTGTAGTAAATCGGAAAAATCTAAATCTAAATCTAAATTATTTTTAAAACAAACACAGATGAATAGAAGCATGTATAAGTTGATTTATCCACGGGATTTAATAGAATTCATAAAAAAAAATCTGTTGTGTACCATGACCTGCGCACAGCATGGACGCAATCGTAGCGCGCGGCATAGAAGACAATTACATGTTTATGCCATATACTTGAACATATATCAAAACTAGCAAAAATTAACATATTTACGTTAAAGTATACATTATACAGAACACGTCAGTGCAATGTTTTGCTTTGCTCAATGTGTTATGACTTGTTATGGTGAATTGGCAGCATAGGAAGTCTTAAAAATATGAGTATTTTGTCCATTAAATCATATTAACGTATTAAATCGTATTAACATCCAATTTTAGTTTTTTGGTCAAAACATGATACTTAACAATTTGTGATATCACTAACAATGGAAGTAATATATATGAAATTTTTTGAATGGGTAAGGTCCTATTCAAATTATGAAATTTACAAGAAATAATTGTAACACTCATTTAATATATTCTTTGAATTTGCTGTGCTAACAAAAACAAAGTACTTAATTAAATGGCACAAAATATACATAATTACTACTTCAAACTGTCTAGAGTAGTATTAAACCTTGAATTTTATGAAATTTGTAAAATGACTTTTGACCACTTTTTTCGGTCTCCTGGCCCACTGTGAGCTGGAGCTACGTCAATGAAGAAGATTCTTTTAATTGTAAAGCTAATTGTAAGCAGAAAATTCAGAAAATATTTTTAGGCTTGTTACTTTCAGGTCTCGGAAAGTGCTAGGAAAACTTAACAAACTTACTAATCAAAAACTTGAATCATTAAGATCAGAACTACTTCAGTTCTATGGAAATTACGTGAAAGTCTCATTACAGCAAAGCGTTACAATGGCAAGTGGAAGTCAAGGAACAAATATGTGAAGGAGAAATCGTGATCTTTGTATTGCAGCATCCAAGGCTCGAAGTCAATATACGTACTACGTCAATCCTAAGGCAGATTGGAATAATAGATATCAAGAAGTGTACCAAGCAAATTCGAAGGAAATGACGATACAATCAAAAAATCTCACCAATGAGAAAATTGCCAGGGAAAGATATGAGGACTTATTTGAATGTTAAGTCTTAGAGTCTTATTTTCTAGTCCGTGAGGAGTTACCTTGGTTAGGGGCCAGTCTTGATGGTATTGCTATGAATGGAAAAGAATTTCTTTGAAACATTGAAATTAAAACCCTTAAAGAAGGAAAGAGGCTATCAGCATCAGAGCTTTTAGAAATGAGAGCTGTCAAGACCTTGGATAAGGATGGTGAAATTAGAAAGAAAATTGACCATTATGCACAAATGCAGATCGGTATGCTTTTAAATGGGCTCTCGGAATGTGATTATTTAGTATAATCTGTAGTGGGAAATGATTTTGTTTGAAAAAGGGTTCTATTTGATGAACAATATGTGTTTGATCTTGTTTCAAGGCTCATACATGTGTATTTTGATGAATTTATGCCCAGAATGATGTTGGATTTCACACAAGAGCAGTAAAGTTTTCTATTTTGTTTTAAATATTTATCTTTAGTTTTCCTCCCTAAGATTTAAGAAATTGTAACTGTTAGAATGTTATTTAACTTAGAAACTATTAAAAATATTATAAAACTTTTCTTTTAATGTTTATTGTAACAAACATGTGATTTAATTTTGCTTGTTATACTGTCATAATGTGATTTCTTAAGTATAAGTTTTTCTGTTTCTTTTTAATTCTTTATATTTTGTTATATCTTGTGTGTGTTATATCTTCGCCCCCCCCCCTCCATCCGCACCCACCCCGCCGCTAGGAGTGCCTACCGTGTAACAAATTTCACCCAATTAATAAAGCAATAAATTTCAAACATCACGATTTCTGCACAGTTAAATTTCTGCTGTTTATTTCAAAGAGTTTACATTTCACATAAACTTATCTGTGTTAATAACTGGGAGACCAAGATTAGTTAAGCCAGCTGCAATTATCAAAATGTTATCAAAATAGTGAGCCAGTGGCCAAGGTACTGAACTTCTCAATAATTCAAATTCTCGTAGCCTCTGAATAACTCTTTCCACATGACTTCTGGCTCTGGCAATATCTGCTGTTTCCAAGGCATCCGTTTGGCTCATTTACTGCTTTTGATGCAGAAAGGGAGGATTTATTAGTCGTATATTTTGCTGGAATAAAGAAAGTAAAAAAACAGTAAATTGAGGAATCAGTACGGCGTGAGTATAGTACAAAATTGCAGAAACTCACCTGCAAGCATTCTGTTTCAATTCGAAATTCTTTATCAACCATAATTCCAACATAAGAATCCAGTTTATCAAGCACTCCCATTTTATTAATAATAAATTTATCAGAGGCACGACCTCCGAATGCGTAGCTGATCTCTGTGATGAGTCCAGATGGAGTTATCCTAACGTCAAATTTAACAGTGTGATTCTTCTTGTACTGAGAATAAGTAAGTACTCTGCACTTGAGACATTTGCATTTTTCTATTACTGTTCCAGCACAATCCAATATTATTCGAGTGCATTTATATCTTTTGAAGGATAGTGGGAAATTTTTTCTGATTATTTCTGGATCGGGCCATGGTATCATTACTTTTAAAACTCTTGATAATATTGGTATCGTATTCTTGAAATAATTAGAACAAGTTTGTCTGGTAATATTAAATAGAACGGCAATTGCAGTAAAACTCATATTTAGTTTTACTTTTACCATGGAGAATAATTCTGTCTCTTAAAGATAGTACTTTTTTATTGGTTGAGGCATCTACTATCAGATCTGACACACAATCTACTAAACCATCAAGAAGATCAATAGAATATATGCCAGTAAAAGTAAAAAGCTTAGCATTAGTGGTCAACAAATCTGGAAGGGTGATATTTACTTTTTCTGTTGACTGATGAAGATTGCCCATAGTTGGAAATGGAATTGATGTCACTTCAAAGTTTACTTAATTAGCTTTATCTAGAGTGTTTGACATTTCACTAATGACGTCAGCCAAACTTCGTCCCACTTCATCTGATGATTTTAGAGGCCTGAAATCTATTAAGTTTGCTTGAGTAAATATTTCACTAAAGTATTTATTTAAGCAAACATATTCTTGGCCTTGAGGTGAAGGAGCTTCTACTTCATTATCATCTGAATGCAATGATGTGCTTATTTCTTTTGCAATCCCATCATTTTCTCTGAAAACAACAATAAAAGGATCAGAATTAATTCACTTTCAAAATTTCCTTCCTCCTTAAAAAAAAGTATACACACACACACACACACACACACACACACACACACAGGGTGTAACAAAACAAAGGGACCTGGAGTATACCATGAGTTAGAGGACACAAATCCAAGTCGAAAAGTCCTGAGTTATTTTTTGATTTGAGCCTTCTGTTCCATGCTATATGATGTTAAAGTTAGCGAATGAGCGCCCGTCTATAGAAAGAAAGCAGTGACGGACAATAGACGGGCGGAGCGGAGCTGACAAATTACGCGGCGGGAGAACAACGATGAGCAGTGAAACGGCTGTAAAACACACACACACACACACACTCTTTCTCTCTCTCCCTCTCTCCATTTTGTTTAAAAAAACCTTACAGATCCTAAGGTGCATAACCAAAATAAACGTTTTGGTGTTATTGTAATTTATCAATTTAACGTGAATTAATTATTTATGTCCTTATAATTATAATAAATGTTCGAAATGTGCTCCTCCTACTTCGATACACGTTTTTGCTCTTTTCTCTACATTTAGCGTAGCTCCTTGAACTTGAACATTACTAATTCCCTCAATAGTGCGGAATACTAATTTCGTCATCTCGTCATTAAATTTATTCCGTAAATGTATGATGTGGATTGTTGGGAGATCAAATCGTAAGTATTTTAAGACAATTTATTAATCAAATTAAATTTAATCTATTTTTCTTTTTTTTTGAATGTTTTTTTTCCTGATATTACATTTTTTATTATGTCTCTTAACGTCTCTCCAAATTTGAAATTTTTTTCCTTACAAAATTAGCTTGCTTTTTTTAATACTTCAAAAATGTCTATTTAATCGAAATAGAAGAAGAAAGATTCGATTGTCTCGAATTAAATATTACTGTTTGTAATAAATGTTTTAGTGCAAGCAACTATTTAGTGATGAAGACACTTATTGTTAGTGAAGTGAACGAAATATATGTATAGTACCGAACGCGCGGCTGAGCAGGCCAATCCGCGCGCTCGGTCGGCTGAGCCGGAGTGGGAGCGTTACGGAACGCCACGGTCGGCGCGCGTGTCGCTGCGTGGTCGCACGTCGAAGTTCGGTCGTGCGCGCACGTGGTCCCCGGCTACGCTCGGTGTTTGTCGTTCGGTGGACAGAACGGAGGCGCACGGACGGTGGAGGAGCGTATCGTTACAAAGTTCAAAGAGCTATGCAAAATATACAGAAAAGAGCAAGAACGTGTATCAAAGTAGAAGGAGTACACTTTGAACATTGTTCGCTGCGCGGCACTGGTACGCGAACTAGCACCGATGCAACTTGGCGGGATGAAGATGCCCGTTAAATGTCTGTGACTGCGCTTGTAGCGTTTAAATATTTTAACTTTTATTTCGCACTTGAGATTGATTTTAATTACCACGATACGATTACTCCTCGGAGTTGGACTACGAAAAGGCGCGCTCCCGCCGTTTAGGGGAGCATATATAGCCTGCTACACGATCCGTTTCCGAGTCTCACGTGAATTTTTCGCGGTTTCTCAGGGAACAAGTAGTGCCGGGTTTAGCCGCGAGATCGTCGCATATCGAACGTCAATTGGTCGGCTACAGCGCGCATCGCGCGACCACGCGCGCGATTACGCGGACGCCATACCGAGCTCTGTAACCGGATCTGGTCAACAATAAATTTATATTTATTTATTCCTTCACGGTCGCCATGTAATTTTACCTGCTAATTGCCAAGGATAATTCTTGATTTTTTCCATCTCCTGGATGCTGGTTGACTCGCTTTTGTTTGCCGTCGCAACTGCGTCCCGCGTCAGCCGTCACTCAATTGATTGACCGTTTATTGTCAATTTTGCATTACGCACGTTTTTAATGTTTACCTCGCGCGATTGTACATTTCACTGTCTGTTCCGCGTTAAGAGGATACGTTTTGGGTTGGTGCGCAAGTCACTTTTCACAGTTTATTTAAAAAGTTTTTGTTTATTACACAAATCACAAATATTAATGATAAAAATTAACTAACTTTCCCTTTTTGATTACATTAAATCTCTAACGGGACTTTCTTAGCACAATATACAAAAAAAATTACATTGATGTTGTTTGATTTCGCACGCTGATGCAACTATTGCATCACCCTTTTTTAATGCCCGGAGACATCGACCTCTCATTGCCTCGGTTCTTTCCTGACTGAGTGTTACATTGTCTCTTCCTACTTCTTCGTTTTCTACGCTTGCGCCTAACGCCTCCTTTTCACCTTTGTACCTACGTTATCTTTTAGCGCGAAATAACGTTAAATTTTTCAAACAAAAGTTGATATGCGTTGGCAATGTTACCCTAGCAATGAAATAAATAGAATATTGATATAAAATTTGCCAAAGTAATGTTACTCTAGTAGTGAACTAAATGAAAATATTGATAAATTAATATAAGATAAAATTTACCTTATGGTTATAATTCTATAATACTTGGTTTATTCTAATCGTAATTGGTATTCTCGCTCTGCGGTGACCTTGCTGGCATCCTCACAGGCTCCTCGATGCTGCTGCCACTCCCCGGGATGTTCCCTCGATTGGAGATCATTTGAATCAACTGTCCGCTCGGGAGCCCGCCTTCCTTCTGTGAGTCGACGTTGTCCAACTTTTGTTGCTCGATCAACGGTGGTTCCGGTGTTGCTGCACGGCCAAGCCTCTCCAGCGCCACTGTGACCCTCGGTTGCAATTTTCCCGTCAAATTGTTCATCAAAACTTTTTTGTGAACAATTTTTTGTGATGGTGTCTGTAGATTGGTGGTTTCGGGTTTATTTTTAATAAATTTGCCGTCAGCGTCTCTCTTTTTGGCTATGGCAATTTATGATTTAGAATGTTTTCTTGTTTTTATGGTAGATGACTCACCATCTGCATGGCTATTTGTTGTTGTTGGTTTATGCTTAGGTGGCACATTTTCTTCGTCATCATCCAATAATGATATTGTTTCTATGATAAAAGACGAGATTGCTTCTTCTATTACGGAATGTTCTGCTTTTGCATCTGTGAGTATTGATGCTGGTGATTTTACATTGGTTAAATATGCTGTTTGCATTGTGGTAGTCTGTATTATTGCTGCAGATTCAGCAGTCACTGTGATTTTGTTGTCAGTTCGCATTTGTTGTGTTTCCTTAACCTCTTCTCCCAGACCATATGATCTGGTGGCGGTTTGGCGTTTTATTTTATAATTTATTATGCATTCCCTCGGTCTTTTATTCTTGTCTTGTCTTATATCCTTGATGTTAATTGTTACACTCACCTCGTGTGTCGGTTGGTTGTTTTCGTCGGTTGTAACAAATTTATCAATTAGTCTGTACTTCTGGTTATCTTCTTCATAGTACTTTTGAATGGTTTGTTGATATTTGTTCTCCCATTCTTCTTCTTCCTTTAATATATTATCACTTACTTGATCGTCCTCACTAATTGGTGATGATCGGTTAATAAAGATTTCTAATGTCTTCATTCTTTTACGCTTGTTTTGGATGATATTTTTCCATTCCTTCCTGCGTTTAGCCTCCTGGTGAATTTCTTCTTCACGTTCGGATAGCTGATTGTACCAATCAGGACCATATGGTGGTTCAGGGTCCATGGTTGCATTTGGATTTTTCGTTTGATTATTCTTTTGCTGGCTACTTGTTTGTATTGTGTAGCTGCCCATGTGCGATAGCTGATTAAATCTGCGAATATATTGTTTGCTAGATGTCTGCGTTTTGTAACACCCCGGATTCGGTGTTGACGCCATCTTGTCATCTAGTGACATTTGTTTAAGGCTTGTATCGCAATTTAAAGTCTGGTGATGCGATTCATATTGGTTTTTGATGCATTCAATTTGTTTCTGTGATTCTTTTGCTGAATTAATGTTATTTTGGCCATTTTGTTCGTTATCTAAGGTATTCGTTTTCAAGATTTGATTTTCATATAAGGTTTTTACTTGTGGTTGATTAATTTGTAGTTTTTTATATTTCTTTACAGCTATTTGAATTTCTTTTGATTTTAATTTAAATTTTTCTAGTTTTTGATATAATTTATTTAACTTGTGTGTTTTTAATCTAGCATGCGTAGGTTTTGGAACATTACCCAATATTTGTATTTTGTTTAATATTTTATCTTTTTTTGATTGTTCTAACCTTACTCTGTTTTGTTGTTTCAGGTCAGCTGGCTTTTTTGGTATTGGCACTAACATTTTAACATCTGATGTCCTGTTCTTCGTGACTTGTGTCTTCTCTTCATTGGTTTCATTAGTTAGGTAATCATCTTTGTTCCTGATGGTTGGTTTGTCCATTAGGCTGATTAGACCCCTGTTTTTTGTTTCAGGTTTATCTTTAGTGTAAGTGACGATTGTGCTTGTGACACTATCATCTTCTTGTGGTAAGTATTCGATTTTTGTAGGAAATTCTTTTATTTTTTGCTTTTTAGTAGGTGCGTTTCTAAGTTCGACCTCTTCCTGCGGTCTCTTGTGGTTTATTGTTTTTTCAATTAACTTTTTATTGTTTTCTGTAGTTTTTTCTTGTGTATTCAGTATATCATTTATAGATAGCATACACATTCTAATTTCGCGTTCCATTGTTACGTGAGTGGTTCCTTTTCTTGTGGAGTATCTTGATGCACTAATTGAAGCATGGATATTTTTATTTTCGTAGGTTTCTTTGTATTTCAAGGGTACACTGTGGCTTCCTTGTGTTTCATGAATGTATCTTTTTATCAACGTTGGATGCTGTGCCCTTATTGGTACAATCTTGTAGTTTTGTGATGAAGTTTCTTCTTCATCATTTTGTTCTTCATTAATGATCTCATTTTGATTCCAATTAGGAAATTCGTCCAAGAATAATTCTCCTCTGGGATCATATTCATCAAAACTTGATTGATTATCTTCATCACTATTGTGATTATTATTTTGCTGTTTGTCTTCTTTATTTTCATCTTTTTCATCTGTAGATGATAAATATTGCACGCTTTCTTCGGCGCTTTCGTCCTGTGGAGTGAAATAATCATAATCTTCAGATCCTGATTGATCCTTATCTAATTGAAGTGGGTTCTCCTCACATTCGTATTCATTTTTTTCTTCTACATCAGTTTGTGATGCATAATCTTCATATTGTTCTACTTCTGAATGATAATCGTAATCATCTTCTTCGAAGTTTTCATCAATCTCGTCTTGTTCGACGTCTGGTATCTCTTCGTAGGCTTGAGAATCGTTATCTTCGTCGTATTCGTATTCACTAGCTTGTGGTGAACCATGGTTTGATTTATATTCTTGTTGTTCCTTTTGTAGTATAAGCTCCTGTGACTTGAGTTTCGGATCTCTATCTGGTCTTAATCTTCTAGTGTTGTAGGCACGTTCCCATTTAAGTCTCCTATCAAGTATGCGTTTCGACGCACTATTTCCAAGACTTTGTATGGTCCCTCGTATAGTAATTGTATTTTGTACGTTTGTTCACGTTTTGCTTTAGAACGAGTTTTTATTTTAATCCAAACTAAGTCTCCAACTTGATATTCTGGTGCTATTTGGTACTTGTCAGCTTGTTTCTTTCTTTTTGTGCATTTTTATGAAGATTTTCTCTCGCTTCATTTATTTTATCTTCTTGTTGACGTTGATTATAGATTTGTGGGATTATTTCCTCTGGTAATTCTAAGTGATCGTCAATTCCAAAGTGGATCTCGTTAGGTGTGAATCCAGTAATTGCGCGGATGGTAGCGTTTATTACGCGTTCTGCACGCTTTAGTATCGTTGACCATAACGTGTGTTGATGAGAAGCATAGGTTCGCAATATACGACCTAGTTCTCGCATCACTCTCTCAACAGGATTGGATTGAGGGTTATAGGGTGTTGTTTTTCTTGTATCAATTTCATACTGATTTGCAAATTCAGTCCATCTATAACTTGTGAACTGGGTATCGTTGTCAGTAAGGATTTCTTCAGGTATCCCCACATTTTTGAAGTATCGATTTTCAAGTACTTCGGTGATGCTGTTTAATTTTTTATCAACTAGAGGATATGACCAATTTTAAAAATTTGTCCATGATTACGAGAACATATTGATATCCTTCCTCCGTTTTTGGCCATGGACCACATAGATCTAAGGAAATTGCTTTTCCTGGTTGATCTGGTAACTGGTAATATTCCAGGCCAGTCGTCGGTCTTGTGTAGAATTTTGTGGCGTGGCATATTTTACATGATGCCACTACATCTCGTGCATATTTTTCAAATTTTTTACCAACAAAATATTTTCTCATGAAACCTAGCAGTTTGTTGGTTCCAAAATGAGCAAGTAGTTTATGTGCTTTCTTCATAATCATCCAATTTTTTTCTTCAGGTAAGATAATTTTATCAGTATCGTTGTCTATGTATCTGACGATCTCGTTTCTATCAATGAACTTTCGTGGCTGTTCTTGGGGTAAATTCATCAAATCTTGATGAGTATGCTGGGCATCTTTGATGATTTTGATCTAGTCACTTGTTTCAGTACCATCCATGACACTTCTTATTAGACTGATGTATTTTTCATTGTCCTTTAGAATGCGTCTTTCGTCAGCACTCCTTGATAAGGTATCAGCTGTAGCGTTGTCTTTGCCTGGAATATGGATTAATTAATATGATCTAAATCAAACTCTAGCAGAAAACTAAACCATCTGGCAATTCTTGTATTGTTTTACACGCAAGTGCTTAAGAACTGTAGGGCTCGATGGTCGGTATGAACTCGTACTTGTCTTCCTAACAAGAGAGTATGCCATTTCTTCAGGCTCCAGACTAGTGCTAAGCACTCAAGCTCTGTAATGGTGTAATTGGCTTCGGCACCATGTAATGCACGACTTGCGTATGCAATAGTGAACTTTTCGCGCCCGTCCTCTTTGTACTGGTAGAGGCGTTTTCCGAGTCCAGTTTTTGCTGCATCTACATAGATTCCACATTTGAATCCTGGTCGTATTAAATACAAGTTTGGTGCTTCTTCGAAGGCTTGTTTTATTTCTTCAAACGCTTTTTGTTGATTATCAGTCCAAATAAACTTTTTATTTTTCCTTAGTAATTCTTGCAAAGGTTGAGTCATACAAGCTAGATTTTTGATGAACCTGCGGTCCCAATTAACAAGACCTAAGAAAACTTGGACTTCTTTCTTATTTTTTGGTTTAGCGTAATTTCTTATAGCCATTTTTGTGTCAGCGTTGATTTCTGCTTCTATTTCGTTAAACGTATGACCTAGAAACTTGATCTCGCGCTATAGAAACTCGCATTTATTTTTGTTGACTCTAAATCCTGCTGCTTTTAATTTTCGTAGAACATATTCCACGTGTTTGATATGCTCTTCCAACGTTTTGGACGCAATCAATATGTCATCTGAGTAGACAATAAGGAAGTCATTTGCATGTGAGCCTAATGCTTTGTTCATAGCTCTCGTAAATGAGGCTCCAGCTGTCTTAATGCCAAAAGGTATACGTTGAAAAACGTAGGTTTGTCCATCAAAAATGAATCCCGTGTATTGCTGGGATTTCTTTTCTAAAGGAATTTGCCAAAATGCATGGCTTATGTCGAGCAAAGTGTAAAAGCCGCTTGGACCAAATCTTCTGAACACCTCCTCTATTGTTGGTGGCTGGGCGTAATCGTTTATCATCCGCTTATTAATTTCTCTAGCATCGAGACAAAGTCGGATGTCACCATTTTTCTTAATTACAACCATCAATGGGTTGACTATGGCAACACTATTGTGTTGCCGTCTTACGAACTATCTCTTGTTGCTCCAAGTCGTCTATATATTGTGCGACTCTGTCAAAGTGTTTGTCAGGAATTGGGTAAACTCTTTTTTTATACGGTGCGTGTGATTTAACCGTAATCTTATGTTGATAATTGTTTACCTTACCAATGCCATCTTCAAATATTTCTGCATTTTCTTGAAAGATCTTTTGCAAGGCTTCTTCCGCTTCTTCCATTGAAATGGTAGCAATGGTTTGCTGCGATTCGTCGGCTTCAGCTTCAAAATTTATCTCGAAATTTTCATCGCATAGCATGTTGGTGCGGTATTTCACTAGAAAGTCAATACCTAGTACCGCTCGGTATGCCATTTGTTTAACAATGTAAAATTCGTGTTGTAGCTTCTTGCCTTTGAATTCGAATTCAAGTTTAGCTTTGTTAGATACGGCAGCTCCTCTTTCTGAGAATGCCCCTTTTAGTAGAAATCTTCTTATCGGCAGTGCGTCAATGATATCGTCATTTGTCGCCAGAGCATCATACAGCTCTTTGGTTATTGCAGATATCTGCGCTCCTGTGTCTACTAATGCTTCAGCTTTAAATGTTTTAAATTTCAATTTAATAATTGGTACATTAACCTGTTTAACGTGTTGGTTTTGTACCTCTGTGAAGCTTTCTTCCACATCTTTTAGTATATCCTCCATTCTTAGGATATTTAATGCGTCTTCAACCGTATTTGTGGTCCGTTTTGCTTTTAGAACTTTATATTTTTTCTTATTAGCCACACATTCTTCGTGGAATATTGTATTGTCCAAACGAATCGTCTGTAAATGTTTATCTTTTACTTCTTTTGTAGTTTCGTGAGTTTTTTGTGGCGTCTTTGTATCCTTTTCTTCAAATAACATATCGTGTGTCTTTCTTGTAGCTTGACTCGGTTTTCCCCTGATCACCTCTAATTCTTTTAGGTTTAGTGTCACCTGAATGGGTTTTTTACCGGTCGTTTCATCTTGAAGGTTCTTTTTAGCTTTTAGAATTTGTTTCTCAATACTTGATTTGTTTGTAGAAGTCCTCTTCTTAGCGTAAGGATGATCCTTGTCTACTGCTATGGTTTCTTTGTTCGCTATCTTTTCTTCTTCATCCCATTTGTCTAGGAAATATTGGCTTTTTCCTATGGGTTTAAGGTTTTGGATTGAGACATCACCATATCTTGTTTGGTGTCTGCAATCTTCAATCTTCGGCTTGTAGTATCCGGCATGGAACTTATTCGTTTCCCGTCAATTTGTCCTCTCGTCGCTGGTGTGGGTTTTGTAACTGCGTAATCTTCCTGCTGGTTGATTTGCGTGCTTTCACAACGTCGACGTGGTTTTCTTGGTGATTGGTCGGTGTAGTTCCTCTCGAATTACTTTGCCTTGTATCACTTGACTTGGTCTCGGCATGGATCATATTTAGTCCACACGCGTATGGCTGTTTTGCCAAATTTTTATTGTCTTTGCTTGAGTTCCGTGTTCCTTTGCGAAAAGCCTCGGAATATTTAATTTTGGATTCAGGATGAATTAAGTTTATGGATCTATCCGTATATCTGTTGGATTTGTCCATAAAATTTTCTTTTGTGGTTTCTTCATTCACGTTATTATTATTGTGTTCTCTTGTGGCTTGTGGCGCTTTGTCCATTTCGCCTTGGATAATCGCTGCCATTTTTCTTCTCTGCGGTAGCTGCTGCTGCTGCTCCACTTTCCTTTTTCTGCTGTCCCTTTGTATAATGCGGTTGTCTGCTTTTGCAACACTTCTCCGCTGTGTTTTTGCTTCGTCATCGGCATCCGTGACTTCAGTTATCACTACACTACCATTCTGATATTCCCGCGATCGTGTACGTGACCAATCGTTATTGTTATATTGCGCCCGCGATTCGCTTGCTTGATTCGGATCGGTATTCCACGAATTTTCTCCCGCGGTAATAGCTATGGGTTTGCGCGATGATACGTTCTTCTTTTGACCGTAAGGTCCCTTATTTTATAAATATTTATTATCCGCATTTCGTTTTGGTATCGTACTTGTTTTTACGTTACGATTAGTATTGTAATTATTAATGTGTTGTGGCTCGTTTTCATTTTTTCGGTCTTTTCGCGATGCTTCTATTGCATCTAATAACCGTACTAGATCTTGTAAAGTTTGAACATTTGTCGGTCTTATTTCCCTAGCAACATCAATGGGAAAGTGATCTCCTAAGATTCCAATCACATCATCATCTGATAATGGTGGATTCAAGAGGTGTGCTTTTAAAGCTAACTGCATTGCATACTCTGCCATTGATGTTCCTTTATTTGGGGTGTATTTTCCTGTAAATAACAATTTTTTGTAGGCAGTTTGTGCTTTGCGGCCCCAATAATATTTGCGAAATTTGCTTTTAGCTGTCTGAATATCCGCCGGTTTGGTCATTTCATACCAGTATTTTGCGTATGATTTCATTGCTTGTTTAAAATATCGTAATTGTTCGTGTTCGGGCACATCTTCGTCCCTCGCTATACTTTCAAATTCGCGTATAAACATTTCGGGATTTTGCTTAACATCTTTGCCTTTAAAAGTTAAATGTTCGAACGGACTTTTAAGCCATCCGCCCCGTGGTAATCGGATACCACCACCATTGCCTGAGCCGCCGCCGCCGCCGCCGGCTCCACCTCTGGAACTTGTGCCAGTCCCTTCAAAACCGTCAGCGCCGCCATCGGCAGAAACAGGGTATTGCGTATTATCATTATTCGTTAACTGGGTGAAATGACTTTCGGGAACGTTTACAAATATTGGGGTTTGTTTTTGCAATGTCGGTCTCGCGTCGCTCGCGTTTCCCGTCAAACCTTCATTTATTGTTAAATTATTACGATCCCTAGTCACATCTCGTAACTTAGTTTCTAATCTATCGATTTTATCGACAAGCATTTTAATCATATCCACAACATTTGAACTTGTTGTGGGTAAATTTTCGTTTGACGCCATTTTAGTGCCCGCGGTTGTGGCTGCTGTCGTATCTTCAAGGATACTACTGCCTAATATACCTACTGGCTGGTCGTCATATGATATTGTTCGCGTATTGAAAACGCTTGATTGAGTTTCGACGCGTGTTTCGCCCGCGTTCATACTCAGATTATTTTGCGTGTTATCTTCCATGTTTTGCATCGCCTGCGTTGTTTTACGCGTTTGAATTGGCGATCTTGACAAATTTGGCATAGTAAATCGTATAATAAACGGTCGTTCGGTTTATGCAATCGTGATCCCGGCTTTATGAGTATGCGTTGCCTACTGCGTTTTGACACTCCCGAAACTCAATCAATTGCTTCGTTTTGTTTAACCGATTAACTCGCATTTACGTTTACATTGCACAATACAGAAAATGTTAGTGAATAACTGGCACGTTGCCATTGGGTGCTGTAACATAAAATATGATTATAACGTTCAGAACTTTCGCTTCTCGAGCTTTTTGAACCATAAAGTTTTCAGTTTGTGGATTCATACACTAGTAAGTGGATACATTTTACAAATATATTTATATAATTTTTTAATTTTTCCACAAATATGCAAATAAAGCTTATTCATGTGGATATTTATCCACAATAATATTTTAATTTTGCAAGTTTGCCCACAAGTAAGTAAAATTGGTTAAATGACAATTTTTTGTGGTTGTTGACTGTTTTTTGTGGAATTTTTTTATTTATGTGGATTTTATTTGCTAATTTACCACAATATGTAAATATTTGCTTCAAGTTGTTATATTATTGTAGTACTTGGTTGCTTTAACCAAAATTACTAATTATCATTTAATTACGCACGTGTCGGTGCTACTGAGGTAATATAAATAACGCGTATTAATTAACAACTTTAATTTACGTATTAACTGAGAAAATATTTTATGTTCTTTTATTGCTGGTGTAATAATCTATATAGATTGAACAAACTCTGAATATATTGTAATATAAATACTTCTCAACGTAATTATCACGCATTAATTTTGTAAAATTAAACCCATCACATTTATGCTATTTTTGTCTAACGATGCGCTTATTTATCATAAACTTTTATCGTTGTTATATGTGAACCTTATTTTTATGGCTTTTATTTACCAATTATATGTATATGAGTCAAATCCGTTATATTTCATATCTTGGTCGAGTCTATCATGCATAGGTTGAGTCCATTATACATAACGTTCTGGTCAAGTCCATTATACTCGAGTTGGGCCTATTATTATATTTTGCTTTAGCTATTAATATGCACTTAATCTAAATGCTTTTCTCAATTTATTAAACGTAATGACTCTTATTTCTCGTAGGTACACCATTCCGTAATCACACACCACCTGGTCCTGTCACGGTCGCCATTTCGAGAGGTTTTTGGGAGTGTTTAATTACGTTCGCGAGAACGTGCTCTTGTGTCTCGATTTGTGCAGTTGTTTGTTCTTAAGGGGGGGTATCTAACCACTTATTAACGTGTGTCTTACGAAAATAGTACACTTACGCGTCAATTACTCTGTAACTGGATCAAAGTCTCGTCAACAATAAATTTATATTTATTTATTCCTTCACGGTCGCCATGTAATTTTACCTGCTAATTGCCAAGGATAATTCTTGATTTTTTCCATCTCCTGGATGCTGGTTGACTCGCTCTTGTTTGCCGTCGCAACTGCGTCCCGCGTCAGCCGTCACTCAATTGATTGACCGTTAATTATCAATTTCGCATTACGCACGTTTTTAATGTTTACCTCGCGCGATTGTACATTTCATTGTCTGTTCCGCGTTAAGAGGACACGTTTTGGGTTGGTGCGCAAGTCACTTTTCACAGTTTGTTCAAAAAGTTTTTGTTTATTACACAAATCACAAACATAATGATAAAAATTAACTAACTTTCCCTTTTTGATTACATTAAATCTCTAACGGGACTTTCTTAGCACAATATACAAAAAAAAATTACATTGATGTTGTTTGATTTCGCACGCTGATGCAACTATTGCATCACCCTTTTTTAATGCCCGGAGACATCGACCTCTCATTGCCTCGGTTCTTTCCCGACTGACTGTTACATTGTCTCTTCCTACTTCTTCGTTTTCTACGCATGCGCCTAACGCCTCCTTTTCACCTTTGTACCTACGTTATCTTTTAGCGCGAAATAACGTTAAATTTTTCAAACAAAAGTTGATATGCGTTGGCAATGTTACCCTAGCAATGAAATAAATAGAATATTGATATAAAATTTGCCAAAGTAATGTTACTCTAGTAGTGAACTAAATAAAAATATTGATAAATTAATATAAGATAAAATTTGCCTTATGGTTATAATTCTATAATACTTGGTTTATTCTAATCTTAATTGATATTCTCGCTCTGGCACCTTGCTGGCATCCTCACAGGCTCCTCGATGCTGCTGCCACTCCCCGGGATGTTCCCTCGATTGGATATCATTTGAATCAACTGTCCGCTCGGGAGCCCGCCTTCCTTCTGTGAGTCGACGTTGTCCAACTTTTGTTGCTCGATCAACAGTGGTTCCGGTGTTGCTGCACGGCCAACCCTCTCCAGCGCCACTGTGACCCTCGGTTGCAGCTCACCGCTCCGCTCTGATCGACAAACAATAACATGTTGACTCCAAAGCCAAGAATTGATCGCTTGAAATTGGAAAATAATAATTTCAGCGCTTCGCAACATTCTTGGCTTTGGAATCAATAATTCGGAAAGAAGCTGAAAATTACGGCGTTCCGCAACAAACATTTATTATAATTATAAGGAAATAAATAATTAATTCACGTTGAATTGATAAATTACAATAACACCAAAACGTTTATTTTGGTTATGCACCTTAGGATCTGTAAGGTTTTTTTTAAACAAAATGGAGAGAGGGAGAGAGAGAAAGAGTGTGTGTGTGTGTGTGTGTGTGTGTGTGTTTTACAGCCGTTTCACTGCTCATCGTTGTTCTCCCGCCGCGTAATTTGTCAGCTCCGCTCCGCCCGTCTATTGTTCGTCACTGCTTTCTTTCTAAAGACGGGCGCTCATTTGTTAACTTTAACATCATATAGCATGGAACAGAAGGCTCAGATCAAAAAATGACTCAGGACTTTTCGACTTGGATTTGTGTCCTCTAACTCATGGTATACTTCAGGTCCCTTTGTTTTGTTACATCCTGTATATAATATAATACTTACATTTCATTACGCTGTCGAGCATGGACTCTCCCGCACTGTCTTGCCTCTTTCTGCCTTTTTTGGGGTGATGTTTCCAATTTGTCATGTGATAGTTGCGGTAGTTTTTGGGAGAGCACGGCATGAGGAAAAAGTTTATGTCGTTTTAAATCTATAACAATCATACAATACACAAGTCTCAATAGAAATATGAAGATTAAAAAAACACTCATCCTGAGGATAATACTTTTTTAAATTATCTACGAGTTATATACTTTAATTTTATAACAAATACGAAACTTTCATAAAGACTATATCAGAAATAACTTGAAACTACTTACTTCAAGGAAAATAGTCTTTAGCTAAAAAGTGTTGGGAGCAAACACGCATTGATGATGATGCCGGTTTGCCCATCTTCAAAGTTCTCTTCTATTTTTTCTTTAATTCTTCGCTTTTTGGAAAGAAATCTAAATTGATTGTTGGTGAAAAATACGTGGAACATTGAGGAACACAATAATAATTTGTGTCTTTCTTCTTTTTTTCAGGAGGAGAGCTATTTTTCTCGTTTGTATGCTCCATTTCTACTGTAACCTTGCACAAACTGTCTCATTTACGCCAGTTTGCGATCCGGCCGCTAGGCGCGTTGGGGAGAATCTTTGCGTCGCCAATACGGTTCCGCGCGGCTGGACGCACCAATCAGCGCGCGCGGTTGAGCTGGCCGGAATGGGAACGCTTATCAAACCTGGCGCGTGGCGTGTAGGTCGCGCGTGGTAGCACGTGGTTGTGCTATAGTAAGCCGAGCGCACGCACGTGCTCGGCTTCAAGTACGGCGGTTGGCTGGTCGGTCCAGTGTGGCGGTACGGCGGAGTGTTTCTAAGAGAGTCAAATTAACAATTCCTATTAAAATAACAGCAATTATTAAGTGAGCAATATATGTTTTTTTACAACAAATAGCAATATTTGAAAAACGGACTTAGACTACTTTCAAAATAAGCTGCTCATTAGTATAAAAAAAGTATATTTTGTCTTAAGATACTTCCAGCTTTGCATACCTTATTGGCGAAAGTGCAATAAGTTTTAACATAAAATTAGATAGTTTATTAAAGTAATACAGTATAATGTGTTTTTATAAGATGGCTGTCATCAGTCGACAACGACACAGCTAGGTCCTATTGTAAAGCTTGCCATACGTCCCTACGAGCCCACAAAAAAGATTTAGAAGATCATGCCAAGACGAAAAAACATGTGGAGAAGGCTAATAGGTTACTCCCGGATAAATCACAGCAAAAGTTGAACAATGTTGTTGTTATAAAACATAACACAAAGGAGAGAGAAATACAGATAGCAGCGTACATTGCTCTTAGGAGTTCAATAAGAGCTGTCGACGACTTTAGTGAATTATTAAATACTTTTTCAATAAAGGACAATCTTCTTGAAAACATGATACATATGCATAGAACCAAGTGCACTATGATAATAAAAAATGTAATATTCCCAACATTCCTCAAAGATCTCATAGACGACATAGGAGTCAAATTTTACTCGCTCAAAATTGACGAGTCAACGGATGTTTCCGTTTGCATATATATCTGTTTATGTGTAAGGTATGTAGTGGTGATATTTTTTAGAATATACCTAATATTTTTTAGAATATAAGCATGCATTTTTTTGTGTTACAGGTATTTTTCTGAAAAGAATGGGCGAATTGTAACAACATACCTGGGACTAATCCAGATCGTTCAGGCAACAGCAAATTTGCTAACTGAGGCAATATTGCAATTTATTAATAAAATAGGACTCAAAATAAAAAATTTGATAGGATTGGGAACAGACGGAGCGAGCAACTTATGCGGCAAAAATCACTCCGCATATACTTTTTTGAAAGAAAAAGCTCCGAAGCTTTAACTAGCAAGGTGTATTGCTCATTTTCTACATCTGTGTGCGTCGAAAGTTGCAGATAGTTTGCCTTGTGCTATAGATTTTCTGTGCAAGGAGTTGTATAATTGGTTTAGTGTAAACACAATTAGACGAGATAAATTCAAGAAAATTTTTGATTTGATCTCGACCAACACAGATAATAAAGTACGTCAGTTCTTGCAGCTAAGTAGTACCCGTTGGCTTGCAAGAGGAAATGTTCTCAAAGTTATTTTGTCCCAATATGTAGAAATAAAATCATATTTTAGCCTGCTCGTTGAATCGGAAAGAGATTATAAGTTGAGAATTATAAATGAAATTCTGTCAGATGATAAAATTAAATTATATATGATTATTGTGAATTCTAGATGAAGTGAATACAGTTAATGTTCATTTCCAACAAGATAATACCGACTTATTCAAGGTATACAGAGAACTCTATTCTCTTCTTTTGAAAAATCTAAGAATTGTTTTTAAACCTATTTTTCTGGAAAATCCAGATGAATTTGTAACGAACGCCCCTCCACTTCACGTGCGCCGTTAATCCGCTCCGTCCACCCGAACATCGCACCGACAAGCACCACGTGCGCGCACCGAGCTAACCTACCGTCGCGATCACGCGGCAGCACGCGCGCCGCCCGTGGCGTTCGGCAACGTTCCCACTCCGGGCCTGCCGACCAAGTGCGCGGATTGGTCCGCCCTATGTAACGCTGGGCGATGGCGGTGGCGGTCGCTCGTCGCAGCGGTACCAACTCTACCCACTTGGTGAAATGATCTTGCAAGACCAGTAGCCAAATAGCTCCGTTGGTGGACCGCGGGAGGGGTCCTACTAGATCGGTGGTGACCTGTTCCCAGTGCGCCTCCACGTGGGACGCGTGCATTAGTCCGGCCAGCCGGACTAATTGGCCACTCTTGTGCGTCTGGCAATTGGCGCACGCCCATACGTGACGCGCGATATCAGAAAACATTCCCGGCCAGTAGTAGTGTTGCGCGGCTCGGGCAATGGTTTTAGTGATGCCGAGGTGACCGGCGGCAGGGTTGTCGTGTACCCGTGCTAGCACGGCTCCTCTCTCGTCGCGAGGTACGCATCGCCCGATGTAACGCTGGTGGTTTTCGGTCGGTTCGGAGAGGATCAGGTTACGGTTGCGGATAAGCTCGCCGGATTGGCCGGGTTCGGGAAAATAATCGCACTCGGAATTTAAATAGAAAATAATAGATCTTTATTTAGACCTTAATTACATAAAGAGATCGTTGCTTGATCATAACGCCTCGTAACAAATGGACTCGGCCGTAGAGAAAACGTGATTGGCTCTCGGAGATCGCGGTAACCAATTGCCGCGGTTCGAAACGCTAAGTCTAATATCGCAAAACAAAATCAAGTGCCGTTCGGAATAACAAAATGATATATGCTAAAAAAAAGAAAAAAACTTAATAGCGATAATAATCTATACGAGTAATACGGAGTTCGCGCGGTTTAAGCGGACACGGTGTCCGGATTGGTCGGGGAGTCGCGGAACGCGAAGTCGGTGTGACGGTGGCGATTCCGCGCTTCGCCCGAGCCGCCTCGTGCAAGGGAGGCGAGGATATCGCCAGAGCGCGGATGCTCTGACGATGTTCGGGTTACTATAGTGAGTCCTCCCTGAGGGAGAGGACGGAGTTTATCGGCCAGGGATACCTAGCCTACGGACTCGACGAGGATGCTCGTCGGGGACGGTGATTCGCCGAGGATGGTCGGCTACGGAACGCGGCGAGAATGCTCGCCGTGATTGGAGCAGGTGTTCAGAAGCTCTGGGTTAACCGAGGATTCTCGGCTGTCGGGACGATGAGGACCTTCGTCGGGAATACTAGGAGAAGCGAGTATTCTCGTCCTCCCAGGAATCGGAGGTGCGGTCGAGTATGCTCGACCTGTCAGGTTCGGTGGACCGGGAAGATCTGACTCGGTGTTCCCACTGCCGGCTTATATATCCGAACGCGCGGTTGGGCGGACCAATCCGCGCGCTCGGTCGGCAGGAGTGGAAACGTTGCCGAACGCCACGAGCGGCGCGCGTGCTGCCGCGTGATCGCGACGGTAGGTTAGCTCGGTGCGCGCACGTGGTGCTTGTCGGTGAGATGCTCGGGTGGACGGAGCGGATTAACGGCGCGCGTGAGGTGGAGGGGCGTTTCGTTACAAATTTAATGATCGCAATTTATCCAAAATATCAAATATTTTAAGTAATGAACTGTGAGTCAAATACCTGTAGATGTGTTAGATTTTGGGTATGAATACCGTATGGCCGTCAAAAGACTTAATGTAAAGAATAAGCTCCCAAAAATCAAAGAGCGGTGTAAAAAATTTGTTATGATATTGTGCAAAGAATTTGTCAAGAAAATTCCACAGAATATACATATATTCAATTCCGTTAAATATTTTAGTTTAGAATAGTGCTTAAACAAATCCAAGTTGGTCGATAAATTTCGAAAATTTGCCAATAGATTTGTTGGGAAATGAGAAAGAAAAAATAAAAATCAGTAAACAATGGACAAATTTCTCTGCTTCAAGCTGGGATTTTCCTGTAACTCTTGATGTTAATGATTTTTGGATTAATATAGTGAGAAAAAAACTAATGCAGGAGGTGATTTCGTATTCAAGGAATTAGCAGATTGCACTATTTTGTGTCTTTCACTGCCTTTGAGCAATGCTATAGTGGAGCGCGTTTTCTTGCATATAAACATATTAAAATCCAAAATTAGACATAGGATGAACATGGATTTGTTAGATGCTTTAATTAGATGGCATATTAAAAATTTTGCTTCATCAAAGGAAATGTTGTCATAACTTAGTTCAAATATGTATGATCAACATAAGAAGGCAGAGAACAATGAGGATGGTAGAGAAAGTGATAATTATACTGAATGTAATAATGATACCACTGAATTATTTCAAGATTTTTAGTTAACTTAGTTTTTTAGTTCAAAGTGCAATTAATCTTAAGAATAAATGTTTGTGATACATAGTTTATTATTATTATTTAATGTAGAATATCGTTATTTTTATGTTATAAATTGTCACGCACTTTTCGGACGCCGGAGAGCAACGGCGAAGTACGCGATCAAACAAGGTAGCGGAAACGCTACACGACGCGCGCGAGAGAGCGACGAGAATACCGACAGCTAGATTCCAACCAAATAGCGAAATTGGGCGCCAGACGCGATTACGCCGGTCGCGTCGCCGGGTTCACTTTTCCACGCTAAACGCCAATTCGTATCACGCGATAACTCGTCACACAAAAGCGGAATCGTCGCTCGCACGCGGCCAGCTAGCTCCTCTAACCGGTAGAGGGGCGGGGTAGCGGAGACAGGGACAAAGCGGCTCTCTTACTGGAGGAGACGGGTAGGCGAGAAATTAAGTAAAGTCAGGCCGATATAACAGAGAGAGAGAACACATGTATTGCAGTGAATAATAGCGATGGTATACAATCAAATAAGAAAAAAGAGCGGTTAGCGTAGTAAAGAAAAACAACGAGATAAGGAGTAGACAACAGAAATTAGTAAGCCGGACGCGAGAATTATTTCGACTCCGGCCATAATTACGCGACACGCGCCGATCACGACGACTGGTCCTGCGTGAAGCGCGGCAGTCAATCACGCGCGCTCTGACCGGCGCGGCAAGAACGCGAACGCGGAGCCTCCGCTAAAGCGAGCCCCGCAAGTCCATGACGAAAGCGCGTACAATAAGATTCGCGCCGGAGACAACGCAGTCGCCGGAACCGCGCTACAAAATGAATAAAACACGCACGCCGTAACAACGCACCGATAACCCGAGCGGCCGTGCGATCACGGCCGTAACACGACTCGCGCACGTGCGCGAGGGCTTTGCGGCTTCCCGTAAAGCCGGTCGCTCGCGAACTTCTACGGCGGGACAGCCGAAACACACGCGGCAGCCGACAGCTGGATGCCTCGACGAGGTCTCGCGCTTGAGGTGGAGAGCCAGCCAAACACCAAGAAGCAAGGTGCGTTCAATCGCCACGCGGCGGACGCACTCGCACACGAACCTAATGGCTCCACCTCAGAACGCGAGCCGGTCGACACCGACAGCTCGTGGCTTTACACGAAGGTTAGAGGGTCACCTCGACTTCCGCACGGTCCTCCTTCGGGTCCTCGGGTGTCCTCAACTCGCTCGCCAAGGCCGGGCACTCCTTCCGATAGCGGACAGGCCGATAGCTGACCGATATCTCGCACTCGCTCGCTCGTTTCCACACACGCTCAGTTCGCCGGGTCGCACGCAAAAGCCGAGAGGATCGCGCTCGATGCGCGATCGATGAGCGCTACCCCTCCTACAGGGTGCGCGATATCCTTGCGCCTAGCGGCGCGGCCTATCAGCGGCCGCCCTTATCTAGCCGTGACGTCACGGCAGCGCAGTGTCGGGTCTCCGCAGGTGTCGTGCGGTCCCCGTCGGCATCCGACATCCTCGTTGTTCTCGTCGTCCCTGCGGACGATCGCAACAGAATTTCCCCGCGACGATTCTTCGCCACTACCATTCTCGACGGACAGCCGGCATTCGACGGCCCTACTCCTGGCCGTTCGTCCGCCCTGGCCTGTCCCTCGGCTGCGCCAATTGCGAGCCTCTTTTGCGTGGCGCATCGCTGTCACCACGTCGAGTCTCGTCCTTCTCTCCGCCGTCGGTTTTCCGTGCGCCGGCCCTGGACGATCGCCTTCTCCTTGTCCTGCGGCGGCCCATCCTCCTCGCTGCGGCTGGTCCTCAGGCGACGTTTGTCGAGGTGCCCGCGGATACATGAAATGAGCCGCGAATAAATAAATAAAACCAATACGCGCCGCAGTCCCGCCGGAGATCTCGCTCTCTCGCTGAGTGCCCGACCCGGTCCCACGCGCCTCCCTGCGCTATGCTCAGGCGGAGGACGAAGTGGCGAGGCAGATAAAACTGCCACGTCACAAAATAAACAGATTGTTTATATCGTGTATTATTTGCGTTTTTTATTGCGAATAAATCAAAACAACTAAATAACAATTAAAAAATTTAACATACAGATACAGTAAGTACGTTTCTTATTTCTGTACCATAAACAGAATTCTTTTCTTGTGTTGTGTAATGTTAGCATTACTTTGTAACGCTGGTACTTTTCTGGGCGATTACGGGATTGCGTTCGGGATCGGTTGCTCGGATGTGCTCGCCGGATGCCAAGGTTTTTCGGTAGTAATGAGAACTTCGTGTTGAGTATGATAATACAAACGTAACAATATATTTATCAGATGTAATTGAAATACACAAGTAATACCGAAGCAATCGGAGTTGCTCGGTTAAATAATAATCAGTCCCGCGCAAAATAAAAGAACGGACAAAATATAATTCGCGGCGTAACTTAAGGCGATGCTGGACCGGTCTCTACACGTGCGTATTTTTGTGCACAGATAACTTTTAATTGGCTTAACAGATCGCAAAATCCTTTTACACAATTAAAGTAGTGACAAAAACACAGTTCGCTAGCTATAATTTAATACAAAAAACGAAAGTTGATTAAAAAATTATAATATAATTGTCGGTTTCTGCAGCCGACTCGTGACAACATGTGCTCATATAAAAATTGTAGACATTGTATGTATAAAATAAGTAGCTAGCGAATTGTGAATTAAATCAAAGAATAATATGGCGCTTGCAGAATGATCCTAGAAGCTCTAGTATAAAAGATATAAGTGTATGAAAATTGTTTATGTAATTTTATCGTGATGTTGGTGCGAAGAGCACTAGTTTAGTTGCTCGATATTCCGACGGAGGCGCTGTAATCGAATTTGCAGCGAAGCGTATCGCTGAATCATTACAACGACCTAATTTATCGACCTTACTCAGGCTCGTAAAACTTTTTTAGTGCCCTGACAAAAATTTTTGCATCTAGCGTAACAATGCCGTTGATCGTAAAATCATAATAAAAATATATAACGGCTATAAAGTCTGTATCAGATTACGCATTAGATATAGAGAATTGCGAGTTGAAAATTAGAATCCAACCAGTCAAAACAAAACGCAAAATTCAAATTATCTGACTGATCAAATTCTAATTTTCAACTTGCAATTCTCAATAATTTGATGCAACCTTTAAATTCTTTTTAAGAGAAATATTCAAATTGATATTCACTTAGATTATAAAATGTAATAAAAGCAATTACATTTTATAATCTATGTGAATGCTTTGAAATTTGTTTACACACACACACACACACACACACACACACACACACACACACACACACATGTATGTATATATAAATGCTTGAAATCATGTTTTGTTGCCAGAAAAAAACGTTGAAAATATAATACTAAAAGAAAATAATACTATAAGAAAATATAATACTATAAGAAAATAAATCTTTTGTAGATAGACTTTCGAAAAAATGTTATTTTGGTATACTTTTATGAATTATACGTTATTATACAAATTAGGAATACAATATTAGGAAATTTAAAAATGCTCTTCTACTATCAATTCAATTAAAATTTCTCAAGAACACAAAAAATAGATTTGCCATAAAAATTTACAATGAGTGTTTTAAAAACATTAACAAAAGTTTAATAATTTTTACATATGTTTTTACATATATTTTGTGTCCAATTTTAAGTTAATTTTATTGTAGAAGAGCATTTTTGAATTTCTGGTTTTCTTTTAATACATTTTACAAAAAAAAATTTTTTGACCCGAAGAATCGAACCTCGAACCTTCAGCATAGCAGTCAAGAATCATGACCGTGCAACCACGAAGGTCAATTTACAATTCTTCTTCCGTAATGGTACTACAGCTGCTAAAAGTATTTGATCTTTTTCTCAAAAATGCTTGAACAACGGGTTCTATCGCAGTAAATGTATGAATGAATATTACAATCATATCAAATTTTATAAAATCAATGACTAGAAACCGAGTTCCTCTCGTTAACGCAATACTGAAAAATTTTCGTCGCATGGTCGGCAAATCGAGATCGGAAATTACGTATCTACAGCTGCAACGAGAGAAAAGCAGACAGCTCGAAACGTTAGAGGATAGTTGAAGAGAGAAAGGGAACGCTTGAGAGAGAAGGAAACAGAAGAGTCTTCTCCGACTCAACGGCGCGCCGTTGCTTGTACGATCACGTCGTATGCTTTCTCTCTTAATCCAGCGTCAAGCGAGAAAGATGCGTGGGGAGCTCTTCTGTCTCCTTCTTTCCCAAGCGGTTTCTCTCCTTCTCGACTATCCTCTTCTGTCTCGAGTGTTCTCGCTTTCTCTGCAGTGTTGCTGGCTTGTCCTGTAATGAGGACAAGCCGGCAACACTGCATAGCTTAGTGAAACGATTTCAGATTTTCGTCTTGCGGAACCGAGTTGCGACGCGCGCGCGCGCGCGCGCGCGACGTATTGCTATTCTATGTTTCTCACTTATATACATATATATATATACATATATATATATATATATATATATATTTATATATTTATATATATATATATACACACACATGAATAATTATACGTATATTGAACATACGTTCAATTTATATGTATATATATATATATTTTTTTTTTCCAATCTCGATTTTCCGACCATGCGACGAAAATTTTTCAGTATTGCGTTAACGAAAGAAACTCGGTCTTTAGTCACCGATTTTATGAAATTTGATATAATTGTAATATTTATTCATACATTTACTGTGATAGAACTCGTTCAAGCATTTTTGAGAAAAAGATCAACACTTTTAGCAGCTATAGTACTATTATGGAAGAAAAATTCTAAATTGACCTTTGTAGTTGGACGGTCATGATTCTTGATTACTATGCTGAAGGTTCCAGGTTCAATTCCTCGAGACAAAATTTTTTTTTGCAAAATGTAGTATTGAAAAAAACCAGAAATTCAAAAATGTTCTTCTACAATTAAATTAACTTAAAATTGGACACACAGTTAAAAAATTTAACACTTTTTCTGACGTTCTTAAAACACTCATTGAAAATTTTCATGGCAAATATATCATTTGTTTTATGTTAATATCATTTGTGTTCTTGAGAAATTTTAATTTAATTGATAATACAAAAGCATTTCTAAACTTCCTAATATTTTGGTATAATAACGTACTTAGCATAAAATATTTAAAAATGATTTACAAATTATATATGTTACTGTAAAAGCCCGAATTACGGTAAATCCTAAGATTTTCCAGTAAAACCTAAGATTTACCAACACTTAATGGTAAAAGTCCGAACAGTTCTGTAATCATCGTTCATTTCGAACTTTTACCACCATTCACTTGGTAAATCTTAGGATTTATCTCAAAGGCACGGTAAATGTTGAAAAAGACATGTCATAACGTGTTCGGCGCAAATTTTATTTGTGTTATTTTTTACTATTCAAGAAGTATTTTAAAGGTGTTTTCAAATGACTAGTTACGAAAAATTAATAAATAAAAATACCAAATGAAAATAATTTAAAATAGGTAGGGATTTGATTACTTAGTAATATAAATGATTAATAATTACTCTCATATGATACATAAAAATGTGTAAAGTTTTGACTGATAGTTAAATGAAATAAATGCTAGACAAATATATATTTGTATAGCATAATTTATTATACATTTAATTCCTAATTAAAATCTTTAAAATATTTTATAAATAATCATCTAAATAATTTATATTTTATTTATTTTAATCTCTATATCTGTGTCGCGCTTTCCTGCTTCCTTTCCCTTTAAAAAATGTCCTTTTCAAAAATGTAAATTCGTGTAGCATCGTAAAATAAAATAGTAATTTGTTTAACGAAGTAGAGCTTTTTAGCTATGAAATGTTTTTTTCAGAATTTCATTATCATCATTTTTTACAAAGTTTTACACTTAAAATATTTGTCTATTTTTCGGAATCAGAATAATGTTTGATCAATTTTGTTGTTATGAAATATATAATGATAATTATCTTATTTGCTATTTAATTTTTAATAATAATAATTTGTTTATTTAGGTAGTGGTATATTACTTTTTTAATATATGCTATTTGGAATATATACAGGGTGTCAGGTAACGATCGCCCGTGGTTTCGTGGATTGATAAATCAAGTAAAATTGAGCAGAAAAGTCCTTTACCATTTTTTAATATTTGCCATAGTTAACGAAATAAAAATTAATAAAGTCTGCGAATAAGCGCGTATCACCGCGCGCAAGGACCGCCCGCCGGTCGCCGAGACGAGCCGAGACGTAGGCAGCCGCGGCTGTAGGCGCGGCGCTGTGCGGTGAGGAGGGAAAACAGCTGCTGCTTTTCCTTCCTCACCGCACAGCGCCGCGCCTACAGCCGCGGCTGCCTACGTCTCGGCGATCGGCGGGCGGTCCTTGCGCGCGGTGATACGCGCTTATTCGCAGACTTTATTAATTTTTTTTTCGTTAACTATGGCAAATATTAAAAAATGGTACAGGACTTTTCTGCTCAGTTTTACTTGATCTATCAATCAACGAAACCACGGGCGATCGTTACCTGACACCCTATATATATATATATATATATATATATTTGTTATAGGATAATATTGGATATTGGATAATTGTTAGTCGGTCTTATTAATTTTGGTTATTGTCATACATATATAAGGTATATGATTCGTTATTCATTGAATTAATTATCAATTTGTAGTTTTATTGTACTTTTCTGTCAGTTCTGAGTCTTGGTTGTACGTTAATTCAATTTACCTAAAAACACAAGTGATACTATTTCTGTATTTTAACAAAGAAATTTTTCTATGCTAACCCATGTGGTACTCTCTTTAATTTCTATACAAAACATAAGTGATTGTATTTCTGCATTTTCATTGAAAAATCTTCCTATTTCTAACCCAAGTAGTATTTACTTAAAAATAAATATTTTTTATTTATTTAATCCAACCTAAATGTATTCTTCCCAAAAAATGTATGAAATCTTTAAATTGCGCCATTTATAAAGAGAATATGTTGCTCTTTGAAATAATTGCTGTACTACTTTTAACAAATAAAATGCAAGTGATAGTATCTTTATTTTTTAAATAAAATCCAAGTGGTATCTTTAATTCCTTTCTAAATAAAATTCGAGTGATACTATCTGTGTATTTCTATTGAAAAATTTTTCTGTTTTAACCTAAGTAGATGTACATAATTTTAAAAAGTTTCAAAGGAATATATAACATTTAATCTTAAAGAATTAAGGAAAAAACAGAAATGAGAAAGTTTTATTAAAATATAAAATTTTTTAACTACAAAAAATTGCCGCTGCTAGATGTTTAAATATCTAAATAAAATGTTGTAAAATATTTATTATAATAGTTATGGTAACTTAGATAATTATAATAATTTACAATGTTACTTGTAAAAATTATAATGATTTACAATGTTACTTGTAAAAGAAACAAGTGTTGAAGAAATTTACTCATTAACTTACTTCGCGTAATTACTTTATTTTATAACGCATATCTTACAAGTGTTACATTTATCGCATTCTTTCTTATGTCAATTCTTTTCATTGCTTTTCTTATCTAGCAGCGGCAATTTTTTGTAGTTAAAAAATTTTATATTTTAATAAAACTTTCTCATTTCTGTTTTTTCCTTAATTCTTTAAGATTAAATGTTATATATTCCTTTGAAACTTTTTAAAATTATGTACATCTACTTAGGTTAAAACAGAAAAATTTTTCAATAGAAATACACAGATAGTATCACTCGAATTTTATTTAGAAAGGAATTAAAGATACCACTTGGATTTTATTTAAAAAATAAAGATACTATCACTTGCATTTTATTTGTTAAAAGTAGTACAGCAATTATTTCAAAGAGCAACATATTCTCTTTATAAATGGCGCAATTTAAAGATTTCATACATTTTTTGGGAAGAATACATTTAGGTTGGATTAAATAAATAAAAAATATTTATTTTTAAGTAAATACTACTTGGGTTAGAAATAGGAAGATTTTTCAATGAAAATGCAGAAATACAATCACTTAGGTTTTGTATAGAAATTAAAGAGAGTACCACATGGGTTAGCATAGAAAAATTTCTTTGTTAAAATACAGAAATAGTATCACTTGTGTTTTTAGGTAAAATTAAAGATAAGGTGCGCGCACACACATAAATACCGCCTTTTTTTTACCTTTTTTTGAAAAGGTAATTTTGTACTGATATCACGCGTTTTGTAGTGTTAAGCAATAATATACTTTTGTAGACTTAAAGTTAAACGTAATTACCACATAGGTTAGCATAGAAAAATTTTTCTGTTAAAATACACAAATAGTACCACTTGGGTAAATACTACTTGGGTTAGGAATACGAAGATTTTTCAATGAAAATGCAGAAATAGAATCACTTAGGTTTTGTATAGAATTAAAGAGAGTACCACATGGGTTAGCATAGAAAAATTTCTCTGTTAAAATACAGAAATAGTACCATACGATATACATGCATCACATCACATGAGATGCGCATGACGTGCATAATGCATTATATATCCTCGTTTAACGTTAGTTAGTTGAAAAACAACAAGGATAAATGATGCATCGCATGTTATGTTATGCGTGAATCGCATGTTATGTTATGCATGAAAAGGAACGCACCCATAATCACATAAAACGGCTATAATGAGCACCACTCCGTGTCGAAAACATATACAAGTTTCTCTTAGCGACGATCGGCAAAAAGAATGTCGTCTGTCCCGCAAACCGAGATATATTGCCGATTCAGTTCAGGTTAAGGGTTAGGAAAGCCATGATATCACGACCATGATGTAAGAAGAAAGGTGAAACAAGTAACCAGATGCGCAGTAGACCATACTCTAGACCAATCAGAACTGGGTCCAAATTTTGAGATTCAATATGGCTACGACTCCGGTACTGGGACGTATATATACTTGTATTTATACGTGAATCTGAGATAATTGGTGAACCGAAGAAATTCAAAGCTACTTAAAAAAAGAAGAACGTGAAGATAAGGTTGAGACTTTGTACATTAATGAAAATTGTGATTTCAAATTTTTTAAACTTGGATTAGAAGAAATTTGGAAAGTTATAAGAATGAGCTTATGTGTATGGCTAAATTGTTATATTTCATGTTTATAACAACAATGTTTATTGCAACAGTGATTTGTGTTAAAGATAATAAATTTCAAGTATTTTTACATTTTTATATATTTTTTTTTTAACAACTTCTACATTTTAAGTATGTGTGACTACATATGATTGTTTCGTATTTAAATTGCGCGGATATATTTGGACCCAAATTTCATTGGCGCATCACATTGAGCCACGCCTCTTACCGCGCATCGAGCCGCCGACGATGCGCGTTGTTTCACCTTGTTTTTTACATCATGATCACGACAATCATTGTCGCGACACTCGCGGCCATCGTGATGCATCACATGGTTGCATGCGGGCTGATATAGTGTAGAGTCCCTAGAAGTAGAGAGTCTGGACATCTGCCCCTAAAATGTCGGTGATGAATATGTCAGTGTATGTACATATATGTATACATATGTATACCTTATGTGTGTGTATGTTTATCATTGTGTGCACATAAACGTGTTGTATGCTGTTATCGCATTGGCTAAAGAGGATTAAATAAGGATCCGTATTGGTGCTGCCATTTTAGGTGCAGTCCAATCACGTGGAACCCCGAAATGTCCAGACTCTCCACTTCTAGGGACTCTAATATAGTGTAGTAACGAGCGCCACTCGTTACTCGTGTCGAAAAAATGTACTGGACAAGATTCGCTTGGCGACGATAATAATAATGACGTATCTTAAATGTAAATCGTCGAGATTTGGACTTTGCGTCGCGATATCTCCGCTCGTAGGGCACGGAGAGAAAAAATAAAAACACTTTTATTATGCAATTTTCCTCAAGCTATCGATTGAGACTACTCGGAACTTGATCGGTTCAGCCGTTACTGAGATCTGATAATCTCATTATGCTTGAACTCGCTGACTCGCGTAAAAGAGGCGCTGGTCTTTCTCGCTGACGCTGATGATGACGCTAACGCTGATGATGAAAAAAAAAAAAAAAAAATAACGCGAGACGCGACCGCGCCTCCTGATTTATATCTTGTCGCTACTACTGTCAATTCTACCATGACTACCACAAGTCTTTTTGAAGCTATTTTTCGTAATTTACTTTCCAATTGCCTGTATCTCGTTTTTCTTTCTAGTACTAGTGCTAATAAAGCTTGCGTCAAAATCTATATGACTTGGGAACACGTATCACTGAGAAAACTTGCTGTCTATTTTAGACTTTTTGACATTCATTGGTCAAAAAATTAGAATTGAACATTAACTTAATTTTCTAGAATTATATAGTTCTTGAGTAGAATGTATAGGCGGATTCTAACTCGGGGATCTCAGGGGGGTGCGGGGAAGGGGGGGAATATTTCGGGTCGCGCGGGCGGACCTAACCGGCGATAAGGTCCCGCGGGGGGACCTAACCGGCGATAAGGTCCCGCGGGTGGACCAAACCGGGTGGAGGAGGGGGAGGGGGGATTAAATCGGGGACACGTGTACGAACATAACCGGTAGTTCTGCGTAATCAATGTTTATATAAACAGAGATAACGATTCGAGGACCATGTTCTTGGCCGATGTTTAAATAAATTTGACACCTTTGAAATGTGTCGCGTGGAGGCAACTGGCCATTTAATGTAAACATGGACCATGTACCTGTCACTCTGTTTACATAAACATAATAAATCACATCGCGAGGAGGTGTGTATGACTGTTCTTTGAAATCGGAAATGTCTGTCATCACGAGGGAGATAAGCGATACGATGGCGAAGGGGTGTGCGCGGCTATTTCCGCGGGGTCCGCCGCCGCCGCCGCCGCCGCCGCCGCCGCGTACGCGGAGGGGATGCGCGCTGTCTAACGCGGGGTCCGCTGGGGCGATCCGCCGCGTGCGTGGAGGGGATGCGCGCTGTCTAACGCGGGGTCCGCTGGGGCGATCCGCCGCCGCCGCTGACACCACCACCACTATCACTATTGTTTTTCCTTCTCCTTGTCCTTGTCCTTCTCCTCCTCCTGCTCCTCCTTGTTCTCCTCCTTGTCCTCCTCCTGCTCCTCCTCCTCGTCCGGAGCCTGATCTTGAGAAGGTCCGAACTGATCTTGAACCCTCTCATCCTTCTCCTCTTCCTGCTCCTCCTTGTCCTCCTCCTTGTCCTCCTCCTGCTCCTGCTCCTCCTTCTCCTCGTCCGAAGCCCGATCTCGTGAAGGTCCAGCCTGACCTTGAGCCCTCTCACGTCGCATAAAATCTAATAAAGCTGCCCCCCGACCACGAGGAGCAGCTTCGGCAGCATGTAGATGACGAGGCGGGCGTATGGGCAGGTCTAAACGGGGGATGTTTAATCGACCACCCCCGCGACCGCCTAGAAGCGCATAGCGATCGAGATGAGGTCGGCGTATAGGCTGCATGTCCATACCGGGGAAGGGCAACAAGCGGCCATTCCCGCGACCACCATGGAAAATTGGTCCATCGGGCCAATCATTGTCTATGACCGCAGCACGACGGCGATTGGCTGGTCCTTCCAGCCTAAAGTAACGCAAACGAGCACCCAGCTCGCGAGCACCCAGCTCGCGAAAACGTATTATCAACTCCCGGAAACTTATAGGTTGACGCGGTTCAGGCACCACTAAACCTAATTCTATTTCCGGAAGCGATATTTGCACGGGAATATTTGGACCGTAACCCATTTTTGCGTTGTTACAGTCGCGCGAGCTAGACTGAGACTGAAGAGCTAGAGCATTCTCCGTCGCTAAGACCTAACTTTACTCTCGTATACTCGCATCTTTTTAGCCTACGATTGAGCATTTGAAACACATGTTTTTTTTTAGCCTTACTTTATTCTCGTATACTCGCATCTTTTTAGCCTACGACTGAGCATTTGAAACACATGTTTTTTTTAGCCTGACTTTATTCTCTTATACTCGCATCTTTTTTAGCCTACGACTGAGCATTTGAAACACATGTTTTTTTAGCCTGACTTTACTCTCGTATAATCGCATTTTTTTTTTAGCCTGACTGTACTCTCGTATCTTCGCACATTCTTTTTAAAATATTTCAAAACTAAATATCGTGGTATTGATACTAATGTATAACTGTGGATTTTTTTTGGAAGAGGAAAAATAAAAAAAAAGGTTGCAATTTTAATTTAATAATAAACAATTTATTGTCTGTTGTGAATACATTGTTTATGCAGTAAAAAATAAAGCTAACAGCTCACAATCGACGAGTTGACGCATATCGAAGATATTGCTCTCGCGTATCGCTTTTTCTTGATTCATTACATTGGACGCGATGTTTAAGAATTGTGTGTACTTAACATCGACTGTATCAACGATTCTAACTAAGCGCTCGAACATTACGTTGATACACTCGTACAAACTGAACATACGATGTAACGTGGATTCAATCACTGTCACATACACGTTAGAAGATTCGAGACGTATGAGCCTAACGTCATTCATCACACTAACATTGTTAAGGGTCCGACGCTTATAAAATTGTCCTTGTAGTCATTCCGAATTAATTTGGAAATATTCCATCGTTGCTCGTAGAGACCTTTCCACGTTTCAACAGACAGTATCAATTCTCGTCCTTGATGATCTCCTATGGCGATCTCCACGTAACTCGGTGGACCGACGTTAATTCCAATCTCCAAATACTTGTAACTCGTAGCTGTCAAAGCGTAACGTCTGCTCAATAAGCGCGCTGTACGACGCTCCGTCGAAATGCTGTAAAAGAAAATCAAAAATTTATCACACAACGTTGCATAAACGCTATTAGAATATCGAAACTTACCCATTGCATTCCTTCTTCACTTCACCACTGTACAGTGTGTTACCTCCCTCGGCAAAGTACATTGCGAATCGTTCGTTCGAACCTCTGATGCAATACTGATGTTGCAAGAAATTATGATGCTTATTTGAAGATTAATGCTTCTGCACTTTTAAGGAGAGGGGTGGCTTCCCCCTCTTTCAACAATTTCATTATTGTCGTCGTTATCACTTTCACATGTCACGACACGTTTATGCTTCTGCAATTGTAAAGGAGTGGGGGATACTTTTCCCCTCTATCAAACAATTTCATCATCATCGTTATCGCTCGAACGTGTCACGACACGTTTTCGCGGTCCGGCAACGTTGTACATGAAACGTGAAACATGACATACATGAAACGTGACGTACATGAAACATGACGTACATGAAACGTGAAACATGACATACATGAAACGTGACGTACATGAAACATGACGTACATGAAACGTGAAACATGACGTACATGAAACATGACGTACATGAAACATGACGTACATGAAACGTAAAACATGACATACATGAAACATGACGTACATGAAACGTGAAATATGAAAAACGTTAATCTAAACATGAAAAACATTAAACTAAACGTGAGAAACATGAAAAAAACGTTGGAGAAACGTAGATGTAATGGAGGGGGGAAAAAAAGTGTATCTCGTATATTACGTATGTTTATTTTTGCAATTGTGTCCACCAATTGTAAAGTTTGAATACATTTTGTAATGCACAATGTTTATTCGTACGGTGTTGCCCACATTGAAAAATATTAGCATCATCTAGATTATTCAGATTATCCACGTCTTCGTAATCCACATCCAGGCTCTCGATGTATGCGTATTCTCGCCGATTGTCCAGAAGTAATTCTCCCAGACATTCTCGTTTCTCATGTCCTTTGACGTATACAATCTCCTTGTCGTCAGGATTTTCAGCACCCAGTACTGCAGTTGTAATCACTTGTCTCGCTTTCCGGTACGGAACCACCCCGTCGATGCCCCATCTTAGCCCATGATGCATGGCAGTGAGCCAGGAGGCGCAAGATCTTTCGGATTTTATCAGCCAATCCCATGGCTGGGGGCTGTCAAAGATATAATGCGCGAGAACGTTTCCCCCTCTAAGAGCGGCAAATTCTTTTACGACGAAACCTCTCAATCTTCCAAGGGGGAAACCTTGCAGATCCACGAACGTCGGCACGGACATGTCGCGGTCGAAACGAAGACTGTGGTCTACGTCGATGTATCGTATAATATATATATGCGTGGAATTAAGTGATTTTGCGCACAATGTTTGTCAACGGGTTGTACTGAATCACGCGATCGTGTATTATCAAGCAATAGGCACTAGTATTTTCTGGTACGTTATCCTTTGTCTCAAATTCCAATCGCACGTCAACGGTTGCGCTCTTGATTGATTCAACTTGCCGACTACAATCTATTATTATGAAAGGACCGTGACGTATAAAATTTGTCACTGTGAGATTCAGCTCGAGATACTCGTATCCGAGATAAGTTTTGCAGAAACGTGCATACATGTCGTACAGAATAGCCCATCTATTATTACTAATATCTAAATTCATATCTTCATAAGGATAACTATCAGAGTTCAAGTACAGTTTCACGTTGATTAAATTGCAATGGTCGAATCGGATCGTGTCCTCGGACATGACGTTTTTTCAACCGGTTTGCAGAGCAAAGATGACATATCGCGGCTTCTCGAGTTGAGTAGCGGTCTTGATAGCCCACGAGTGCTTGGTCGTACGTTGCAAAAGCGGATACTCGTAAAGATCCCACGAACGGAAAGCCATGCTGAGGTATCGTCCGCTCTCCAATGTGCGCAGCATCGAAAGTTTATTTATTTCATTCAGTATTACGTGCGGCATTCGCCACTGAATCTTAAATAATTCTATCACAGGCTCTACCGCTGAATTGCCCTTTAGGCAATTGTTATCGTTGCGCGCTCGTATCAAGATCAATTCGTGACGAGCGTTGATCACTACTCGACGGTAATCCTCGCAGAATCCCAACAGCACGTAAAGCGGAATGCAAAAGTTGAAGTAGCCATCAGCGGTAGTCAACTGTTCTTCCCAGCCAGCATTTCGCAAAATCACGCTTTTGTCGGATGACAGCGTTACATAGTTTTTGAGTGAGCTAGTTATACCCACGTTTCTATTGCGATCAATCTCGACACCGTCGAGTTCATATCTTATCTCATCAAACATAAATGCAACACAATTATTTCCCAAAACCACGTCACCGTTGACCTCCTCAGGTTTCTTCTTTTTTGTCAGCCTCCCTTCGACATATAGAAAGCTCTCGTACGGCAATTTATACAAATCCTGTTGCGGTATTCTTATCTCGTCGCTGTGCCCGTACGTTGTGTTTGCATACGGCGAATAAGCATGAGTCTCAATCTTGACAATTCGATCGTCAAAGATTGGCTCGTCTCCGATATTTAGAATATCAGTCATTTTTTCTTTTTTTAATCAAGATTGTCGTACCGCGAATCCCAGTGATTGTAAAAATTTAACGTTTGATACACTGAGCTTCTTTCGCTTCTCAGTTGATCGAGTCGGATTATCAATCGATGATGATGATGATGTCACCGGTCTTGTAAAGAATGCGTTATCTCTCTTTGCTCGCTCAGCTCCACTCAACACAAACATCTCATGTGTCGCGTTATCGTTTTCGAACGTGCAACCTGACGGTAATTTCCTCCCCTCGAAAATCCAGCAATCGTCCGTTTTGATCGACAATGCGTATGGTAAGATCCATAACGCTTCGTATGATCACTGGCAAGTAAATGACTGTTGCAGGCCTTTCACTGAGCTTATATCCTGAAGGCACGCTCGTAGAAAATTCATGAATCGTATGCACACGCGCACCGTTATTGTATGCACCTGCGGTGATACTACATTCGACGCGGATAATATTTACGTTCATAATATTAATTGACATGTCCGATTCGTGCCATCTACGTGGATGCAGTATACGCTTCGAGAATCCCAGCAGCGATCCAATGCTGTTGGCTTTGTTAAAGTTTATTTTGTAAGCGCATTTAATTTCACATTTCATCGTGTTATGATTAGCTCGAATCACTATCGCTTCCTCGCTGTCATCATTGATCACGCCGATATCGCCGCGGACAACTAGCGTGTCACCGGCATCTGGTGCGTTGCGTCGTGGACGTTTCTGCGAGATTGCGCGTTTCAAAAATTCATTAATGGCCGGCAACTCGTACGATCCGTCGGGTATCGTAATCTCCACATCGTCTTTGCCGAAATAAAATTTATTGTTTGAGGCGTTCACGTTCGGTATCGTGTTATAAGTTTCAAAAAGCGTTAAACCGAGTTCGTATTCGGCATCGGTCAAATCTATCGCCGGAGAGTAATTTGCAGCGAGAACGCTGCTCTTTCCGCTTAGCGTTAGCGTAAACGACATGATGGAAAAAGCGTTCAACGAATACTGAGACTCTTCGACACCTCATCGATCTTTTTAAAAGTCAACAGTTTGTAAAAATCTCAGGCACATTTGTCCGCAGAAATTTTGATTGTACGTCTGATAGGACGTTTGATTGTACTCTATCGTAACATTGCTTCCGAAATATCGCACCAACTCTCGAGGCGGTCGAAGATTGCCAAAACTGTCGAAATACACAACGCGGTTGCCCCTCTTTGCGTAAGCCACCCAGTGCGTGCCAGGGCCCGTGATATCGTCCAAATTAACGATACCGCTCTCGTTTCGACGTACGCCACTCGTCGGTAAAGCATTACGCATGTACACACCTCTAAAATACGGTATGCGCATACGTCTCGCCAGCTGGTTCAATTGCACGTCGGTGGTCACGCCCGCAGGCATTTTTATCGTCTTTTCGACGTTTTTTTTTTTCTCTTAGTTGATACGCCCTGTCCGCGTTTATACGGCCCGAGATAAATTCCTCGTCCGTATTTATAAGGTGCCAAGTCTAGACCGCGACCTTGTTTCATCGCGCGATTGTGACGTTGCTGTTCTTCAAGTTGACGTCGCGCATCTTTGCGGGCGCTTACCGCTTTCGCTACATTTGCAGCTCCACCGATCAAAGATCCTAGAACGCCCAACATTGGCAGGATCGGTAACATGCCACCTCGTTTTGCTGACGGAAGTACTCGTTTTTTTTTTTTTTCGTCGTCGTTTTCCTCTTTCTCGTCTTTGCATTCATACCCATACCGATCTTGGTCTTGGCCTTCATCGCTGATGGCTGCAGCGGCGGCTCTCTCGCCCAAAGTCGAGTCTCTCGCGGTAATGTGTTTCCGTGCTAACGCTGCGAGTATATCGTCAGCAGCGTGTCTATCGACGAGTTCATTACTCTTAGAATACGCAATATCGTGTTCGCGGCACGCTGCGTCCAATGGATTTACGCCCGTGTCGCCTCTGGTTAATCGTTTCTTCAGCCGAGTGCCCGGACCGCAAAACTGGTAACCGGGGATATGTAACACGAAAGGAAGCGCGTTTATCGCTCGATTCAGCAAACTTCCGGTTTTGTTCGACGCTGACATTCGCTGCAATCTTTTATCCTCGGTGCAGGGCCGTCGATGTGCGTACGCTGCCAAGGTTGATTGTAATGCTCGTCTCAGCGACGATAAGTTTGAACTACCGGGTCCACCTGTATATGTTTCGGAAGCCGTTCCCAAACGTGGTCTATGTAATTACCGTACACGCGTAACAGTACGACTTTAGGTATATATTGCAACTGCTCAGCGCTTAGGTCCAGAATATCGCTGGGATGTGACAGCGCGAGAAACATTTTTGATACTGAGCTACTCAAGATTTCACACATCTATAAATAGGCCCTCGACGCGTCACGCGAGTTTAGTGTGAAACATGAAATTCGTGCGGCAGTCGCTGACGATACGCGTCACAAACTGCGACGAGAAATTGCGAATGATGGGGGACAACGCGCAGTTGCGGAAACACGGTGAAATGCTGCCGAGTACCATCCGCGCAATAATTGCGGGACCATCTTCGTGCGGCAAAACTAATGTTCTGATAAGCCTGCTCGAGAGTCCGCATGGTGTACGTTTCGAGAATGTTTATATTTATTCCAAGTCGCTGCAGCAGCCTAAATATCAATATCTCGAAAATCTGTTGAAATCGATCGATGAAATCGGCTACTTTACGTTCTCCAATAATAGCGACGTTATTCCACCGAGCGAGGCGCTTCCAAATTCAATCTTCGTCTTCGACGACGTTGCGTGCGATAAGCAGGATGCGGTGAGAGAATACTTTTCAATGGGCCGCCACTCGAATGTCGACTGCTTTTATCTTTGTCAAACGTACGCGAGGATACCTAAACATCTGATACGCGATAACGCCAATCTCCTAATTCTGTTTAAACAGGATGGCACCAACCTCAAACACGTTTACAACGATCACGTAAACACCGACATGTCGTACGACGAATTTTGTGCTTTGTGCCGTGCTTGTTGGCAACAAAAGTATGGATTTCTAGTGATAGACAAGGACAGCGCGCTTAGTAACGGACGATACAGAAAAGGATTTAACGAGTTCGCGGTACCGCAAAACGATTAGTCATTATCGATACGTCAACGTTGAACGTTAACATGGCGGAAAATAACAAAGATATACGCAAGCGTGAGCAACTCGCGAGGGAGATTGAAAAAACGAGCGATGCGATCCGCAAGAAACATCGCGCTTTAAAAACCGGCAGGATCGAGGAGGAAATTGCAATGGAGAGACGTTTCAAGCCCATCGTCGCACCTCTGAAACAGATTGTCGAGGAATCTCAGCCGATTAAAAGAAAAGAAGAAATCAAGGAAGAAAGAATAATTAAGAAAAGAACGAGCGACGACGATGACGACGATGGTGCATCTTACGAATTGTCGAAAGCAACATCGAGCAAAAAGCAACGTTTTGAACAAGCGTACGACGCAATGGATTCACCAGCGATAACGTCAACACCGCGTACGATGATTGGTCCTGCAACATTAACTAACAAGGCTCTCGAGGACGTTTTCGAAACCACAGACGATTCGTTTGGAACGTCTGTTCAACATCAGATGCAAACGTTGGAAGGTCGAAAAACGTTGTCTGAGCATTTTGGCCCGCTCGGTCAAAAGTACATTGGAGATTTCTTCAGCGGTGGTGGAAAAGAGAAAATTATAAACACCGTGTATGGTGTTCGTCTCGACAAGGATGGAATGATGCTTGGTAATAAAAAGTTTGACGTGGACATCAATGATAACATAATTATCGATGGCGTGCGATACGCTGGAACACCCGGTCTTTACGAGTTGATTTTTAAGAGACTCCCCGATGACTTTCTCTATAAGGAGGACGATTTGCAAAAGTACAAGAGCATATTGTTGACTACAAACGTACATAGACGTAATTACACCGCGGAGAGTCGACTACGAGGCAACAAAGGATACAAGTATAGATACGTGATCGCACCATTGATGTCAATCGAATCTACACCAAAGAGAACGAATAAATCCGGAAAGGGATTACCTCGCGATACTAAACGACAACGCGATTGATTACGTGCACTGGGACGATACCAACGAATTAGTAGATCGTCTACGATTGCTAGACGCTTCACATCGAGCGGGCAACGACGCTCACGGCAACGAGATGTTGTCCATCGTGGAAGAACTTCGTGAAGCTGGCATAATTATAAATTAAATCGTATACCCACGAAACGAGTCAGACGAGAGGTTGATTTTGTTTGAGAAGGACGTGCGATTGACGACAAAAATGAGCAGCAATGAACGTCGAAAAGACGGTTACGAACGTTTAACGAATGACTTTGAACGATTCTTAAATAAAAATCGGACGTTTCAAGAACGGTTGTCAAACAATTATCGATCGGCTCAGGATCGCTATGAAAAGACACAAGAACGAGTGAAGGATGGTTATCGAATGGCCGTAGATCGAGTCAAGAATGAGTATGAAAAATTATCTAATCGACAGTAACCGGAAGACAAAGAAAAGTTATTAAAGGAAGACAGAAAATACTGATAAATGGAGAAAAAAACGTTTTTTTTAAACAAAAGTAGAGGAACTTTTCAATGTCGACATTATAAATTACATCGTGTAACCGCTAAACGAGTCAGTCGTAATGCAATTCGTTTACGCGCCGAAATATGAGTTCATCGAAGAAAACAATAAGCTCCGAGAGGCGAGGAATCGTCGAAGAATTACACGCGTCAGCTAGACGCAATTTTCCTAGAAGACGTGTTATAATCAAAGGATTCAACGATCTTTGGCAAGCTGATATCGTCGAGATGCGTCCCTATTCAAAGTACAATAGAGGTCATAATTACATACTTACCGTCATCGATGCGTTGAGTAAATACGCCTGGGCAGTACCGCTCAAGAGCAAGGCCGGGCGCGAGACGGCTGACGCAATCGCCAAGATAATTCGAGAGAGCGGAAGATGCCCGAAAAATTTGCAAACGGATATGGGAAAGGAATTTTATAACGCCGATGTGCAAAAAGTCTTGAAAAAGCATGACATTAATCATTATTCTACATATTCGGTTTTAAAAGCATCGATAATAGAGAGATGGAATCGCACACTTAAGAACGATATTTGGCGTATGTTTACACTTAACGGGTCGCACAAGTGGGTCAACGAGCTGCCGCGTCTGGTGTCGGATTACAACAACCGCAGGCATCGTACTATCGGCATGCGACCAGTCGACGTTAATTCGGAAGTTGCTGAAAAACTCCTGGGCACTGTATACTCTCACATAAAAATCATGGGACCCGCGAAATTCAAAGTAAACGATTCGGTGCGCGTGAGCAAGCACAAAACGACATTCTCTAAGGGGTACACCCCCAATTGGACCACCGAGGTGTTTAAGATCGTTAAAGTACAGCGCACTAATCCCGTAACTTATCTCCTGGAAGATTATCGCGGTAAACAAATAGCGGGTGCCTTCTATGAGTACGAGTTATATCGCACGACTCATCCAAATGTATACCTGGTAGAGAAGATAATAAAGAAGAAAGGAAACAAGGTTTACGTCAAGTGGTTGGGATTCGATGATTCGCACAACTCATGGATAAATAAAAAAGATGTTATTTGATTTATTTCAATTAAATATGTATATATTTTATATCATATAAGCGTTTACAAAATATATAAAATGAATACAAACAATTTTTAGGTCTTTATTCTTCTTCTATCCTTATTAATACAAAATGTCATATAAAAATTTTTATTAAAAAACGTAAATCTAAAATTTGAAAAAAAAATATCGAAAATATCTTATTCATAAAACGTCAAATATATATTAAGCGTGTAACATATATGAAACAATACATAAGATGTATAAAATGAAGCATACAGAATATAAAACAAAGTATAAAGTATGAATAACGTACTTATATAAAATAATACTAACATATTAAACGTGTAAGAAATACAAAAAATGTAATGCAATAAAAGATTAAAATGCATAAGATTTGTAAAAATGTGAGAACATCTTATGATTATAATTGTATCTGCCAATGTCCCCATGGTAATGTATTTGTTAATGATGATGGAACAAGGTATCTTTTATCATCATATGGCGAGAGCGCCACTTTGGATTCTGAAACTGTAAACACTTGATGCAGCTTCGAACGTATACACGATTGGCTACGAGTTATTTCTATTTCATCGTTCAAACATCGCATATAATCTTCAAAAGTAATAGTTCGCGCTACTACATTGTTTTTCACACCTTTCGCTTTTTTGGTATCCTTTTTACCATCTACTTTGATCGCGTACATCTTTGCTCTAAGCCTTACAAATTCGGTCATGATCGCACCGTTGTTTTCATCTTTCATTAGACCGAGGACTTTTTTATTCGCGAGAGGCATACCGTACGGGTTGTCTGTGGGATAATCGCTTGTATCATATCTCGCTATATCACGTTTCATCGTTGAATAAATATCATCGCACTCGAGGAAATAAACAAGACTATCAGTATCTGAATATAACAATTTGCACTTGTCTTTATATAGCGGAAACATATATTCGTGATGAAATTCGTACAAGCAGATTTTTGATATGTCAAGTATGCACATACCCACATAAATCGGCTTGTTAAACTTCACCTCGAGTTTACGCAGTTCGACGGCAACTAAATTTTCCGCAAAGACGCTGCGGCTGTGAAAATTTGGTTTAGCGATCATTGCCTCTGCACCGTAACGTCCTTCCCATTTTGCCAATAATTTTACATCTACGTGATTTCGTACGTTTTCCATAGTTTTTCCAAACACGGCGTTGTTCATCAATTTGTACAAATTTTTTTCGAAATCATTTTTTGCGCTCATTCTAAATTTTGTGTTCAATTCTATATAATCGCGAAGCCATGGAGATTGAGCAAACTGTAATACGCGATGAATTTTTGTTACGCTAAGCCCATTGCGCGTGCATTGTTGCAAATAACGGTAATGTATCACATACCGCTTTTTATCGTACAACGTTGCGAGAAGTTTTTTCTGCCGTGATACTGGCGGTTTATCGTGTGTAGGGCAGAAAGGTAAGTCAGTGTGCCGATCGTGCAGACATTGTGGATATGTGAGATCGACTTCTAGCACATACCCAGTGGGCGAATCCGAAGCGATCGCGTTCACGTCAAAATTGTCAACGTTTTCGATCCATTGAAACTCACCGTATGGTAATGGTTGACACATCGCAAAACCATACATATTGTTTATGTCAAAATACATTAGATAAGACGATGGTTTCGATAGATCGTAAGAACGCATGTACTTATTATTGGCTTTAGCATATCTACCGGAGCATTGACTCAAACCACCGCGTATACCGCGTTCTATAAATAAGATCATGTCTATATCGGTGAGCAACTCAAATCTTACGCGTGTTAGTTTCAACATTGCATCCCAAGTGTAGCCTGGCAATGTGTAATAATGCGCGGGATCAAAACCATAACTATTAATGCTACTTTCGCGGAAGTTTTGAAAAATATCAGCCAATAATAAGACATCGGTCTTGAGATATAAGTCGCTGTATTCACCCAGGGTTTTGATTGAGAACCGCTGCCAAACTTTCTGAGCATGAGCATAATCTGTCTGTGATACTGTCTGCTTGGTAAGAGAACTATAAAATGATTCACGCGGTGGCAGTTGCGTTTCATACAGTTTGTCAACATTATCCACGTATTCGTATGGAAAGACACCTTTGCGTGTCAACAATTCAAAGTCTTCGTTTGATAACGAGGAAAATTCCGAATGAGAAATTTTTAATTTATCAAGACTTAAAAAAGATGCCAATTTGTCAAGACTTGAACTTAAAAACTTGTACGAATCGATGAACCGTAGCCGTATATAATTTCGTGCATTTTTGAAAATTATGTCTTTATCACAAGTATTTTCAACATATTTGGTAAAAGATATATATTTTTCTTTATTTATCGATAGTAAATCGATTTTGCCTTCGAACGTGGTGGCAATTTCTTTTATGATGAAATGTGCATCGTAACCAGATAAATTATGAAATACGATCGGAATAACGTATGAATTTTTGTAATTTAAATTACAATCTGAATGAGCAGGACCACGGTAAGACCCTGTCAAATGGCAATGATCGCGCACACGTATACTATTCGGTGCGAACGGTTTTTCACAGATATGACAATTCCTCGCGTTACTGTATGCCTCTTGACGCTCTTTAGTTAATGATTCCATAGGAACATTGGCGGATATTCTGGCTTTCACGCTATGCGCCAGGTTTTCGAGTTCTTTCGCGAACCACACGACGCAATCGTTATCGCGACGAAAGTGATACTCTGACAACGCGTCGTCGTATGAGCACTTAACATAATATGCTATACTAAATACCTCGTGATGCTGATACGAGAAATTTGAAGTGTTCTCTGTTCCTGGGTCAATCTTCCGCAGTACGCACTCCAAATCTGAATATACAACAAAGGGTACACGCTCCTTGTTGTTGTAATTATCGAATTCTAGCCACTTGTTATCCTCGCTCGGTAGTAGAACGGCGCAGTCGTTTAATTGCCGACAATCCACTTTGTGTGACTGCAACTTTTCTTCAGAGCTAAAGTAATGCAGACAACTATAAAAAACAGAAGACAATTTTTTAAAATTAAAACAATTTTTATAAGTGAGAAATATTTTTTTTAACAGATTTTATTATTCTTACCGATCACAAATGTACTTTCTTCTTTTATTATTGTTCAGCTGTGAACTGACCAGTCGCGACAGGTTGTTTGTACATGCAAAGTGGCTGTTCTCACGTTCATCTTCCAAGTACAGTAGATTGGCATGCTTCTCCTTCTTATCCTTGGTGAGCATTATCGGGAAAACGCGTAGTTTCTTTTCTTTTCTGTCGAATTCGGTACCGTACACATTCACCGACACGTCGTTCAAACGTTCAAATTTTCCAATGTCTTTTATGTTCATTGGAAATTGTATATCGTCAAACTTCAAAACAGTCGAATAATGCGGATATGACGACTCCCGGTCTGCATTTCTTTCGGCAGGGTACAGAGCGGCCACTACCGACCACGCGAAACACGCATTGTCTTTCGATTGCACATTAATCACAGCACGTTTATTCTTTATTCCCCGCGGCAATTCGATGCAACATCCCGCGTGCATGGGATTATGTTTATTAATGTTTACCGTTAAATTCAGTATTCGCGTAAGAGCCCAACCGCTATCGCGTTCTTGGAACTCGTCGAGCATCGCCAACGTGACATCGATGACACTCTGCTGATACCACTCGCGCAAATTTGACGACCGATAAAGTTCATTGTTCCTCGTAGCGATATTTTTAATATTACGTTCATCATGATTATTAACATATTCACCATTAAATACGGTGTTTACCTTTACACTATCATGTTTTGCGATAGCGTCTTGCACTCGCTCAATCACCAAATCACTGGCGTCCTCCAAAAAATGTCGCGGCTCGATATAATCAATGTTAATAACAGCGCCAGTCACAATGCGATTCTTGAACGCGGTCTCGATCTCGCGCCATACGAGCGATTGCTTATCATCAGCGCCAGTGCTTGCATAATTGCCACCAACGTGCACGAAACGTCTTTCTAACTGCGCTTTTTCACCTTTGAGTCGCGCGATTCTTGACACAAGTGATTGTCTTTTTCCCACGGCGAGTCGAGGACGTTTGGCACTACAATATTCTTCGAGCTGCGCGAGGTACTCGTCGCATCGTTGCAACCACTCGAAACATTCAGCTAAATTTGCAATCTGCGAGCATTGCTCGAGCAGTTCGCGTTCCACTCGCTCACTATTTTCCATTTTTCAAAAATGTTTATCACAATATTTTTATGTTAAGGAAGTATAGCATCATAACGAAGTTCCACTGGTGAAGTTTCACTATGTTCGTCAGAAAGCTTCCCACGAATCATGTGATTGCACGTATAAAGCTTTGAAATTATTTCATCATTACAATTATCATTATAATTTGATATATCAATAAATGTACGATAATGGTATCTGCCATGTAGAGAACAACGAAACAATCTATTTTCGTGTTGATGTGTTAAGGTAGCACAGTATTTACTTGTATCAGAGGCAAGCGCGTTATCAAATCCAAGTTCTCGACTATGAAGGAGATGCACTAACAAACAAGATTGATTAGTGGTTTCCATGCTCTTTTTTTCACTGAGCGTATTAAAAATAATAATTGTTCAATGTAAGCACACTCTGCACATGTTAGCAGGAATATACACAAACATGGGCCGGCGGCATTTGGAGCAGATACGTCCGTCAAGTCGTTCAAGAAAATCTGTTTCGTGGATTTGAACGGCGTCCATTGAGTCCAATTCGATGTCAGAAAGTTCAATCATGCACGATGCGCAAACGGCAAGGGCACCACCCGTCGAGTAGTAAAATTGTATCATGCAATGTTTCGTGCGATTCAAAGCGCGTAGTTCAGCAACTGATACAACACGAATCTCAGGATGCTCACTTAGATCACTGTCACATCCGCTATCGTTTGACATCTCTTTGTCACTTTCTTCGTCTATTAAATCTTCAAAATTTATTTCTGCATTTTCAAATGCATCATTCACTATGTCCATAAACTCGTCGTCTGCAATATTATCAACCATTTTTAGAGAGTAACTCTTACGACTGATTCGGTGTCCACATCGAGACTGACCGTATAATACATTCGTCAAACTTATAACCGAAACAGGAGTTTTGTTTAATCGATCGAAATATTAACGCTTCCCTCCTGCATCATCTAAATATTGTTTCAACGTGCAGCAGCCGAATTATCGGCGCTTATCTTTACTAAGAAAGATACCTTGCACGATTAGACATGCCACTGGGTGGCAACCGCACACGAAAAAGAGCTCACGTAAACAAATCTAAATATTGTTTCAACGTGCAGCAGCCGAATTATCGGCGCTTATCTTTACTAAGAAAGATACCTTGCACGATTAGACATGCCACTGGGTGGCAACCGCACACGAAAAAGAGCTCATGTAAACAAATCTAAATATTATTTACACGTGTCATTAGAAGCCGGATTATCGGCGCTTCTCTTTACTAAGAAAGATATCTTGCACGATTAGACATGCCACTGGGCGACAACCGCGCATGAAAGAGAGTTCACGTAAACAACTCTAAATAATATTTCAACGCGTTATTAGCACAGCTGAAAGAGCTGTTCAGCGCTTTTCTCTCTCTCTCTTGCATCCACCTTGACCAAAAAATTATTAGAGGATAGCGAGCGTTGGGGGGCGGCGGCGGCGGATCGCCCCAGCGGACCCCGCGTTAGACAGCGCGCATCCCCTCCACGCACGCGGCGGATCGCCCCAGCGGACCCCGCGTTAGACAGCGCGCATCCCCTCCGCGTACGCGGCGGCGGCGGCGGCGGCGGACCCCGCGGAAATAGCCGCGCACACCCCTTCGCCATCGTATCGCTTATCTCCCTCGTGATGACAGACATTTCCGATTTCAAAGAACAGTCATACACACCTCCTCGCGATGTGATTTATTATGTTTATGTAAACAGAGTGACAGGTACATGGTCCATGTTTACATTAAATGGCCAGTTGCCTCCACGCGACACATTTCAAATTTATTTAAACATCGGCCAAGAACATGGTCCTCGAATCGTTATCTCTGTTTATATAAACATTGATTACGCAGAACTACCGGTTATGTTCGTACACGTGTCCCCGATTTAATCCCCCCTCCCCCTCCTCCACCCGGTTTGGTCCACCCGCGGGACCTTATCGCCGGTTAGGTCCCCCCGCGCGACCCGATCGTCGGTTAGGTCCCCCCGCGCGACCCGAAATATTCCCCCCCTTCCCCGCACCCCCTGAGATCCCCGAGTTAGAATCCGCCTATACATTCTACTTTCTTGGTAACTCGACTATTGTTTTCTCTTCTCGAATTAGTAGTAATGGTACTGGAATTAAAGTTTGTATGTCTTGGGAACACAACTGGCTGAGAAATCTGACTGTCTGTTTTTAAAAGGTGCCAAAATTTATATGTGGTGTAAAGCTGATTTAAATGATTCTGTAGCTTGAGGTCACACCACTAGTGTTTTTATTCTAGATTCAGTGGTAATAAAGCTTACTTAAAATTCTGTATGTGTTGGGAACACGGGTTGTTGAGAAAATTGATTGTCTATTTTAGACATGTGACACTCGTCGATCACTAAATTGAAATTTTAATGTTATGGCATATTTCTCAGCTATTAGCATTCCCAACGTGTACAGACTTTTATTCTGGCATAATTACCACTAAGACTAGAAAAGAAAACGATAGTCAAGCTGATACAAAGCGTATTATTATTAAAAAATTAATAAAACATTGAAATTTCAATTTAGTGATCGATGAGTATCACATGGCTAAAATAGACATTCAATTTTGTCAATAACCCGTGTTTCCAACACATACAGAATTTTAAATAAGCTTTATTACCACTAAATGTAGAATAAAAACACTAGTGAAGTGACCACAAGCTATAGAATCATTTAAATCAGCTTTACACCACATACAAATTTTGTCACCGATGGATGTTAAAGGTGTCAAAAACAAATAGATTTCTCAGTCAGTTGTGTTCCCAAAACATACAAACTTTAATTTCAGTACCATTGCTACTAATTCGAGAAGAGAAAACGATATTCCAGTTACCAAGAACTATATAATTCTAGAAAATTAAGTTAATGTTCAATTCTGATTTTTTGACCGACGAATGTCAAAAAGTCTAAAATAGATAGCAAGTTTTCTCAGTGATACGTGTTCCCAAGTCATACAGATTTTGACGCAAGCTTTATTAGCACTAGTACTAAAAAGAAAAACGAGATACAGGCAATTGGAAAGTAAATTACGAAAAATAGCTTCAAAAAGACTTGTGGTAGTCATGGTAGAATTGACAGTAGTAGAGACAAGATATAAATTGAATTAACATACAGCCAAGGCTCAGAACTGACAGAAAAGTACAATAAAACTACAAATTGATAATTAATTCAATGAATAACGAATCATATACCTTATATATGTATGACAATAACCAAAATTAATAAGACCGACTAACAATTATACAATATCGAATATTATCCTATAACAAATATATATATAATCCAAATAGCATATAATATTAAAAAAATAATATACCACTACCTAAATAAACAAATTATTATTATTAAAAATTAAATAGCAATTAAGATAATTATCATTATACACTTCATAACAACAAAATTGATCAAACATTATTCTGATTCCAAAAAATAGACAAATATTTGAAGTGTAAAACTTTGTAAAAAATGATGATAATGAAATTCTGAAAAAAGCATTTTATAGCTAGAAAGCTCTACTTTGTTAAACAAATTACTATTTTATTTTACGATGCTACACGGATTTTTTGATTAATATTCATGCAGTAATTGGTTTTTTTATAATCTGAACATGATTAGATGTGTTTTCCCATATATAATGAGTTTTCACTTCTCACAAAGCTTATCAGACTTTAGAGCTGAATAACTCATGAAACAAAGCTCCAATGGCGAATAGATAAATTAAAAGTTATTTGTAATGGCGGGTTCTCGCTGATAAACCTGTTGTTTCTTTCCTGACCTTTCTGGTTTAAAATTTCACTTTTTTGACTGGGAACGATAACTTTCATATATGAGTAATTCTGAACATTGTCGTGATTCTAACGCTCTGTGTGCTTACCTGTGAGGAAATTTTTGTACATTACTAAGTTTCTAATCATAAAATGTTGAATTGGCTACCTTTCTTTTATTACTAAAGCTCTTAATTAAAATTTTAACCCATATAATGTCCCAAAAATAAAAAGTTCTGTAAAATGTAAAGTATAAATGAGAGTAAAGACTCCGTGAATTGTAATGTTTAATGAATGGAGGCAATTTTAGCGTACATAATATTTATGTTTAAAAAAAATATTTATCTTTAAAAAATATGTTTAAAAAATTTAAACGTAAATACATTAAAATGTAAATTTTATTTTAGTTTTCAGAGGGTTCAGAACATAATAATGTAAAGTACACACAAGTATATATGTATATTGATACACATATATAGTGATTATAATAAAACGTAATAATATTTAGGGTAAAGTCGGTATATACGCCGCAGCTATCGAAAATTTAATTTATTAAGTATTATTTACTATGTTTAAGGAAAATAAATTAGGCTAATAAAAACTTCATACTGTTTACTATTATAAAAAAAATTTTAAGTATGAAATATTTCTTTTCTTATACTTGAAAAAAAAACTTAAAAAAACCCTTGTATTTTTGTCATATAAAAAAAGTGGCGGGATTTACGACTATTCATGTGTAAGATACACGGCGCATCGAAATTTACAAATAATATTTTCAGATATGATATAAAATAACATAATGACTTACAAAATGTGTTTATAAAGTTTATTAGGGAATAAGAACAGTAAATATGTATTCAAAGTAATAATAATGCAATATTAAAGAAATTAATATGCACAGACATCAACAGAGTGCGCATTGTGTTCTCAACATAGTGCTCAACATAGAGTAAGTGCTGCTTTCCAATCACGCAGTGTCTGTATTACGGCATAAATCCCGTTCGCTGAAAAGGCCGTATATCCTAAACAAATGGAATATACAAGATATCAAACTAAATAAAGAATACAAGAGCTATGCACTTGAATCTTGCTTGTATTTTATCTTTTAATATCGTTTTACATTTACATATCATGAAATAATCATTATGCCTTTTATATTTTCTACAGTAATTATTTTACGTAGACGGTAATACACGATCGCGCTACTTCTACGTGAAAAAATTAATTCAATTTACGATATTTTTGTTAATATTAATAATAAAGAACTGTAATTACAATACAATACTAATATAACATAAAGGCACATAACAAAATAGTTCTGAGCAAACTATCTTTATTTCTTCTATTTTTTCTGACTGCTGCGGCGTACATCCCCCCGCGGCGTAAATACTGACTTTACCCTATTATTATTTTCACATTTTACATATGAAAGGACGAAAGATGGTCTACAGGACAAGAGTTATTAATGAACAATACTAATAAATATTATTACATTGCGTTATGAATACTATAAATATTACATTATTATTATAGTTTAAAATTTTTTTTATTTTAGTATTAAAAATGTAATGAAATTATAAATTATATTAAAAATATAAATGTTTCATGGCACACCATTTTCTTTTTCTATAGCATAAAACAATAATATATTCCGAGGCTATTATAATATTGAAAAACTAAAATTATTAACTATTGAATTAAAATTATGTTTTCGACATAAAAGTAATTCCATATTTTTATTATGATTTGTCATATAATTTTAATTAATTAATAAAATTCATGATTTTTATTAAATTATTAAAAAAATTTTTTTATAATATAGAAATTGTTTATATGCTATTGAAAGATTAAATGATTTGCTATAATGTTTAATTTACAATATTACATGTAAATTTTTTTATTTTTCTGTACACTTATATATACACATATATAACATGTATACGACAGTGAAAAGAATTCTTGAGCCCTTGGGCCATCAAGATTATCGCGCGCGAGCGAGCGGAGGGAGTGAGAGGAAAAGGACTAGTTCTATTGCATGATCTTCGAAACGAGCCGAGGCGTGACACGGCGCGCGCGACGATTCGGTCAGCGCGACATGTTTCGTGGCCAGGCGAGCGCGTGGCCGCGGGAGAAACGCGCGCACGTACATGTCTCGGTACCGCTGCGGAAATCGGAGAGAGGGAAAGGAAAGTGATGGGGCGCAAAATCGAGGCGCTCGAGAAACTGACAGAAATGGTATCCCTTGCGTCTATACGGCCGGTATACCGCGGTTCGTCGCGGGCTGTTGTAATTTTTAATTGCATAAAAAAATTTACTCGGATACAAATATTCGTTTGAAAAATAATGTTAATAGAATTACGATTTTTAATAATAAATTAAAATTATGTCATCACGACAATACAGTACTTACACAAAAAGAAAAATTTTCTTCATCTGAGCAAATTATGTCTGTTTAAGATCATAAATTCTTCTAAAAAAATTTGATATTGTTGCTTATATATGAAACAATGAATTGTTGAGTTGACATTTAATTTTTTTCTGTACAGTAATAAATTAAAATTATGTCATCACGGCAAAATATATTTTAGCTTCAATTTATGGGACTATTACTTTACATAGCAACATAATTTTAATTAATTAATGAATGTAAATCTCTTTAATTACTTATTAAAATAATCTGCATTAGAAAATAATTTTAATTCGATTAATTTATAGATATTGTTACGGCCGTGAATATTGTAAAGTGTAGATCGATTAAATGAAGAGACTGCCGCTCGTTAGCGACGTGTTGTCGTTATGTTCGGACATTTGGTTTTGACAGTTCGTCTTGCCAATAAAGTCGTTCTTTCTTAATAAAAGCCTGTTCTTTTATTAGTGTGCGTGAATGTTACTGAGGTGTGCGAGTGCGAGAGTACGAGGCGATTCACCCGGTCGTAACAATAGGTTAACATTATCGGGCAAGCCAGTTTACTTTGTAATTGGCGTAAAACAATACCCTGAGAGAGGACCCGAATGAACGTCTGATTTTTCTTAAATTTCGTACAGTAATTTGTAACGTCAAAATATGAAGAAGTCTGTCACTTCTCCGAGTATTGTTTTAACTCAATTACAAAGTAAACTGGCTTGCCCGATAATGTTAACATATCTATAAATTAATCAAATTAAAATTATTTTTTCATACAGATTATTTTAATAAGTAATTAAAGAGATTTACATTCATTAATTAATTAAAATTATCTCTCTATTTAAAGTAATAATCCCACAAATTGAAGCTAAAATATATTGCCGTGATGACATAATTTTAATTTATTATTAAAACTTGTAATTCTATTTACATTATTTTTCAAATGAATATTCGTATCCGAGTAAATTTCTTTATACAATTAAAAATTACAACAGCGCGCGACGAACCGCGATATCCCGTATACTGGCCGTAATCGCAAGGGATACCATTTCTGTCAGTTTCTCGAGAGCCTCGATTCTATCTTCTTTCTCGATCCAGCGTCGAGCAAGGAAGATGCGGTATCGAAACGTCTTCCACTACTTTCTGCCGGCACCCCGACCTCCGCCGCGCTGCCACGAAACACGTACGTACGCGCCTCGCGTAGCTCGCGTGTGTGCGGCAGCCAAGCGTCAGCGCGAAGAGACACCATTTATGCCGGTGCGTGTACACATGTGTACCAGGTACACATGTATACCGTCTTGAAAGGATTAATTAATTATCAGAGGCGTTTATCGTGTGCTGACTATTATTAATTAAATATCAGAGGCGTTTCCCGTGGGCTGATTATTTTTAATTAATTATCAGAGGCGTTTATCGTGTGCTGACTATTATTAATTAAATATCAGAGGCGTTTACCGTGGGCTGACTATTATTAATTAAATATCAGAGGCGTTTACCGTGGGCTGACTATTATTAATTAAATATCAGAGGCGTTTACCGTGGGCTGACTATTATTAATTAAATATCAGAGGCGTTTACCGTGGGCTGACTATTATTAATTAAATATCAGAGGCGTTTACCGTGTGCTGACTATTATTAATTAGATATCAGAGGCGTTTACCATGGGCTGACTATTTTTATTTAATTATCAGAGGCGTTTATCGTGGGCTGACTATTTTAAGTTTGTATTTGCCCATCTTATAGGCAAACATAAACAAACGAGAATAGAGAAACTATGAAAAATTTTTGCGTTTCATAAAAATGGGCGATGAGAATGAAGAATTCATTCCATATTGCCTACAAAATATTGCCATATTCATGTTCGACATGAAAATATAATTTTAGTATTATGTATTATATACATCATTTTCTAATGAAATGGTAATAAATGTGCTAAACATGTAGTCTGACTAACGTCAATCTCTTTTTGTTACTTGCAGCAAAAAGAGATAGCGTAGTGTCAAAGTGCAATGTATATTGCCAACACATTACGTCCTTATTCAACAGCAGAAATCCAACAGGTCGGACAGAAAATTGTTTCGCGTAAACTCATCCGCCTACAAGACGGCCCGAGCGTGCCTGTCGAAATATACGGTACTGAGTTGGGCGGTTTCGCTTGTTGAAAAGACAAGGATGAGTGCAGAACTCAAATGATAATGGATCTAAAAATATCGATATTATCGACATTTTTAGTTCCACTTAGTAGATGGCGCAGGACCGTCGGAGCTCGGCCATCACTCCAGCATCGCCTTAATGTTTAAATAAAAGAACGGATTCGGATAACTAATTAAACGGACGGACTGCTATTATGCGCTATGCGCTCGGAGGTAATAATCGGAGTCGTCGTGAAGCGGCTAACTTAACGTGCGGTTAAATGGGCCGTGATTGGCCCGCGCGACGGACGGTTGTGAGGGTGCCGTCACATGGGGCGTAACTTGCGTAAGTGTAACTTGCGCCAACCAATATCGTTTTAGTGGAACATCAGTTTCCGCCTAGTTACTTTACGCTTTTTACGTTATTATCGTTACGTCGAATCCAATTTCCTGCGTAAGAAACGCTGTGTGCATGTATTGGTAACACATGTATTAAATAAGCAGAACAAAGTTGAAGGATGGCTAATGAAATCACGGTGAGTTAACAGTTTCATATTAAATTTATTATTTATAATAGCTATTCTGTAATAACATTCTGTCATATCCAACCTTCTTGCGATATGTTGATACATTTTTAAGGTTATAGTTGTACATTAATAGATGTCTGTGTTGCTTGAATTTCTTGTATGTAAAATGTTTTCTTTTTCTTAAATGCCTAACATATTTCGTTTTAAATATATACATTTTTGAAAATTACAAGTAACAGGAACAAATGAAATATCATGGAAAATATTCAACCATGGAAACTAAAAAATATGAAAATGCAAGGTTTTTACAGTTGTCAGTTTGATTTCTTTCTATTTAGCCTTTAAAGATTCAATATCAAGAAATACTAATTAATTTTTTGCGTATAAAAATGCTTTTTTTACATCATCTTATCACATTATTATCACATTGCATGTTTGAACCTTTCAGCACTAATGTGGGTATTGTAAGTGGCTCTTTAGATTTACTACAAATTTTCTAGAACATGAATGCTTTAAACATTATATGGAGAATGAAGATCGCATTTACGTAGATGAGAATTATGTTGTGACAATATGTATGTTTTTCTGTATTCTTTCATTCTTTACATATTTTTTTTATTCTTTACACATACCGCATCATAATAATTAAATATACTTTATTAATAAACTTTTTTAATAGACAAAACAAAAACTGCGACAGATTTTACATGTAAAGATACATTAGATGAACTCTTGATTGGAGCGGTGAAAACAAGGAGCGCTTTATGACTATAATACACCTGCTTCAGAAAGAACCAATTTACGCAAAAATGCTTTGTGGCAAGAAGTTTCCAACATTCTAGGAGGTATCACATACATACACAAATATATAAAATATCATATATATATATATATATATATATATATATATATATATATATAAAATATCAATATATATGTGTGTATTCATAATCATTGATGTATATATATATATATATATATATATATATATATATATATATATATATATATGTATATATCAATGATTATGAATACACACATATATGTTGATATTTTATACATTAAAAATCAATAATGAAAACTTGGTAGGGGCTCTTACTTCAGAGGAGGCAAAGGCTCGATGGAAATATTTACGAGACAACTATCTAAAAGCTCGCAAAAAGGTCAAAGCTTATATTCCCAGTAAATCCGCAGCTGAAACTGCTAATGTAAAGAAACCTAAATTCAGGTTTTATGATCTCATGACATTCTTGAATGATGTTTTCGAGAGACGGCAGTAAGTTTTTCTCTTTTTTCAATATGCAAAATTGTACTACTTTTTTTAAGTTTTCAGAATAATAAATATTGGAGATAACCTGTTTGATGTCCAGCGCACTTACATAGATTGGTTTAAATTGAATTATTTTGGGTGGGTACTATAATATCTGAACACGGTACGATCGATCACAAGCAACTCACAGCACTTTTAAACACTAGAAAATTTCTAGATACCGGATTATGAGTGGTTTGTAGTCAATCGTATCGCACCCAAACTTAATTCTCTCGTTAGTTCAGTTGTAAAATTAAATTTAGCGTTACTTTTATTGTCCTTTAGAATACATAAGCTTAAAGCAATATCCTGGATCTACAGGTTCTACAGTTTATTAAAAAAAAAAAAATTAACCTGGTCGTATTATAAATAATAAACGAATATGAGGACGAAAACGCTAATTTGAATGTAATTTTAAATTAATTTGTGTATTACATTAATAACAACAATGGAACGTTTCAACTAGGACTCATTATTAATGAACTTTTTGATCTGTTAACTATTTTTAATAAATTAAATTCTAATTATAATTAATATTCTCCTATCCCTATTTTTTCTTTTTCATTATTTGTATGTCAACATCCAGATCTAAGCACATCTACACTTGATAGTTATATGACACATATATACAATATTTATTTTAACGAAGTCTAGTTTAATGAAATATTTTACAATCTGAACTTTGTTTAAATAAATATTAAATACGTATGTCATGTAACTATAGAGTAGTTGTGCCTAGGATATTGATGTTGACACACAAATGACACGCAAAAGAAAAAATTTCAGTAGGAATATATTAATTATGATTAGAATTTATTGAAAGTAATTGACGGCGCTAAAGAAGTCCAGTCAGGACAAAACGTTCCGTCATTAGTATTAATATAATTCATAAATTAATTAAATTACAATTACACCTAAATTAACTCGTTTTTGTACTTATATTTATTTATTATTTCTACAGCTTATGTTAACGATGTTTAATCTGTTCTTATTTCAAGATCATTTTAAATCTTAATGTCTTAAGATGCTAATGCTCTATAATTACGTTATGATTGCACTTAAGATGATCTTAAATAAAAGAACAAAGTGAATATCGGCCATAAAATGCTGTATAAATGAATATATTTATAATGCTGATAAATGAATATATTTATTTTAGGACCGTCAGTTCATTGTCAGACGTTGCTGAACATAAAACAAATGTATTACCTGAGCAATATGAAGATGATACTGGAGCTTCAAAGTTTACCGATATTTCTCCTGAGACGTCGACTTCACCACTGATGCTGATTACCACTCGTGTACGAACGCTTACACCAACTTCCTTTATTCCGCGGACCTCGACACCCAACAATGTCTCTCTACAAACGTCAACTCTTGGTGTGACTTCACGAACACCGATCATAAATTCGAAAAGTTAGTAGTTTAATATATTTTTCTCTCATTTCCTTTGATGATAAGGCTCTGCCTATAATACAGCAATATTAGATATTAGGAACAGAAATAAAAATTTTAGAATCAGTTTTTTTATTGAATATTAAACGTAACGTACACATAGGAATAAGACATAAATGTCATACAAGGTACAACATAACTTATTATTTATCTATAGTATTTATTGATAAAACTGAATCTAAAATTTCTATTTTTATTTCTAATATCTAATATTTCTCTATTGTGCGCAGGCTTTAACTTTACACATATCAAAACATGTGTTGCTACAATAACATTGCTATTTTTAGAATTTTTGAAAACTGCTGATTACGATTTAGATATATCCCAGCACATTCCTGTAGCCAAAAGTAAGTCATGATTTAATTTGTTAACGTCATTCGATAGATGTATACTTTGTATACTTTATTTTTCAGAGAAAAAGAACGATACTTTCCAAGAAGCTATAATAGAAGCGTTGAAAGAGCCAACAGTGCAGGCTGATCCATTAGATGGATTTTTAGCACGGTTGGGAGAAGGCATGCAAAGGCTACCATATCGCGATAGAGCTCGCCTAGAAATACAATTTTTGACAATACTCGCCGAAAAAGAAGATCTTTGTGCTAACAAAGAATGATCCAAGTACAAAACTATTATCATTACTAGCTGGAAACGTTTTTATTTTTTAAACAAACAAGACAACTTAGTTCAAATTAAAATTAAATTACAAATTAATAAAAAAACTTTTTTTTGGGGGGCAAAGTTGGTTGTGCTAAATAAATTTGACTTTTAGTATATGTAATATTTATATTTTTTAGTTAAACTTCGAAAATTTTGTTCTTTTATTATTTTATTTTATATTTGTTTTTATTTGTTTATTACTTCTTAATTCTCCCTTTCTTAGAAACGCCAGGAACATATGTGTATTATTCTTTATTTTTCTGTTGTGCAATCGTGGTATCCTGTGGCAATCATGGCATTTTTTTTGTAACTCCTGTATAAAAAACAAATTACTTTTGTTTTTTTAATTTAAAAATATTAATAAACGATTTATCTAAATTTTTCTTACCTGAAATCTGAATTTTTTTCAATTAAAAATCATTAAGTAAAACCTTTTCCCACTGCCAAGGTACTGCTCCAGTATTTTCGAAGTATGAAGCGAAGTCATTCTGGATTTTAGAAACAAATCAAGCGTTAACATTTATTCTACCAGCATTATCTATTTCTTGCAATGCATTGTTTATTACGGCTTCTTTTTCAGCTATACATGTATAGCGCCTTTTGGAGAATGGAAATTTGTGTTCATTTTGAATTATGAAATTGTGCAAGCATACGGTTGCTTGAATAATTTTAACTGTGATGGAAACAGTTGCGATTATCGGTCGACGATAAATTCGTTATTTCGCTACCAAAATGCCAAATGCACTTTCTATCATTCTTCGCGCTCGACTGAGACGATAGTTGAATACCTTTATAAATAATAAATACATATTACAGCTTATTTTTGATATATTAAATATCAGGGATGGTAAATCGTTACTTTACCGTTACTGTTTAATACTCCTTTTTATAATAACAATTTGATAATGACGTTACATTTTTTCTTAAAAATGGTAATGGTAAGGCTAGGATAAAATAGTTACTTTGATAAGTAATTCGTTACCATTAGTCGTTAGTTATTGAAAGAAATATCTTTTTAATTGAAGTAAAGAGTCAAAATAACGTAAAAACGACGCGTTACTTTGACTTGTTACTCGTTACTTCAACTAAAAGATTATTTTAATTTTTAATAATTACGTTTACACGACCCTATTTACGCCGAAGTTATAACATCGGTATTATGAAACTAGCCATTCACAGTTTCTCCTTTCGTCAGAGGAATACTTATGATTGGCTAGCAGCATAATAACGATGTTGTAACTTCGGCGTAAATTAAATCTCGTAAACAAAATATATGAAAAACGCATAATGGCAATTAGTGGATTGTCAAAAGTGACTATTCCAAATCTGATCTTATGATCTCATGACCATTATTATTATAGAAAATTGTAACGTTACCAAATTATAAAAAAGCATTATTAAGAAGTAACGGTAACGGCGCTATTTATTGTAACTTGTTACTTCCCATTCTTGTTAAATACCTTTCTTTGACGATTTAAACGTCCGCTTCGTGGATATGGTTGCATCATGTAATGAGTCAGCCTCAAAGCGAATGCCTCATCCGCTACTAACACAAACGGTAATTCAGCCCCAGAAGCTTCGATTGATCTTGGTTGTGGTAAATTCATTTGGTTTCTTTCGAATCGTTGACCAAAATTTGAATGTGCAAAAATTCCACTGTCGCTCTGTCTGCCTTCCGCACCAATGTCAACTAATGTGAAACAATAATTGGCATCACAAACTGCTAATAAATTAATACTATGATTGCCCTTGTAGTTATAAAAAGTTGAACCACTATGAGGAGGTGACTAAAATAAAAAAATGATCATTTTTATTTCTCACAGTACATATAAATATTAAACATTAATCTACTATAATCGAAAATTGTAATAACAATTTAATTTAAATTAAAAATATGGCTACACCGGTTAATAGCTGATTTTGTGCTTAAAAATAATTTCCTAAGTGAATTATCTGCAGTTACAAGTTGCCCCAATCAGCGCACCGCATGTTTGCCGGATTTTAAAACGGAAATAATAAAAAATGTAATCTCACAAAATTAAATTGCTAATCAATTTAATTATTTGATGCCAACAAGCATCTTTACGATATTCCCCCTTTCTCGAAATTTGTAAAGAATTTGTTGCAAAAAAAGACGCCCCCACGGAATGCTGAAGAATTCGGATTCAAACTCTGAATGAATTTTCGAAATAAATTCTTTACAGATTTCAAGATGGGAAGGATTGTAGAGATGCTTGTTGCATCAAATAATTAAATTAATTAGCAATTTAATTTCGTGATATTACATTTCTGGTTCTATTTATGAGCTGCGTTTTAAAGTACGGTAGACAAGCAACGCGCAATTTTAGGAACTTATAAATGCAATGTATATAAATTCATGTAGGAAATTATTATTGAGCATTAAGATTTGCTTTCGACCAGTATAGCTGTATTTTCAATTTAAATTAATATTAAGTATATTATTTATAGTATATTAATATCAATCCAACAAGAAATGAAAATAGAAGCAACGTCAAATCAATTCGACTTAGATTTAATGATTTCAATCGACATTGAATCAACGTCGCTTTGATGTTGAATCTATTTTCATTTTTCATTGAAAATTTACCTGAATTTGTACTTGTTTTCCATCTATCGCATCCCGTCTATCCCCTACGCAATGCGGAAAATCCCACTTTATTGCAAAATCATTCGCAATTTTTAACCAAGTCTTTTCGTTTATTTCAGGAAAAACTGATTCGTGAAGAATGTTCCACAATTCCTCACATGTCTCTGAAATAATCTTTGAGACAGTGTTTATTCCAATTCGAAAAGAAAAAGCTATTGAACTCATACTGTCTCCAGAGGCTAAATAACGCAGACATATTAAAAGCCGGGTACGGGCTGGTATTGGCTCTCGAATGACATTCTGTTTTGCAATGCGTGGCTCAACAATATCTAATAATTGATCGAACATCTCTGTAGACATTCTACAATAATTGTAGAACATTTCATGATCTATAATTTCCATTTCATTAACCAGATTGTCACTGTCACCTTGTAACAATCTTTGTCTTTCTGAGAATATTGGGCGTACCCATATTCTATGACGAGCTTCTTTCTCTTGAGATATCATTAGTTTCCATATTACAAACAATCGCAATATGTAACGTCGTCTAACTCTTTGTTGTTGAAGTGTTTGCTTTATCTTCTTCCACTTTTGCCATCGCTTTCGTATTATTAACAATATCAGATCAGAATTATTCATTATGATATACTTTTCCGGAGTAAATTCTGAGTCACTTCCTAATATATAAAAATGAATACTTCAATTTTGAAAATGAATAAACTAGGAACGATATGAGTTAGATAATTATGCGTGTATATGCTAATGTATACATTTATAAACAATTAATGTAAAATGTTATAAACGTTTTAATCCCACTATTGAGTCATCTTCAGTGTCTCATTACAATTTAAAAGTACTTTAAAATAATTACATTATGTCGCCATAATTTAAAAAGTTTTAATTTCTTCGGTCAGTAAATGTTTAAAAACGTTCTTTTAAAAAAGAAGTACAAGCCATTTAAAAGAACAATTATTGAGAATCAAGATTCAAGTTAAACAAAGTTTTTAATTTAATAATCACCGAAATTATTACTTTTTAAATTATAGCGACATAATATGTAATTAGTTTAAAGAATTTGTAAATTAAAACCGGTATTTGATAAAACTATTAGGTAATGTCTTAAGATATACTAACACGTTTTAACCTAGGTGTGATGTATGCCCGCACTGGCCCGCACAAGTTAGATTCGCACCATTCGCACATATATGATTCACACATACTAGTGTGCAGAGTATCAGTTCCACATGAAGCGTATTTTCCGAGACGCGTAAATTACAAAAACCAATCGTAAATTTGTTTAGCATTTCTGTTAGAGAGTACAAGAGAAACCCTAATCAGTAATTGGTTGCATTAGATACGCATTTCTTAAAAATCCGCGAAATACGCTTCATGTGAAAGAAGGCTTTTAAATTGCGTAACATATTTGAGTAAGTTACTAGAATACGCAAATTACGCTACGCAAGTTACGCCCCATGTGACGGCAACCTGATTGCGGAATCAGCGGCGCTCGGTGCAGCGGACGGTTCCGCGACATGCAAATGTGGTCAACGTTAGAGACCTAAGTGGTCTCATCCCGCGGGGTGTTGTCACCCCGTGGGGAGTAGGTTTACTGATTGAGCCAGAGGACGGCGTCGAGTATTCCCGACAACGCTGTTGGTCTCTTGAATCCCCGAGAACGGACTTGCGGGACGGACGGTTTCTATTGGCCGAGAATACCCAGCCGCTGAAACAACGAGTATTCCCGTCGCCGACGGAGGATGGGATCGGCCGAGTATTCCCAGCCGTTAGGGCCGACGAGTATGCCCGTCGCGAGATAGTTGGAACGAGAATGCCCATTTCCGAGGAAGTGTTTGAGAATACCCAAGCTAAGGAGCAGGAGCGGAATAGATGCGAGATCGGTGGCTCGGAGCGATCTGATTTCGGCTGCCCGCGGCCGGCTTATATAGCGGTCCGCGCGGTCGGATGTACCAATCAGCGCGCGCTTGGGCCGGCCGAAGTGGGAACACTTGCCGAACACGACGCGCGGCACGCATGGTAGCGCGTGATCGCGGCAAACTTAGCCGAGCGCGTGCACGTGCTCGGTCTTACGCGTTGTGTTCGGCGTTTAGATCGGAGTGGCGGTGCGGCGGAGGAGCTTATCGTTACAACTTATTCTGAATAAATAAAAACTGGTACAGTTGCCTGCATTATAGTTGCGACACTTTTTCTTTGATGGTTTTTGGAATGTAGCCTTGCTTATAGAGCAGCAAACGTAATTGGTTGGATCCACAAGTAAGAACCAATCATGTTTTCAGCTCTCGTTATAGTTGCGCGTTCAGAAATGTACCGGAAAAAAAGTGTTGCAACTATAATGCAGGCGACTGTACACCCAGCAAAAATGATTCTATCCCTAAGAAAATTTTCCAAACTAATAAGTCACCACTTTCGCTGGGTACCTAACTAAATATTTTGCATGTGCATCTTTTCTTTCGACTATTTATTTTTAATAATTTATGCATATGTTTATAGTTTAATTAGGTACTTGTGGAGACAGTTCATAACTCGGCGAATCCACCAAATATTTTTTTTTAAATTTGCCTGCGGCAGGTTTTTGACGGTTTGCTTGTAACTTTCATGACGGTTCGACTGTTTAAAATTTGGTAACCCTGATTTTATTTTCGATGATTTGGACTAGAAGCTCTAGCTCTGTTGGGCTCTGTTCAAATTCTTGGTGTTCACCTATATTCGTGTGGTTAATTAGCAGTGAACCTTGTTAGGACTAACCAACAAATGGATAAACCACGGCGAACTTATCGAAAATGTAAGTACATTTTATTATTGCAACAGTTGCGTTGTAAATTTCAGACACGTGGTAGAGCAGAGAGTGCCTGAATTGCATGATTTTGAGCACCAAAATGTGACTGTTGCTAAACAATTTACAAAATAAAGAAGAAACTTCTGATTTACAAAACCATACACTTTTGTTTATACTTGTGGGAATTGTAACATCAAGAGACACAATAGTGGCTGAATGCACTTGCCAAGAACATACAAAGCGGTCACGCTGGCACGTGCACAGAGCACAAGTTGTTATCAGTCTCTAATATACGAAACCTTACAAGTATAAGCTGTGTTTGGTTTTGCAAATTGAAAGTATTCGTTTGCTATTTTCACCTATAAAATAAGCAATTCATATCTTTGTACTCGAAGATCGCATGATTCAAACATGCTCTGCTTGCATCTAAAATTATAAATATATTTTAATATATTAATAAATATATTTCAATTAATTTAGAGAAAAGTGAGCTCAAGAGCCACGCAGGATGTTGGGTGCAAATAAATAATAAAAATTTTCTATGTCAGGCAAACGTTTCGACCTTTAATAACGGTCTTCCTCAGTGATAATACAATTCTATAAAACAACAATCGCACTAATTAAGATATGAATTTATCACAATTGTAAGTTATCGACTATAATCGCTAACCTTGCCCGTTAGGGCCTAGCTCTACCGCTAGTGGCATGGTTCATACGCCATATTGCCTACGTCACGACAATACTGCTCGCGTATTCGCTGGGCGTCTCACCCGCAGCTACAATTGGCTACGCTTGACTACTACAGCGCGCCTCGAGGGCTTCTTGGGTAACCGAGGACGCCGCGTGAGTCGTTCGTCGGGGACCACGGGCCGAGCCAGCCGCGTGCATGTCGGGTCTGTCCGATTTCCCCTGGACGTTGTATTGTCTGTACCATTATTAAATACGTTGCCGTTATAACTAACGAGTCAGTGTTTCTTCGCGAGGCTTCTCGTGGTGATGCCTTTCATCCCTTTTCCCTCTCCTTATCTGATTTAAGCATTGCCGTCGAAGTGTCCCAGTCTTTCCCTTCCTGGCGCCTTATTCAAATTACCCTGCCATCCTTACACAATAAACAAATAAAGAACAGAAAAAACAAATTACCGAATAGATAGAGATTGTGCAAACCCGCGGTGTACATCTTACTACAGCGTCTTAGAATAAAAATATTATGAAAGACCTCACAGAGCGTGTGCCGAGACAAGAGTTTTGTGAAACCACATAGTTGGTTGCTATAAAATAAAGGTCGAAACGTTTGCCTGACATGGAAGATTTTTATTATTTATTTGCACCCGACATCCTGCGTGGTTTTTGAGCTCACTTTTCTCTAAATTAATTCACTTAAGTATAAGAGCCTTAACTTTTATTTTATTTTGTTTTGTTTGTTAAATATATTTCATTTTTTTTTTCCAGATAAAAGCGAAGAATTGCAACCGCCGCCGCCGCCGCTAACGCCGCAGCCGCTAACGCCGCCGCTACCAGTGCAGGCGCCGGTGTAGTCATGGCCGTTGACGTCAACCGCGTCGACGTTGGCGTCGGCGCCGGCGCCACCGCCGCCGTCACCGTCACCACCACTACCGGCATCAGCACCAATGTCGACATTGGTTCAAGGTGAAATGCCACCAGAGCAGCTACCAAAGCCGCCATATCGTCGACGACCACTTCAAAACTTCAATAGAAATGTAAATAATAATATATATGACAATATATAATAATATATGTAGAAAATCTTTTTAGAAACTACTTTTTTTATTAAACTTAATAATTTTTAATTAAAATATTTAAATTTATCTTAATTAATATTCTTATCTACTATTACTCTAATGTATAAATTTGTATAAATTTGTAAAATAAATTTACATTCAATTTACCTGTAATTATAAGTGGAATTATTAATTTAATAATTAAACTAATTTTTTTAACTAATTGTTTTACTCGTTGATGTATTAATAATAAAAATTATATTTTGTTACAGATGCGTTACATATTTAAAAAATTGGAGAAAGTACAACGGAGCGCAAGCGTCTGTTCAAAATACAACGCCCGTAACGCCCGCAACGTACGTTGCACCTAGTCCTATTATAATTACGCCGATGAACTCGCTTCAGTCACAAACGGTCCATCCATCTATGGCAGGATGCACAATGCATCAACATTCAAGATGCAACAACATTCCAGATATATGATGCATTATCATTCTGAATGTATGATGCATTGTCATCCTGGCCATATGATGCCGCCGCCATCATCATGTGGATATATAGGGTTCACATTTCATTAAGTTGTATTATATTCCTTGTATTTTATCAATTTTTGTATTTCCTATTTCATTAACTCTTGTATTTCATATTTTATTAACTCTTGTATTTCTTTCATTCTTGTAACAATATAACTTTCATTAACTCTTGTAACAATATATTTTAAATATACGTTCTGTACTTATACTTGTTTGATAATATTTTCCCCAACTATCTCCTTTTCCAATAAGCTAAATAAACGATCAGAGCAAGATCTTAGTACTGAAATAACATTTTAGATTTAATTCCTAACAATTTATGTTAAATTTAATTCTATATGTTATATACTGAAATAATATTTATTTTAAAACAAATTTTAAAAAATATAATTTACTTTTGTAATTCATTGTTCAATTTATTGTCCATTTGGCTCATTTACATATTTAGTTTATATATTCAGTGTCTTAAAATTTAAGGCTCAAAATCTTTTAGCAAGAAAGTGCTGTAAAAATTTAATAGAATAATTTTAAACTCATCTCAAAAATTATTTTTAAAATGAAAAATTACAAACAACTTTTATTAATTTTTTTGAATATTTTCTTGCTTTACTATTTTGATTCGCAAATTTTGGAACACTGTATACCAACAAATAATTTTTTTTAATATTTTGAGATATAAGAGTAAAACTAATCTATTTAATTTTTGAAGTACGTTCTTGCTCGAATATTTTGAGCCTTGAATTTTAAAACACTAAATATGTAAATGAGCAAAATAGACAATAAATATCAATTAGAAAAGTAAATTTTATTTTCTTGAATTTGTTTTGAAATAAATATTATTTTGGTATATAACATACAGGACATCTTTATCATAAATTGTAAAGAATTAGATATGAAATATTGGTTGCGTTCAGCAGACTCAATAGTTGAATGAGCGCTTGCTGTTATTGGTGTATTCTTCTAAATCTGAAAATCTGTTTGGACGATTTAGAAGAATATCTCAACATGTTGAGTCTGCTATTGGCGTCTGGCGTTGACTCGTAGAAATATCTTTTTTGTATTAATTTTTCATACTTTGCAGGCATAAAACAAGCATGCTCCATTGTAGAGTGAATATCGTAGAACAATATTGTGCTTTTAGAAATAAGCCTAGGTGGTTTAATATAAAAGATTGGTAAACGTGAAAATTTTGTGTATGTTTCGTGTGAATTCTTGCGTGCGATCTCGGTGGGAAGAGTCAAAAGAGCAGTAGATAGTTACTAGATGTTGCGATAGATTCTTTTACTGTCAATGACAAAGAATGTGCGTACATGCATGTTTACGTAAAAGAAAGCGTACGTGCGTGGCCTCATAAGAGATAGCGAGTTTGGTCGTGTGCTTGCGTGCATCGAACAGAGTACGTATGTGTGTGTGTGTGTGTGTGAGAGAGAGAGAGAGAGAGAGAGAGAGAGAGAAGAAGAAGAAGAAGAAGAAGAAGAAAAAGAAGAAGAAGAAGAAAAAGAAACGTATGGGTCAGAATCAAACGTGAGTACATGGTTCAGAGATAAAACAGTGAAGGATTAGTGACATCTATCGTAACATCCAGGAACTAATCTGTTGCTCTTTTGACTTTTCTCACCAAAATCGCACGTAAGAGTTCATGTGAAATATACACAAAATTTTTACGCTCACCAAACTTTTATATTAAAGCACCTAGGCTTATTTCCAAAAGCACAATATTGTTCTACGATGTTCACTCTACAATAGAGCATGCTTGTTTTATACCAGCAAAGTGTAAAAATTGTATACAGAGGAGATATTTCTACAAGGCAATGCCAGACGCCAATAATAAAACTTCAATTTTCCAAAATTTTTCGTTTTTACGACCGACTGCTGCCAACCTTCGGTTGGCAAAAAGCGAGTGAGTATGCGTTTCACCGAAGGCGTACCTTTGTTACCTTAGTTCTCAGTAACTACAACATAATATAATATCAACTTTCGCACATGAACTTCTTAGTAACCAAGCATGGTTTAAAGCGTATAATAATCATTAATTGTTCTATTAAAATAATAGACAATAAAAGATATTATTTGTCTATATATTCTTTCAATGGTTTGCAAGAAAGTTAGGTATAGCAAATTGATTAACTAATAATGTGCGTTGAAAGCATCCGCGTGGGGAATTTTATAGTGATTTACAGTTGTAATTCATTAGTCAATTTTGACCAATCAGCATGCAAACGTGACCGTAGCGCTAGCTCAGTTTCTTTAATTACGCTTACTTAACAAGTTTTCTAACCTGTACAGTCGCCTATTTTATAACGATTGATACTCGTTTCGCGGGACACTCTGATACTTTTTTTCCTGCCAGATTCGTTTTTTTTGAACGAAAACGCGTGGAAAAAAAAATGGATGTTCCTATCAATAATAAGAAACAGGTTAATATTTGCATTATTCACTTTTTTTTCTAGTTTCTAGTTTGTTAATGTAAATATTATTAATGTAAATGTTATATATATCAAGTCTATTTTAGATATCACGAAGAACAAAAAGAAAAAATATTAGACGTAAAAGTAAAGCAGCGAAAAAGCAAGCGATACACAGAATACGAAAAACAGCGACATGTTCTATAATAATAAACAACGAAAATAATTCACAGTGTATTATTAATTGACAACTTAGTGCAGGATATGACGGTGAAAAGGCTAACACAACACACTCTTTATTTATTTTAACGCTCTTTATTCTGTCTTACACGACGTGTCTCTTAAGCGAGCTCAGGCGCAAGTAAAGCTCTAGTCCCCGATGCATAGGGACCGCCCTCTGCAGAAAGGAGTCAGTACTTGAGCTCTTAACGCCATCTCTCAAGCGCGTATATTTTGATTTAGAAAAGCTCTGTATTCTAACATTAATACTTTAAGATTTATGCTACGTATTAGTTATTAACTACTTAATTTATTGAATACCTTTTAAGTTATCTGTCAAATGTCTTACATTGTCATGACAACTAAGAATAACATTCATTCGTTGAAGTGTATCAGCTGATGACGGACGTTTTATTATTCTTGTAATCCTACTTTCATAATAAAGCCTGACAATTATCCAATATCTACGATATTAATTATCTTTGCCTCTTACAACCATTTTCAGAAGTGGGATAAAAGGTTTGCTTTCTCATTTAATTTCGTATGAAATCAGATTTTTCTAAAAAAAAAATTTTCCCGTCTTTCATCAGCTGAATATTACTCCTTGACGACCGTCTTAGTTACCGATACACATTTGACGTTTAAACCGACATTTTGAACGGATCTTTTCGGAATCACGTGTAAGTGTTTGACGGTGCGTTTTGTGTAAAAGTGACGTAAATCCCGGTCTGAATTCGCGTGTGTTGTGAGTGATGCTTTCACCCTTCGGAGTTCGAGTATTGTCATTGACGTTTTTCGAGCGGACGACATTAGTGATCTTCTGTGAACGCCAGTGATCGTCGGTGATCGTCTGTGATCATCTGTGAACGTGTAGTGTCAGCGGTCGACGACGGTGATCTTCTGTGAACGTCAGTGATCATCTGTGAACGTGTTGTGTCAGCGGAGATTGTATTCTTCGTGTTCGAGTGACGGTTGATGTAACGTGTGATCAATTTCTTGACGGATTTAGTGTCTCATCTGTCTCAAGATAATGGATCGTTTGAATTTAGAAAAGCTTACTTTGATGGAACGTCAAAATAAAGTTTTGAGGTTTGGTCTTATGCCAAAGAAAACAAGAAATGCATGTGTTGATCAGATTATGGATCATTTATCACATCATGCTCTAACCGATCTTCTGAATCAGGATGTTTCTGACAGATCTAACGGAATTTTATCGTCTGGTAATGATGATTCAAGAAATTTTCATCCGAGTAGCGCAAATAATAATACTCAAGATGGTGAAAATTGTGGTGTTGCTCAAGCTCAAGTGAATAGTATTCCTCAAGTTTGTGCACAATCATGTGATACATCTGGTGTTACGTTGCAGCAAACTTTAATGTCTCGCTGAGCAAATGAAATTGCAGCAATCTATGATTACTCAACTTCTAAGTTTGAGCACTAACAACATGTTGAGTCAATCAAATAGAATAAATGCAACTGCATTAAGTTCGAATGCGGTTTCTCAAGAAATTTCAAGTTCAAATTTTTCAAGAATTCCAATTCTATCTAATGTATCAACTTCTCAAGCTGTTTCTCTTCTAGCCTCTCAAATTCCTCCATTCAGCGGATCTGAGAACGATAATGTGGAATTATGGTTGTCGAAAATAGAAACAGTTGCAAGAATTCACGGAGTTTGTGATGATGTCAAGTTACTTGCAGCTTCGAGTAAACTACTCAAACATTCAAGAGTTCGGTTTGATTTAGATTCCGGATCTATCAATGATTCTTGGACTAATTTTAAAGAAGCAATAACAAGAAGATTCCATAGAAAAGTCCCATTTTATGTCACAATGCAGAAAGTGGAGGCAAGAAAATGGAATTTCGCAAAGGAAACATTTCAAGAATACGCAATGTACAAATTAAAATTAATGCATACCTTGAAACTATCAGATTCAGATGCAATTGAATTAATGATTAATGGAATTCCAAGTTTGTCAATAAGATGCAGTATCCTTAGATGTTTCTACGATGGATGAATTTTTAAATAAGATGTACAGAATAACAAGTTCTTGCAATTTTTCAATTAAGAAAAATTCTTTTTCGCCAACTCAGAATAGGAAGGATACATCGAAGGATCAACCGCAATCTCCATCGAAGTCAAATCAACTTTCATTTAAAAGCGAAGATAATCATTGTGTTTACTGTAAAGCTAAAAGACACTTAAAGGCAGATTGTTTTAAATTACAGAGGAAGAACCAAGCATCTAAACAGACTTCTTCAGGTTTAGAAACGGTTGCAGCAGCAGCAACAAATGATTCCAACGATGCTTGTTCTGAAGTGGGTTGTGTTGCAAATATTTCGAAGAAACTGGAGACTTCAGACTACATCTTAGAGGTGACTGCAATCAATAGTGTGCCTTGCAGTCTTTCTGCTCTCATAGATACTGGCAGTCCTGTTTCTTTCATTCAGCAAACTGTTTTCAAGACTTTCTTCGAGAAGGACACCGGGATAGATAAATCTAGCGAAAATACATTTAAAGCTCTGAATAATTCAAATATATTGGTTATTGATAAAATATCATCATTTATTGAAATGTTTATGTTACCAGATACAAAACTTAACATAGATTTACAGATTTTGGAAAATAATGTGGTCTACACATTTAGTACTTGGTAGAGATTTCTTCAATAAAAATAATTTGTTTTTAGTTTTTAATTCGACAGAAAAAAACAATAAAATGAAGTTATTAAATGAAGTAGCATCTGCCAACATAATGGAAACTTATGAAACTAAATCAGAATTAAATATAAAAACTGATTTTGGTAAAGACATAGATTTAAAACTTAATTCACTAATTAATGATGTCGAGAATACTATAATTGAATCTGTTGAAGATGATTATTCAATAAAAGTTTCTCTAAAAGATAATTCTGTCTATGCATATGCGCATATATGTACATTTTGTTAAAAGACCAACGCAGCGTACGTAAAAATCTTTAATTCGCATATGTTTATTTTCAAAGCATTTCCATCGACAAACTAATTTTATTAGATGTGCAATGTCAATGCGTATGATACATTTTGGTTTCTGTACACAGTCAGAATCTTCTAAAAATTTCATACATTGATCGACGTATGTACTTAAATTTACATCGTTGAATGCAAGACTAATTGCATTTAATAACGCGAGAGAATAGTCAGTGACAATTTCAGAAGGATAAGGAACAGGTGTACGCAACCATTCTCGTAACCAGAAAGATAACATGTTGGTATAATGTTTTTCTGAAATCATTTGACACACTGGAAGTATTTTACCATTAAAAGGAGCTACGATTTGATACAAAAATATTGTATGTGACGAACCATCTGGCCTTTTAATAGGTTTTATTAATGAACCAGTTGCATCTATACTTAAAGTACCTGTTTTATTTTGTTGTTTATTAAACTGTCTGTATAAGAATACTTATTCATTGCTCCAATACATAACAAAAAGTTTATCTATGCCTATTTCTCTTATAAAACTGGCGAATTCGGCTTTATATTTTAATTCAACAATAGATAGAATTGGATCAGAGATATTACTTAGTCCTAACTCTCGATCATTTTCTAACTGTTTAGCTTTACGTAAGACATTTTCATTGTACAAATGCGCTGGTTCTACCTCTCTCTCTCCAAATGTCATTATTTCATTTGCTTTTTTTCTTCTCCATGCATATGTTGATGATGCACATAATTCTTTTACAACGCATGCTCTATTAGCACCACGTAATTGTCGTTTTTTTGTATGTTTTACGCCCGTAGTATCACTAGTCGATACATAAATATCCAAACCATTTTTTGTTGGTTTCTCAGTACTGTACGCATTAATAATCGATCCGCATTCGGAACACTTTCCCCATAATTTAAGAAATAGTTCAATATTATCATTAACTTTTGCATTTTTGAATGAAAAACAACAGGGAACCTTTAAGGCATTCCATATTTCTGCAGCGATTACATCTGCCCAGCCTTTATTTAAAATTTTGTAAGAACGATTTTTATATTCAACATTCACTGGTGCTATTTTTATCCATGTTTCATATGATAAACGAATGGTAGTGCGTAAGGATGGGAAAACGTTATTTGAGGATTGCATGGACCAATTAAACTGATTACTATCGTTAGTTGACGTAGAAATATCACGAATCGTAATGCCATGATAATTACATAATTTATTTAATAAATCGTGTCTGTTCTGTGATACATATAAGAATATGTATTTTTTGGACATGGAATTGTCTAATTTAATGCATGCTTCCTCCCAAACGGAATGCGTTAAATTTAACGGTTTACCTTTATCATTCAAGATATGTAAGTCTTTAAGAGCCTCGAATATCTCGCTTGGAGATTTTACGGCTTTCCGCGGCATGTTGAGTGACAATTAATCGTAAAATAATTAATCGACAAATTATAAAAAAGAAAAGACAAGAAAAGTATTAAAAGGACAAAAGAAAGAAGAGCTAAAAGTGTAAAGAGAAACACGGTCTTATTGGACACGAATACTTTTTCGAAAAAAAAAGTAAACACTTATTGCACTACGCTTTCGCTAATCGCTGCATACGAGTATAACGTTCAACAGTAACCTAGCTATTAACAGCGAGACTGAGCAGTGCGATTGCTTATATAATCCGCTTCCCCACCTACAGCCATCCCACCACCCGTTGACTGCCGTCGGCGATCATTCACCGATGAATGCCGAAGAATGCCGGAGGACGACGAGCCGAACGGCCGACGGAACTTCGACGTCGTTCGGCAGACAGGGTCTCTTGTTCGGCGGTAAACGGAAGGGACAGTGTAAGTGGTACAACTTCCGAGCCCCCGCGTCTCGGGGTGCTCCGTAAATCCCTCGGTGATGTTCCGGGATTCTAGCTTCCTTCTCGACCTCTGGGTGGACGAAACGTTTTACCCGTACAAGGTGTTTTCCCGCAGTCACCGTCTCTCTCCTCGATGGACCTATTGCTCACTTGAAATTAACAACGGACGCAGGGACAGCACAGAAACAAACACACACACATAAATGGTCGCGCCAACGGAATCGCGCCTGCTCCTGAGCCGGAAGGACGCAGCATCCGTGTCGCGCTTCGCGGTCCGGCCATACGGCCCTTGTGACGGACAACAAACGCAAGTTGCACCGTCACAATATATACACATATATATGTACACATACATACATACATACATACATACATACATACATACATACATACATACAATACACAGACACACGCACGCACGCACGCACGCACGCACGCGCGCACGCACACGTACACGCACACTCACACGCACACGTACGCATGAACATATATGTGCATATATGGTTTTATACTACTTATATACAGTATTAAAAGATTATTCAGTTTTTAAAAGTTTGAAATTATTTTAAAAAAAAACTCCCGCTGCTGCCAAAAGTTAGTTTTTAATAAAAAAAATTAAAAAAATCAATAAAAAATTAAAAAGTTAATTGAAATTTAAAAATGAATAAAAATTAAAAAAATAGAAGTTAATTACAAAAATTAAAAATTAATAAAAAAACAATAAAATTAATAAAAGTTAAATAAATTAAAAAATTTATTAAAAAATTTAAAATAAAAAACAAATTAACATAAAAACTGAAAAATTAACCAAACTTAAAAAACTAAAATAAAAAGATTGCTTCAAAAAGTTTGAAATAAAGATCAATTAAACAATTAAAATAACAACAAAAAATAAAACTAAAAGATAGTTTTAAAAAATTTTAAATAAAAATTAATTAAAGCAAATACTAACACTTGAAATTTCAAATTTTAATTATATCTTTAGCACATTATTGTACTAATTAAAGATTAAAATTAAAATTTACACTTTGTTTAATGAAATACTTTTTTTCAATAATAAATTATAATTAATCAGCAGTCGGGAGACGCATCGCTGAATGTTATAACTATTGTTACGCCCGGTATAGGCGTGTATTATGTTATAAACGTCTTTTGTCTATGAGTGGCGATGTTCGTGTTGTTGAGGTCTGAAGCCTTGTTTTGGTGACAGACGTGTAGAATAAAACGTTGGAGTTTTTCAAAGATTCTGCGTTATTATTTATCGCACGCGAGTGCCTTTTGTGTGAGAGCGCGCGAGAGTGTTTGTGTAACCGACGGACGTAACATTTTTGGGGGCTCGTCCGGGATAGGACGAGCAAGACGAGCTTTAAACGATTTTTGAATTATGGCTTTCGTGCATACTCCGAGGAAGGGGATGTGCACGCGCTCCTCAGGAACGATTTCACAATCTCCGGGAGTCGACGAACGATCGAGTGTGCATTCTACGGGAGATTTTGTCGAGAGGACGACGGAAGATAACATCGAGCGTACAACAGGAGATGCTGAGACTCCGGGCTCCGCGGAGTTGTTGCGAGCTGCGTTGGAGGAGCTTCGTGCGATGAAGGAGGAGCGTCTTCACTTTCAGCAGCGTGAGAACGAACTTAATGAACAACTACGTCGAATACAAGGCCAGTCGTTTACCAATTTGAATTCTGCTTCAGAGAATAATATCGGTTTTAAATTAAAGCCGGATACTTATGATGGAAATTCTTCATTGCGCGAATTTCTTTCTCAATTCCGTTTACTCGCTCAAGTGAATAATTGGACTGAAACCGTTAAAGTAGCGGTTTTAGCTTCATGTCTTAGAGGGAAAGCGCGTTCAATTTTAGACGGGATTTCGGAATTGGAGAATTTACAATTTTCTGAATTAGAGTCACGCTTAGAATTGCGTTTCGGAGAAAGTCACTTGTTTCAGTCTTTTTATACACAATTTACTAATAGAAAGCAACGTATAGGGGAAGATATTCCCACTCTTGGAGCAGATCTTGAACGTCTGTCTTGTCTAGTCTATCCGGAATGCTCTACGGAAGTACGAGATAAAATTGCATGCTCACAATTTGTTGCTGCGCTTGCGGACGGTTTTGTTAAACAAACCCTTCAATTGGAGGGAGTGATTTCCCTGCGTGCAGCGGTAGAAAGGGCTATGGCCATTAAGGCTATAAGGGAAAATACACTACTCAAAAAAAGAAATAGGGAAAACTTTTCAGACAGCAAAAATTAGGCTATTTTTAAATGACTGTAACTCGGTGAAAAATCATCGTAGATAAAAAATAAAAAAAGCATTTTGAAGCTTGAAGATCCAACTTTAGCGTTCTATCAGCAGATTTTCAAAATTCTTTTAACTTCCTTGTCTTATGCAGTAAAAAAGCACACCCTGTTTTGTTCCATAAAATTTTGTATTTTTGACACTTTGTAGCTCGGCCAACAAATTTTTTTCAAATAATTCAAGTAAAGCTTCATAAACTACAACATTTTGCCTACAAAATGCTTTTCTTGAAATTTCTCTACGATTGTTTTTGACTGAGTTACGCAACTTTGAAGCTAAACCTGCATTTTCTACAAATGATATCCGTACTCCGTGAAAAATCATCGTAGACAAAAAATCGAAAAACCATTTTAAAGCTCGAAGTTTCAGCTTTAACATGTTATTAATGGTTTTCAAAAATTTTTTCAATTTCTTAGTACTATGCCCCAAAAAAGATACACTGTTTTTTCCTTGAAATTACGTATTTTTAACAGCCTGTAGCGCAATAAAAAATTTTTTCTCGACAAATCCAATGCAAGTGCCATAAAGTATGACATTTTTTCTACTAAATGCTTTTTTTAAAATCTTTTCTACGATTTTTTTTGACCGAGATACAAGACTTCGAAGAAACACATTTTTTACAGTACATTTTTCTGAAAAATGACGTCTACCGCCGACATTAGCATTACCCAATATGCACCACGGGGAGGTTGCCGGTCGAATATTTGAACATCGTGTGTGTGTGTGTGTGTGTGTGTGCGCACGGGCACGTGCGTGTGTGTGTGTCTGTGTGTGTGTGTGTGTGTATGACAGCAGAGATAAGAACCCCACATTTCGTCACTTCTGCGGTATTTAATGACTCCAAAACCTCTCTGCTGTGTGTGTGTGTGTGTGTGTGTGTGTGTGCGTGTGTGTGTGTGTGTGTGTGTATGACAGCAGAGATAAGGTTCCCACAGTTCGTCACTTCTGCGGTATTTAATGACTCCAAAACCTCTCTGCTGTGTGTGTGTGTGTGTGTGTATGCGCGCGCGCGCATGAGTGTGTAATAGTGTGTATTTCCTCCTCTCTGATCAATTACTTCTTGCAAGTGTTCTCGCATATTTATACATCTTGCAATACGATCTTGCGGAATGTTGTGCCAAATTTTCGTTAAAATTTCTCCCAATTCTTCTAAATTTTGCGGCTGTTCTTCGTGACGCCTTAATCGTCGTTCTTGGCATTGACGAAATAAACGTTATGATCAACGTTGCGTAATGTCAGTACGATCTTACAACGGCGGTTCCGTGATGGTGTGGGGGTGTATATCACTTACAAGACAAAGTGATCTAGTGATCCTGCCACCTCCGGCAATGACAGGTGTTCGTTATATCAACAATATTCTACGACCACACGTTTTGCAATTAAATCGAACTTGTCGGAACTTTATTTTCATGCAGGACAACGCTTGATCTCATACGGCGAATATAACGCGACGTTTTTTTGAACGACACGCAACTAGAATGTTAAATCATTTCGCCAATAGCCCGGACTTAAATCCAATCAAGCACATTTGGGATAAAATGGAACGACGATTAAGACGTCGCAAAGAACAGCCGCAAAATTTAGAAGAATTGGGAGAAATTTTAACGAAAATTTGGCACAACATTCCGCAAGATCGTATTGCAAGATGTATAAATATGCGAAAACGCTTGCAAGCAGTAATTGATCAAAGAGGAGGAAATACACACTATTGAATACTCAGGCGCACGTGCGCATACACACACATAGCAGAGAGGGTTTGGAGTCATTAAATACCACAGAAGTGACGAATTGTGGGGTCCTTATCTCTGCTGTGATACACACAAACACACACACACACACACACACACCCACACACACACACACACACACACACACACACACACACACACACACACACACACACACACACACACACACACGCACGATGTGCAAATATCCGACCGGCAATTTCCACGTAGTGCATAATGGGTAATGCTAATGTCGGCGGTAGACGTCATTTTTCAGAAAAACGTACTGTAAAAAATGTGTTTCTTCGAAGTCTTGTATCTCGGTCAAAAAAAATCGTAGAAAAATTTTAAAAAAAGCATTTTGTAGAAAAAATGTCATACTTTATGGCACTTGCATTGGATTTGTCGAGAAAAAATTTTTTATTGAGCTACAGGCTGTTAAAAATACGTAATTTTAAGGAAAAAACAGTGTATCTTTTTTGGGGCATAGTACTAAGAAATTGGAAAAATTTTTGAAAACCATTAATAACATGTTAAAGCTGAAACTTCGAGCTTTAAAATGTTTTTTGATTTTTTGTCTACGATGATTTTTCACGGAGTACGGATATCATTTGTAGAAAATGCAGGTTTAGCTTCAAAGTTGCGTAACTCAGTCAAAAACAATCGTAGAGAAATTTAAAAAAAAGCATTTTGCAGGCAAAATGTTGTAGTTTATGAAGCTTTACTTGAATTATTCGAAAAAAATTTGTTGGTCGAGCTGGAAATTGTCAAAAATACGAAATTTTAAGGAACAAAACAGGGTGTGCTTTTTTACTGCATAAGACAAGGAAGTTAAAAGAATTTTGAAAATCTGCTAATAGAATGTTAAAGTTGAATCTTCAAGCTTCAAAATGCTTTTTTTATTTTTTACCTACGATGATTTTTCACCGAGTTACAGTCATTTGAAAATAGCCTAATTTTTGGTGTCTGGAAAGTGTTCCCTATTTTTTTTTGAGTAGTGTAGTTTTTCTAAATTTTCGGAAAAATCAAAATTTTTGCGGAAAAACACAGGGAGAAAAGATTTTAAAAATAGATACTCGGAAAATGGGAATTTCAAGGAAAAAGTGGGATTTTCACGGAAGGATGTTGAATGTTGGCAATGTGGTTCTAAGGGACATTTTCGTTCAGAATGTCCTTCACTCTCACTTACTGGGAAAGAGGGAAACTTGGAATAGCCGAGTTTTGCAGAGAAATTTTGCAAAGCTCGGCGAAGAAATTAGAGGTTAAAAAAAAAGAATTTTCCTGTAAAGTCTTTTTGCGTGCAAAACAATAATTTTTGTTTTCGCGGCTTCGTGGATGATCAGCCTTGTATTTTTGACATAGATACAGGTTCTGATGTTTCCATTCTTAGTAGAAGGTTTGTTAAGAAAAATAAGCAACAGATTTTCGTTAGAGATTGCAATTTAAAGTATCCTACTGTGGAGGAAGTTCCCGTAGATTTTAAACTCGAAGTAAAAGTTGTTTTAGGAAAGCATTCTTTGGAATTTCCAATGTTTGTAGCAGAGATCAAGGATGATTGTAATTTGGGAGCTGATTTCTTAATTAAAACTGGTTATGGGGAAATTTTTGTCTCAAGTTTCGGACAAACTTTACCAGAATTAAAAAATTCTTTTTGTGCTCGAATCAGTAATTTTAACGTTCCACCTTTTCTTCTAGATTGTTTCGAAAGAAATTCTTCTGAATTAGATTCTTGTCAAAAAAAACATTTTGCGGAATTTCTGAGGGAATTTCAGGATGTCTTTTCGGAAGAGGTAATTGCAGGAAATTGTTCAATCGTTGAACATTCTATTAACTTAGAAAAGAGTGATCCCATTAAACAGACACCTAGACGAATCCCATTCCATTTGCGTGATGAAGTAGAAAAAAATTTAGAAGAGATGAAACGCGAGGGAATTATTGAGGAGTCTTATAGTCCTTGGGTTTCTCCTGCTGTTTTAGTTAAGAAAAAGGACGGAACTCTTAGATTTTGTGTGGATTATAGGAAATTAAATGCTATTACAAAAAAAGATTCTTTTCCTTTGCCTGGGGTTGATAGTCTTTTCGATCGTTTATCCGGAAGTTCTTGGTTTTCGACCCTGGACTTAAAGAGTGGTTATTGGCAAGTAAAATTGCGTTCTCAAGATAGAGAAAAGACAGCTTTTTCAGTTGGAAATGGGCTGTGGCAATTTACTGTTATGCCTTTTGGTTTATGCAATGCTCCGGCGACTTTTGAGCGTTTAATGGAAAAGGTTCTTCATCAAATCATAAATAAAATGTGTTTAGTTTATCTTGATGACGTGATTATTTTCAGTAACACTTTTGAAGGTTCATTAGCTAATCTAAAGGAAGTCTTTTTTCGTTTTCGAAAAGCGAATTTAAAATTAAATCCTAAGAAATGTTCTTTCTTCGGAAGAAAGGTTAAGTACTTGGGTCATGTTATTACGGAGAATGGAATTTCTACTGATCCTGAGAAGGTTGAATGTATTCAGAATTGGCCTGTACCTCATAATAAAAAACAGTTACGCAGTTTTCTTGGTTTTTGTTCTTATTACAGGAAGTTTGTTAAAGGATTCTCCATTGTTGCTAAACCTTTATTTGTTTTGACCGAAAATCAAATTAAATTTATTTGGAATGAGGAATGTCAATCGGTTTTTCTTAAACTTAAACAGTTCTTAATGTCTTCGCAAATCTTATCTTTTCCCTCTGAAACAGGAGAATTTATTCTTGACACAGATGCTTCCAATCATGGCATTGGTGCAGTTTTATCTTAAAAACAAGAGGATGGGGAAAAGGTAATCGCTTTTTATAGTCGAGTATTGAGTAAGACGGAAAGGAATTATTGTGTTACTCGTCGTGAACTTTTAGCAATCATCGATTCTTTTAAAAATTTTCATCATTACCTTTATGGACAAAAGTTTTTAGTTAGAACAGATCATATTTCTTTACGGTGGTTATTATCGTTTAAAGAGCTTGACGGTCAATTAGCGCATTGGCTGGAACGTCTTCAACAGTATGATTTTGAAGTAATTCATCGTGCAGGGAGGTTACATGGTAATGCTGATGCGTTGTCCAGGCGTCCTTGTGCTGAATTTTCTTGCAAATATTGTGAAAGAATAGAGTTGAGAGGAAACGAGGTAAAGAATAATTCTTTAGGGAGAATTGTTTTTGAGAAAGGGGAGTCTATAGATTGGAAGGAGGCTCAATTGGAAGACCACTCTATCGTCAATATTTATTATGGCAAGGAAATTGGTATTCGTCCTTCTCGACAGGAAATAGCTGCTAATGATTCATCTTCAAAAGTTTATTGGACTCAGTGGGATTCTTTGATTCTCAAAGATGGAGTGTTATTTAGAAGATGGATTTCTCCGGATTTACATACAGAAATTCTTCAAACAATAGTCCCAAGAAAATTTATTCAACGAGTGTTAGAGGAAGCTTATGATTCTCCTTCTGGAGGTCATTTTGGGGTGAATAAGACCTTGGCAAAGATCCGAAAACGATTTTATTGGGCTACTTGTAAGCAAGATGTCGAACATTGGTGTAAAACTTGTAAGGTTTGTTTTGCTAAGAAGGGGCCTTTTGAAAAAGGAAAATCTCCTTTTCAGATTTATAATGTCGGTATTCCTTTTGAATGAGTTCAGATGGATATTCTAGGTCCTTTTCCGATCTCTTCATCTGGAAAAAAGTATTTATTAGTCATAACTGACTGTTTTTCTAAATGGGTTGAAGCCTTTCCTACTGGAAATATTAAGGCGAGTACCATTGCAGAAATTTTTGTTAACCAAGTGGTTTCTAGATTTGGCGTTCCTTTGGAAATTCATACAGATCAAGGCAGAAATTTTGAATCTTGATTATTTCAAGAATTATCTAGTTTATTGGGAATCAGAAAGACTCGTACTACTCCACTTCATCCTCAATCTAATGGTATGGTAGAACGTCAGCATCGAACACTTTTAAATTTCTTAGCCAAATTTGTTTCTGAAAATCAGAGAGATTGGGATCGTTGGATTTTTCTTGGATTGTTAGCTTGTAGATCGTCGAAACATGAAGTTACTGGTTTCACTCCTTCTGAGTTATGTCAGGGTAGAGAATTAAGATTACCTTTAGATCTTCTTCGTGGACTTCCTCCAGGAGAGGATTCGGAGTTAGAAAGAGGATATCTCTCTAGACTAAGGAAAAAATTGGTTTCAATTCATGACGTTGTTAGGCAACGGTTAGAATTGAAATCTCAAAAGTTGAAGTGGTGGTATGATCAAAGGGATAGGCGGTTAACTTTCGATCCTGGTCAGAAAGTTTGGTTATATAATCCTCGAAGAATTCTTGGCAGAGCCCCTAAATTGCAAAATAATTGGGAAGGACCTTATGAGGTCATTAAGAAAATCAATGAGGTAGTTTATTGTGTATGAAAATCGAATAGGCATAAGAATAAAATCGTTCACTTGGATAGGCTAGCTTTGTTCGTAGATAGGAGATCTTTGTGAAAGGAGAGAGAGAGAGAGAGGGAGAGAGAGAGAGAGAGAGTTGTGCTTCCCTGGAAATCCACGCTTGGGTTTTATTTTTTGTTGTTATTTTAATTGTTTAATTGATCTTTATTTCAAACTTTTTAAAGCAATATTTTTATAAGTTTGTTAAGTTTTGTTAATTTTTTAGTTTTTATGTAAATTTGTTTTTTATTTCAAATTTTTTAATAAATTTTTTAATTTATTTAATTTTTATTAATTTTATTGTTTTTTTATTAATTTTGTAATTTTTGTAATTAACTTTTGATTTTTTAAATTTTTCTTAATTTTAATTATCTTTTTAATTTTTGTATTAATTTTTTAATTTTTTTTATTAAAGCTAACTTTTGGCAGCAGTCGGGAGTTTTTTTTAAATAATTCTTATTAAATCGTTGCCTCCATTGTACATTAGTGTCTATACATTAATTGTAGAGAAGGATTTTTAAATCTGTAATTAGAAAAACAGCGTTTGCAAAAATTACCGCTTTTAATCGGTAAAAAAGGACGACTTTAGCAGCCCCTTAAGGCGATACTGAAGATACCGACTGAACACTATTATTTTTAATTTTAGTAAACTTTTTATTGAATTCACAGAATGATAAATCCTTCTCTACAATTAAAGTATTGACAAAAACATAATACGCTGGCTACAATTTGACACGAAAAAACGGAAAAAAGTTGCAAAACTATGTGCTTCTGTAGTAGTCTAGTGACAATATATATTGCGTATAAAAGTTCTAGACTTTGTACCTACAAAATAACCATCCAGCGTACTGTAAAGTACACGTAAGATTGTTAGTGTGCTTTCAAAACGATCGTAGAAGCTTTAGTATAAAAGATGTTTCCAATCAAAAATATCGTGTTTATGTGTGCGTGCAGAATCGATGTGAGACTCGGTGAAGAGTGAGACTGAGTGAGACAGAGCACTAGTTTAGTTAGTCGATATTGCATTAGAGATGCTAAAGTCAAAAGAACAAGAAAAGATGAGTGCGTTTGACAAAGAGCGCTAGCCTATTTCCCTTACTCTTTGTCTCACGCGCGACCCACAGTTAGTAGAAGAAAAATCTGCAGCAATCTGAAGTACAGAAGTCGAGTGAGTTTCACCGTCAGTCCAGCATCGCCTTAACTCTCTATTGCTCTCGTTCGACAAACGAACGTTAGTGCTTGTTCGATTCGAGAATGGCTCTCAAAATCTGGGTCTTGTGCCCTGTCCGCGCGTTTCGCACCAAATAACTCACAAGAAAACGCGCGGTCGAGAATTGCTGGCTAATTCTCTAATTTCTTTAATAACTTTATTTAAAAAACTTTGAACACACTACAGCTTTTGCGAAAACGGGGTACAAGAATATCGACACGCTTGAAAAACTTAAATGAAAAAATGTACAGATACGTCCGCACGCATCGGTGACTGAATTATGAATAATTGTGATCGCGGAGCGCGAGAGCAGCGCAGAAATCGGGATCGAAAAAGACAATCGAAACGCGAATATTCACCTGTCTAAGACGCACGACGCTTTATGGGAATATGCGCAAACGGAGGCTTGTTGCCAAGGGAAAACTCGCGAGAAAAACGGAGTAGACGATGAAAATAGGGCAATCGCAAAAGTGCGATGAAAACGAATCAAACTCAAAGACGCGCAATGGAAACCAAGCGATAACGATGACGCGCGTACCGAACAATGCCGCCCCCCTTGAAAGGACCAACTTTCAAAAAAAAAAAGGTGTGACAAGTACGCGCTTAACACTCTAGCTCTCGCGCGGGAATATGCTATTTTGACAAATATGAATGAATTGTGATCAAAATTTAGAACAAAAGTTTAAAAAATACATTGATATTGCCGTAATTCAATTGTCTATTGGCAATATCGCAAGCCGCGATAGCGGACGCACGAAAACACCTTCGGCAGTTTTAATTGTGGCTGTTCTCGCCACCCGGTCCGACCCTGGATGAGTTTCCTGGACGCGACCCAGAACCCACTGCATTGGTGCTAAATTTTGTTGTCTTACTAGCACCATTTGATTTGGTGATAATTGCGCTCCCTTGCTACTCCTCCACTTAGTGCGTTCTTGCAAGAAGTGGAGGTACTCTGTACTTCACCGCTGCCAAAAGTGCTGCCGAAGCTGCTCTACCCTTTGCCAGCGCACGAGGCGGTTCTCAGGAACGTTGCTTAGGTCGCTGTAAGGAAAACTGTTTAGAGCCGTGCCGACCAGAAAATGACCCGGTGTGATATATTCTAAGTCGTTTGGATCCGAACTCAAAGGCGTCATAGGGCGTGAATTTAAAATCGCCTCGATTTCACAGAGTAAGGTCTGCATCTCTTCGAATGTTAAGTGAGCATTGCCTATGATTCGGGCCATGTGAAACTTCGCGGACTTAACTGCTGCCTCCCAAAGCCCGCCGAAATGAGAGGTGTTAGGAGGTATAAAATTCCAAGAAATTTCCTGATCATAAAGGAATCGCTTAATATCTGATTGTATTTGTCGCTCGTTATAAATTTTGTAGAATTCACTAAGTCGGTTTTGTGCGCCTACGAAGGTGGTTCCATTATCGGAAAACATATGAGCCGGCCTCCCCCTTCGCGAGATAAATCGTCTGAATGCTCCTAGGAAAGCTTCGGTCGTGAGATCACTTACGAGCTCAACGTGAACCGCCTTCGTAGTAAAGCACACAAATATCGCTATATAGGCTTTGTGATTTCGCGAGTTTCTTCTCTTTCCCTCTCGCAAGATCACCGGCCCTGCGTAGTCGATTCCGCAGCGAGAGAACGGCCGGGATATCGTAACTCGACTCGCCGGGAGCGAGCCCATGACGGCCTCCGACTGACGTGGTTTGGCTTTAAAGCACGTAATACAGTTTTGAATAATTTTTCGGGTTGTTGATCGTATTGCCAACGGCCAATATCGCTGTCTGACGGCCGCCATGGTGGCCTGCGTCCCTGCGTGCAAGTTGCGAACATGCTCATGCTCTATGATAAGTCTAGTTAAATTGTCGCTGTGCGGCAGTAATATCGGATGACACGAGTCGAAAGATATGTTAGCATTTTTTAATCTGCCACCGACCCGCATTAAATCTGCCTCGTCCATGAATGGAGACAACGATAGTAAATTACTTGAGAGACTAATGTTGCTCCCACCGCTCAAAGCTCTATATTCATCGACGAATGTCCGTTTCTGTACGGCTCGACACATGATAGAGAGTGCGAATGACTTCTCGTCTGGGGATACCAAGCGAATAAGCTCTTCCGGACGCCGATTTCTCCGAAATCGCAAACAATATGCCACAATACGGCTTATCTTAATGAGATTAGAGAACTTGCTTGTTAATTTGCTAACGATACACTCACCAATGACGGATGCGACCGCAACGGTCTTCCTTCTTTCCGGCATATCCTCGCCCATGTGAACGAAACTGCTACTCGGTCAGAGATTATCATCGAGCTGGAGGAAGTCGGGGCCGTGCCACCATTTAGACTCGGCCATTAATTCCATAGGGCTTACGCCGCGGGAGAGAATGTCAGCGGAATTATTTGACGAAGAAATGTGACGCTAGCTTCCAGGATCGGTCAATCGCTGTATCTCGCCCACTCGATTAGCAACGAAAACAGCCCACTTCCTAGACGAAGACGTTATCCAGTTTAACGTGATCGTGGAATCCGACCAGAAAAATGTTTGAATGCGTGCGAAGCTTAACGACTCTTCCACCTATCAGTCTTGCCAACAGAACGGCAGCGCATAATTCCAGCTTGGGCAGAGACACGGCCTTGAGGGGAGCAACGCGAGATCTCGAACATAATAGTTCAAATTGATATTTGCCTAGTCCAAGCTCGACGCGAATGTACACGCAAGCTCCGTAAGCTCGTTGACTAGCGTCGCAGAAACCATGTACTTGAATGACGGTGGAGTTTGAATTTGGCTTGACACAGCGTGGAATTTGCAACTGATTGATGTCGAACAACTGTGATCTAAGTTTTGACCCACGAGAATGAATATCTTGAGGTACTGATTCATCCCAATGGACCTCGGACTGCCACAGCTCTTGTAAAATGAGTTTTGCCGTAACAATAACTGGGCCGAGGAGGCCGAGAGGATCAAACAACCTTGAAACTTCTGATAAAATGACACGCTTGGATACAACGCCAGGAGTAGTATTAAGCTTGCATGAAAAATGAAAGGTGTCGCTGATTTGATTCCATTGAATTCCTAGAATAGAGGAATTACTTTGATCATCTATGCTGACTACTTCGCCATTTCTGTTGTCGACTGCTTCGAGCAATTTGCGACAATTAGAAGCCCACTTGCTCAGCTCGAAAGAGCCTCGACGTAACAATTGAATTGTTTCATCCCGAATACGACTGACTTCCTCAATCGTATCCGCCCCTGATAGCATGTCGTCAACGTAAAAATCACGCTGGACACAAGTGGAGCCAACAGGGTAAATGGAAGCATGTTGTTCGGCCAAATGCTTGAGACATTTGGTTGCCAGGAATGATGCCGATGATGTACCGTATGTCAAAGTTGATAATTCGTACGTCGGATATCCGAATTGGGATCGCTGCGCCAAAGAATTCTCTGCAGACTTGCTTGTGAAGGATCTACCAAAATTTGCCGGTACATTTTGATAATATCGGCAGAAATTACGTATTGAAAAATACGAAAACGCGTCAGGATGGATGCCAAATCCTGCTGAATGACTGGGCCCACCATCAAAGCATCATTTAGAGAGATACCGCTGATTGTTTTGCAAGAAGCATCAAATACAACGCGCAACTTTGAAGACTGATCGGTTACCTTGTATACGCAATGATGAGGCAAATAAAAATTTACTGATCTTCCTTCGGGCAGTGCATTTATCAATCGCATGTGATCCAGCGAAAGATATTCGTCAACGAATTGTGAGTATTGAATTTTTAATTGAGGATTGCGACGAAAACGTCTTTCTAGAGAGAATAATCGTTTGAGGGCAGCGGCTCGAGAATCTCCAAGCTTACTGATGAGATGCTCCTTGACGGGGAGTTTGACAATGTACCGACCTTGCGAGGTCTGTGTGACATTGCTGATGAAATGCTGTTCGCAAAAATTTTCCTCTGATGTACGAGTATCTGAAGGAATAATACTGTCGTTCAATTGCCAAAAACGATTCAACTGCTCATGTAATTGAGTATCTGTTACTGAAGCGTGAAGAGAATGCACCCTTGAAGGCAATGCGAGGCCTCCCAATCGTCCTGCTAAAATCCAGCCCAGCCGCGTTTTTTGTAATATGGGATGATCTCGTGTGGGGAATGAGGAATTTATTGCGCTTCAATGAGAGTGCCGACATTCTGTCTGTCACTTTGTCCGCGACGATGCACTCTATTGTAGCTGTATATGAGTTTATGCGCGATTGCAATTTCAAATTGACCTTTTGATTGGCTGTAGAAATCGTTCCGTTTACCCCTGAAATGGTTATGTTAGACGGACGCGAAATAATCCCGAGAGTATCTAAAAAGCGTTTCGAAATAAGATTAATTTCTGATCCGCAGTCCAGAAGTACTCGGCATGAATGAGGTGAGCCGTTTATGTCGAAGGCGTGAACGACGGCTGTTGATAGTATACTAAAGCTACTGTTAATCGAACCCAATGCATGCGCCGCTAGAACTGTGGCAAAAACGGACGGCTTGGTATCATCGGGATTTGCGTTGTGCTCAGATGTTTCCGATGCGGAGCTAGATGAGTGTAGCAGAGTATTGTGTTTGGCTTGACAAACCCTGCAGCTACCCGAAGCACATTTATTAGCTACGTGCGACGTGGATCGTAAACAATTCGCGCAAATCTTACGGCTACGTATTTCCGTGATTCTACGCTGAACTGGAAGAGCTAGAAATTATTTGCAGCGGTAAATTAAATGTTCGCCACTGCAATAATTGCACTTTGGGCATATAGTTGCTGTGCATGAGGACTGGCGTTTGGAAACTGACTGAGATGCCTTTGAAGGCGGTGCGCTAATTCCATTAGTAGTGTTACGTCCCGACCGAGCGCGGTCGCCGTTGAGCGGAATACGCGCGTTTCGGCGAAACTGGCTGTTTCGAAGCCTAAGCTTCGGGGGCTCCACAGCCCAGGAGCGGATCGCGTGGCCGGATTTACCGGCGGACGGGCCCGCTTTTCCGCGACCGATGGCCTAGTGAGGGGAGTTTTATAACTTTAGAAGGGGTGCCGCGAGAGCGCGAGTATGGTGGCGTCGGAATCGTTCCAGGGACTATCTCCCTCCCGGATTAAATAAGTTACGAATTCTTCCAGCTCGTGGGGGCAACGGTCACAATCGAGAGGGTGACGGCGGGCAGCCACGGGCGCGCGGCAAGAATCGCACTTTTGCGGGTTGTATGGGTAGCCGAGATAGATGTAGTGAGTAATTACCCCGAGGTAACTTTCTTTCTTAAAGCTTGATTGTTTGCCTTTACACTCGAGGCATAATACTGTTGACTCGTCGTCGTTTCGAAAATAGAGTGAGGTTACACACTGAGCACTGCGTAACCATATACCGAACGAGCGATTCGCTTCGCGTCGGGTACGGACCGAGGAAATGGCAAAGCGCTGCGGTGGGCACATACTCTAATTTACCGTATACGTTTTACTCTTCAGGGCATAAACATGTGCACGTCTCTTCGATCTCTATTATGGTAGGCTCGGTGTTAAGGTACGGCTTGTTTTCCGAGTCGTACAAATGACGCGCGAGGTCGTTCAGTGCTTCGTAGCACTCGACGCAGTCCACCGCGGTCTCCGGGAATGAGATTAAACGATTGCAGGACGAGCAGCGTAGGGCTTCTTCGTCCCCGCCGACAATTAAGTAGTGACGCGTGACTGAGTTGAAAAATACGCGGTCGGGAAGGGGGAGATTATTTCGGCACCCGTCGCAAATGATGGTGTTGTTAATCTGGTGTTGATGGAAGGTGGCCAGGCTACACAACGCGGAGTTAAGCCAATCGAAATATGGGGCTTGAGTTGAAAAGTACGCGTGTGACATGCTTTGTTGGACGTTGCGACTTAGCTTTAGTATGGCGGTTGCTGTTGAAACTGTTGCCTTGGTAGCCGCTCTGGTCAGGTGATGATCGTCTTCGTCCTTCTCGGCTGTCCGGTCGTCCTCGGGCCTCGATCGTGATACTTCTGTTTAGGCACTACACTCGCGTCGCGGTGTTGCATGCATGGAAGCGGAGGAGGTTAAGCGTGGTGATTAAGCGAAAAGCATTTGTGCATAAACTACTCTTTTATTACTACGATATAAAGCACAATTTAAACTACGATTACATTGAAATTAAACTTACAGTAAAAATAACGATGGATTTAGAGTTAGACTTAGAATTAGAATTAGAATTGAAATTAGGATGTGTCTCGATTTAGGATTTGAGTTAGAGTTTGAATTCGAATTAGAATTAAGATTGGAATTAGAGTGACTCGTTTGGATTAGCGCGAACTAGTAGCAGGGGAACTCGGTCGCTACAATTGCGACACGGAACCGTCCTGGCTACACTAGCCCTGATCTCTACTCTCGAGTTCGAACTGCCCGGAGTCGCGGGCTGCATCCCTATTTATATGATTTTGAGACAAAGCTCTGAAAAAGCGCGGCAAGTCGGTACCCTTAGTGGGGGTTGCTGCTGATGCAACCACCACTCAGATTTCTTAAATGAGAAAACTCAAGTTCAAGTGCCGTGCGAGCGGACTTCTCCGCCGCGACCATCCGGCACTGAGAAATGTCAGGGAAATGTCAGTTCACGATTTTATGACTTTAACGGTCGCGCGATAGATTTCTTTGTCGCGGTGTCTTTCAAGTGCCGTGCGAGCGGACTTCTCCGCCGCGACCATCCGGCGCTGGAAAATGTTGGATTGAGATTTTATTACTTTTCGAGTGTCGTAGGCGCAGTTTTCTTCTAGCAACCTTCCGTCACTGGAAAATGTTAATTATGATTTTACGACTTACTGGCCGTGCGTGCAGATCGCTCTGCCGCGACTATCCGGCGTTGAGAAATGTTAAATTGAGATTTTATTACTTTTCGAGTGTCGTAGGCGCAGTTTTCTTCTAGCAACCTTCCGTCACTGGAAAATGTTAAATATGATTTTACGACTTACTGGCCGTGCGTGCAGATCGCTCTGCCGCGACTATCCGGCGCTGGGAAATGTTAAATAGACATTAGTCTATGATTTTATGACTTACTGGCCGTGGGTGCAGATCATTCTGCCGCGACTATCCGGCGCTGGAAAATGTTAAGAACAGGATGCGACCTGACAGTTAGATTTGTTAGCGAATGCGGCTTGCCCGTCTGTTTTATACCGGTGTCGAAAAAATTTATACTCGCAACGTCGCGGACGTGACACCCCCCCTCTTGGGGAAAGAAAAATGTTGAATACTAGTTCAACATTTTTCTTACAAATAACTAGAACTAACGCTGAGTGTTCGAATGACAATTAAGGAAAATTTATTATGCTGAGGGACGCTCATTCTTAGGATCAAATGCTAGAAAGGATTTAAAGATAAAAAATTAACTTAATTACAAACAATTTTGGGATGATTAATACAATTTTCTTTCAAGGGGAATTTTTTACTCTGTTGAGGTATTTACGCAATTCGCCATATGATGTCTCGTTGTTGACGTCTTTGTTCTCTTGATCTGGGCGTGTCTCAGGGGCTGGTGCAGTAGGAGAATTAGTCGATCCAGGGAGGTTGGTTCCTTGAAGTGCAGCTGCTGACTCTGCATTGACAAAGATATATTCCTGCGTCGGAGGCTTTGATCTCGGGTTGCCAAGATGTAATAGGAGGTTGGTGACCGAGCTCCAAATTGCGCCTAACAGATGTATACTCCATCCGTAGACAGAATGCAAGGCATATCCGTGTATCATTGTATCAATTACTAGTTTTGCTAGGCGGGCGATAACGAAGATAGCAAGCACTCCTGCACTTGCTGAACCAAAAGTTATGAATCCACTCCATATCCGCTTGCCTGTATTCTCTGCAATGTGGTTCAGGGCTTGTTCGTCGAGCAATCCCATCATTGAAATACTCCCGTGTTCAATAGTCTGGCCCATTGCGCCTCGTGCGATGGTATTCAGAGTGTACGGTCGTTCGACAGGAAACATAATGTGATCCCTTAGGCGGTCGAGGTCTTCTGGTGTGTATATGCCGCTCGTAGCTAGGTAGTCCGGGCTGATATATTTCCACTTTGGCTTTGTCAATGGTTGAATGATGGGTGGTGCCAGTATTTCGGTCGGCCTATTGTCTATGCGATACCATATATCCTGTATCTTATACATACTTGGAATAAGGTTGTTGCAATCCCGCTGTGTTCCCTTCCTTGTTAGGATTCGAGAACGGGGTATTACGAAATAAGAGGTATTTCGGTAAGTGACCGGAAGTTCGTTGAAACAGTTTTCCGTGTGCCTTATTTTGCATTCGACGGGGACGCACTTGATTAAATGGATGACTTCCCCACTGGTGATTGCCGTATAGCCTGGAGTCTTCATAATGCGAAAGGCCATTTCGTCCGGTGCAATGCTAGCCAATGAGAGTGCGTTCTGAAGGACTTGTGTTTCTAATGCACATTTCTGTTCCATGATGTCGCGGTATAATTGTGTGAGTTGTGTCTTCATATGCTTCTCTACGTAAAGGAACTTTGAATTTACGTAGGCAAATATGTCCAGATCGTTTAACGCTATTTTCGATCGGGTTTTGAAAGTGCGGCCTTTTTGTGTTTCCAAGATCAACAGCCTGGGATGTTCCGTTGGGTACAATTTATAACCGCATACATTGATTTCCCTTCCTTCCAGCTTGGTTAGTGCGAAGGTCGTCTCACGTGTGGTGACGGTGTAGATTATTGGTGACGTTTGATTCGGCTTCGGGGAGAGCCTATTTGCCAAACCTTCATAGATGACGTCATAATGATCAAATCGGCAGCTATCTGTGGCGGCAATGCTCCAGTACGTCTCCGATCCGTCGGTGTCCTTGCACATCCGGCTGGCTGTAGAACATCGCGTGCCAGAGGGTAGTATGATCTCCTTCGAGGATTTCTTAACGGACGCTTCAAAGGTACGGAGGACGATTTTCACAGATGCTTGGACGATTACCCGCTCCCATTCTCCATAACCATCGGAATATGGTGCGCCCTCGCAAGTTGCGTCCGTACCAGCTCGTCCAGCCACCGTGACACTGCGCCAGTGTGTGGTGTTTGGTTGCAGCCGGTCAATGACAGCTGAGCCGAGAGTTAAAGAGCCTGACTCGTGAAGGCGGCGGCATCCGTCGGCTCCTAATTCTCGTAGGTATTCCTTGCGTCCGTCTTTAACGACGGATATATGAGATTGCATCCCGCAATGGTACACCGTTCGATCTATTTTAACTAGGCACTGAGTCACAGAGATTCGATCAAAGTCGGACAACTGTAGTAACTGCATGTACACTTCCGTGTTAACAGGTTCGAGATCATCCACCTCACATGTTCCGATGTCCAGTAATGAAAGGGTCGTGATGTTGAGTCCTTCACCGCTGCAATCGTATCCGACGAGTCCGTTTACAATTAACGGTAATGTCGAAAGAATAAAGATGGGATATGGATCCATGCTGCGTCCTTGTGTACGCTGGTCGTTTCTTTACTGCCGACGATCCTTTGCCTGAGTCGGGTCCGAGAGTCGGGTCCGGCGGGAACATCTGGCGTGGCGTCGCTATACCTAAGGAGGAGTGGGGATGTTTCCTACGGCTAACTTAAGTTTATCGGTGTGAACCGTACGCGTTTTATCTCTTTTTATTTCTAACTTAACGTTTTTGTTTTCTAATACTTCAATTATTTTATAAGGTCCCATATATTGGCTAGATAGCTTATTTTTCAAGGGTTCCCTCAGCATGTACACGAAGTCACCTATATTAAAGTTTTGCGGTCGATCATAGTAGTGTTTGGATCTTAATTTAGAATTAATTAAATTTTCGCGTGCTATATTCTGAACGTCGCGAATTTTATTGAATAGATCGCTTAGGTATTGGGAATAAGTTTCATTGTTTTCCATGTCTAATGGAGGGTCGCTTGACGGAGTTTCGGCGACTTTCTCGAAAACGAGCTCGTGTGGCGTGTACCAGCTACCTTCGTGCACGCTGGTATTATAAGAAAAACACGCTAGCCTGAGATACTCATTCCAATTATCCTTTTCGACAAATTGTTTCAAATATTCACACAAAACATGGTGGGATCTCTCCACAGAGCCGTTCGATTGCGGCCTATATGCAGTGGTTCTGCATTGTTTGATTTTAAATTTTCGTGCCACATTTTTCATGAGGCTGCTTACAAAGTTTCTACCTTGATCAGTGAGAACCGCTTTAGGAGCACCGAACGTACAAATAAATTCGTTTACAAACGCTTCGGCTATGTCTGAGGCGGTAGTACGCCTTAATGGAATAGCGAGGGAATATTTGGACAAAAGGTCTTGACTAGTGAGGATATAACTGTACCCGTCTTCGGTCATGGGTAGAGGACCCATAATATCCATAGATATTTTCTCGAACGCGCTGTTGGGAGTGTCTGTTAGAGTCATTGGTTGTCTGGTTTTTAAACGTACTAATTTCTTTAATTGACAATCGCGACAGTTGCGAATAAAATTTTGTACATCCTCTTTTATTCTAGACCAATGGTATTTGTATTTAATTCTATTTAGAGTTTTAGTGACTCCTTTATGGCCACCCATCGCGGAGCAATGATTTTCTTTGATGATGTCCGCGCGGTCTTGTTCCGAAGGAATCTTTATTTCGTTAGAACAAATTATGATTTTGACCGGAGAGTCTCTAAATTCTCGCGCCAGGAGGGTGCGAACTGTATTCCGGGTGATGTCGATAACGGGACCTCTAGCCAGTGATACTGTCTTGAGCTGGAGCTCGTTGACTACGTCACGAAGTGAGCCTATCACTTCTTTTAATGTCTCTAACTGTAAAGTGGCAGAGACGCGTTCTTCAATTATGAGTGCAATAAATTTTTCTTCCCTAAATTAATGACCTTTGCGCGGCCTACCGTAGTTCCTTCTATCCGCGGTAATTGATTTGATTCCCGTAGAATACGCGCTCCGATATCGCACGGTTCGCCATTGAGCGTTGTAAAGATCACGATATTATCGTTACGAGTCTGTAGATTGTCGCGTACGTCAATTATTTGAGCTTCGTTTGGAAGTGGCAGTTCGTTTGCAGGGTCAGAGAGGGGTTCGTCTGATTCAGAGTCACTTTTGCTGTCGGATAGTGATTCTATTTCTGAGGGAAGATCAAATTTTACGACCCTTTGAGGGCGCGATTTCTCGGTCGCATTTGGCTCAAGTGGGCGCGTCAGGTCAGTGTTTAAGTTTTGTGACGGTTTTATTGCAGCCGGCTGTCGGTTTTTAATGCGTTCGGACCGACGAAGCGGTGTCGTGTTTCGTTTATCTCGGGATAAGGGGAAGATTCCGTGGGAAACAGGATTTCTAGATAGAGCGTCTGCGTTTGCATTTGCTTTTCCAGCTTTGTATACAACTTCATAATCATACTCGGCTAGTTTTAAACGCCATCGAACGAGTCGTGATGTGGGATCCTTTACTGAATGTAACCAAACGAGAGGTTTATGGTCGGTGACAAGGGTAAACTTTCGCCCGTAGAGATATGGTCTAAAGTAATTGACACAATAAACGATAGCCAAAAGTTCTTTTTCTATTGTAGAGTAATTACTTTCGGCGGTGTTCAATAGACCACATGTGTAAGCGATCGGTAAATCTTTCCCTATAGTGCCCTGACTCAGCACGCCGCCAATAGCGTAACCCGAAGCATCGGTTGTCACAACAAAAGGTTGCGTGAAATCCGGATACTGTAGTATCGGTTTCGAACATAATGCTTGACGTAATTGCGTGAAGGCCTCCTCCTGCGCTCCTGACCAAACAAATGCTTTATCTTTCTTTAATAGGGTTGTCAACGGCTTTGCGGTCTTTGAAAAATCCGGTATGAACCGGCGATAATATCCCGCGAATCCTAAGAATTGTTTGATGTTTTTAGCACTTGTAGGGCGGAAATTTCTCTACGGCCTGGACCTTTTGTGGGTCAGGTTTTACCCCTTCCGCGCTTATTACATGACCTAAGTATACGACTTCTTTTTTCAGAAACTCGCACTTGTCTGGTTGGAGTTTCAGATTTGCTTTCCTGAGTCTGTCGGCTAACTTGCTAAACTTAATAATATGCTCACGCAACGAGCTGGCATATAAAACTATATCGTCGAGGTATACAAATAACTCCGTGCCTTGTAGGCCCGATAACACTTGATCCATGAGGCGTTGAAACGTCGCAGGGGCGTTTTTCAGCCCGAACGGCATGCGATTAAACTGATAGTGCCCGTAAGGCGTGGAGAAAGCCGTCTTCTGCGCGTCTGCTTCATGCATTGGTATTTGATGAAAACCTGACACTAAATCGAACACGCTAAGGTATTTCGCGCTGCCTAACTGATCTAAAATTTCCGTGATGTTCGGCAGGGGGTATGCGTCACAGACCGTTTTTTCGTTTAGAGCGCGGTAGTCTATTACCATGCGCCATCTTTTATTTCCTTGAGAGTCGGCCTTTTTCGGCACAACCCACAAAGGAGAGTTGTAAGGCGAGTCGGAGGGGGAAATAACTCCGTTCTCTAGGAGGGTTTGAACTTGTGTGTTTATCTCCTCCTTATGGATGGGGGGAAAGCGATATTGCTTCGTATGGATTGGAATTTCGTCGGAGGTGGTGATTTTATGAGATGTTACGCTCGTACAACCGAGCTTGTCTTCCGGGAGTTGGAATAGGTCGCTATGCTTCTCTATAATTTCATTCACGTGTTCCGATTCTTCATGATTTAGATGCTCGAGTCGAAGTAATTTTTTAATTCTTTCAATACGGTCGCCGTCGGAGGCGTCTACCGTTGATATAGAAGCTACACGATGCCCTGGGGCAAGATTATCTTTTACTTTGATTGGATTTAGAATACTTCCCGCGCCGCTAATGGGGGGATTTCGAGAACTAGAATTGATTTGATTTAGAATGTTTTTCGTGCCACTAATGGAGTTTTGAGAACTAGAAACGAACAATTCTAGAACTTTTCCCTCGCCGCTAACGGGGGGATTTCGAGAACTAGAATCGGCTTGACTTATGACATTTCCCGCGCCGCTAACGGGGGGACTTCGAGAGATAAAGTCAAGTTCTTGTAATTCGATTGTAGGCACAATTAATTCGCGATCTGTATCGCTCGAATTCACTACTTGGATGTAAGCTTTTCCGTCTCTATTTGTAACGACGGCGTCACCGAGATATACGCCCTCACAAACACTAAGTCGCGGTACGTATCCGACGGCTACCTCTGGGTTCTTTATCCTAAGATAAAAGGTAGCTCTCGATCGGCTCGGTATAACAACCGTTTCACGATGAGCGAAAGGAATCTCGGTTCCTCGCCATTGGACGACTCGTTTAACGAAATCTATACTCGCGGAATCACGGAGGAAATCCGATCCTAGGATACCTTCCTGTACGATCGGAAAATTATTTGGAACTACGTGAATGTACACGGGATAACCCATGAAATTTATGTAAGTGGACCCGAGTGTTTCTACCTGCCCGTCGATTATGCCGCTAAGGCGTAACGTGTCACTCCGACACACGGGTGTCTCGGGATGAATGCTTCTTTCTTTTACGAGATTTGGTGCGGCCCCGGTGTCGACCATGAAATTTGTCTCTTGTAGTAGGCCGACCGCTTTCACAGCGATGGTGGGGGCATGAGAAAAGTCTGAAGGATTTAGGACTGCGATTCGGGCGTTTCGACCGCTGTCGCTTCGATAGGATTGACTGGACGCGAGCGAGGATGGGGAGGCCCATCTCGAGGAGCGTCCGCCCGCCTCGAGGGGCTGTTCTCGTTTCCCTGCCTCGCCTGAGAGTTATTAAACTCTCGTTTTCGACATTCTTCGATTTCGTGCCCGGAGTATTTGCAATATCGACACCATTTTCCGGGCGAACTGTTGTAATTTCTAGAGGCGTTATTGTCGCCGGCTGCTCGAGCCCCTCTATTATATCGATAACTGTCGTTACGACTCGAGTCATAGGTATCGCGGCGGCGAGAATCGTATGTCTCGTTACGGCGCGGATCGTAGTACCGGGCGCTTTCCGGTCGCCAGTTGTCTCGTGGCGGGCTGCTCGGTTGCTTGCCCGGCGGATAATCGCGACTAAACGGACGTACGGATGTCGGCGCTAGGTCGAGGGTGGGACGCCGTTAATTATGATTTTACGACTTACTGGCCGTGCGTGCAGATCGCTCTGCCGCGACTATCCGGCGCTGAGAAATGTTAAATTGAGATTTTATTACTTTTCGAGTGTCGTAGGCGCAGTTTTCTTCTAGCAACCTTCCGTCACTGGAAAATGTTAAATATGATTTTACGACTTACTGGCCGTGCGTGCAGATCGCTCTGCCGCGACTATCCGGCGCTGGGAAATGTTAAATAGACATTAGTCTATGATTTTATGACTTACTGGCCGTGCGTGCAGATCATTCTGCCGCGACTATCCGGCGCTGGAAAATGTTAAGAACAGGATGCGACCTGACAGTTAGATTTGTTAGCGAATGCTTGCTTGCCCGTCTGTTTTATACCGGTGTCGAAAAAATTTATACTCGCAACGTCGCGGACGTGACAATAGCTTCGAGCATCTGACATTGGTGAGTGGTAAAATCAAAAAATTGCTGGAGTGTTGGCAATTCAGCGCCGATCAATGCCGACTGCCATTCTCTGAGCGTAACCGCATCAAGTTTCGAGCTAAGTATGTGTACGAGTAGGTCGTCCCAATGAGAAGTCGGACGTCTTAGAGCGTGGAGAGCATGCAAATGTTTTGCGGCACCGTCCGCAATTTTTCTTAACTCCAAGTGGTTTTCCTTCGCCATAGATGGCAATTCCATTAATGCCTTTATATGATTTTGAACAATGACTCTTTTGTTATCGTATCAATGCTTGAGGAGGGTCCATGCGACCTCATAATTCGCATCCGAAATTTCCAAAGAATTAATTACGTTACTCGCGTCACCAGTAAGAGACGCCCTCAAATATTGAAATTTTTGAATGTTATTTAGAGTAACGTTGGAATGTATGACTGATACAAAAGTGTCATAGAAGGGAAACCACTCGTCGTATTTCCCGGAAAATGTAGGCAGATTTAATTTAGGAAGGCGGACGTGCGTGATCGATTCAGCTGTATCGCGAGAACTTATCGAGACCGGAGAGGATGGACCCGGCGTACGCGTCGCCGACATGGCCTTTACGACTAATTCGCGAGCCTTAGATGATAACGCATAAAATTGGTCTTCGAATCTGTCACGCGATCGACAGTTTCTGATTCATCGGCGAGCTCTATTCGCGTTTGTACCCTATCATGCTCCATCCAATAATGATCTAGCTTTATTTTTCGTTCCTCGAGTTGAGCGATTATTGACGGAGAAATTGCGACTACTGAGTCTATCTATGTCTTAATTCGTGTACACGAACCTTTAATGATGGAGCGCTGTTTCTTGAGCGCGGCGATATCTTCGTTCGGCATAGTGAAATGAAAGACGCGGGCGCACGCGATGCAAAATAAAAGAGAAACGGCTCGGTCGGCAACAGCAATAACAACAGTTTCTCTTACCTTACTAAATTATTAATTAATAATTAACGGAAGGGCCGAAAGGTTCTCCCCGTGGGTGACGTCGTCGTCTGAGACTGCCTCCTGGTGAATGCGCAGATTGTCGGGATGCCCGTTACTGGCTGCGTGCAACGCCGACCGCTGAATGTCCGTGCCTCTTTACTCGATACATGCGAAGTCGACCGCTGAGAGCCGGAGCCGCTGCGTGAAGATATGCCGATTGCTAGATGCCGCTGAAGAATCGTCGTCAGCTTCTGGGAGGGCTCCCTGGAGAAACGTACTCCGATCGTCCAGATGCCTGCTCCGATGCTCTGAATCGTAGCTGCGCTCAGGAAACGCCGGCCGCCTCGAATGTGCGTTCGGCCGGAAGAGTTGTAATTGCTGCAGTGTACGTTTGACTGCGATGTCGTTTAGCCGTGAATTTCTCTGACCGGAAAACGACGCTCAGGAGATCGTGTCGTGTCGATGGGCAATTGACACCCGAAGCCTTGACCCGCTGGAATCCGCTGTAGCCGATGTTCTGATATTGTGCAGGATAATCCGGAGCGGAATATCCGGCTCGAAGGACCATAAAAATGTTCGATTCGAGAATGGCTCTCAAAATCTGGGGCTTGTGCCCTGTCCGCGCGTTTCGCACCAAATAACTCACAAGAAAACGCGCGGTCGAGAATTGCTGGCTAATTCTCTAATTTCTTTAATAACTTTATTTAAAAAACTTTGAACACACTACAGCTTTTGCGAAAACGGGGTACAAGAATATCGACACGCTTGAAAAACTTAAATGAAAAAATGTAGATACGTCCGCACGCATCGGTGACTGAATTATGAATAATTGTGATCGCGGAGCGCGAGAGCAGCGCAGAAATCGGGATCAAAAAAGACAATCGGAAACGCGAATATTCACCTGTCTAAGACGCACGACGCTTTATGGGAATATGCGCAAACGGAGGCTTGTTGCCAAGAGAAAACTCGCGAGAAAAACGGAGTAGGCGATGAAAATAGGGCAATCGTAAAAGTGCGATGAAAACGAAACTCAAAGACGCGCAATGGAAACCGAGTGATAACGATGACGCGCGTACCGAACAGTGCTCTCATATGAGTGCTGAGCCGCACTTATATGTGTGTCGCTGTATTAGTGCAGCGTTGCCACATAAGTTACCTAAGTAGCACATATACGTTTCAAAAACGTTTTATAAACGTTTTTCTGAAACGTTTTATTACCAATTTTTAAAAACATTTCTCATGCGTTAAAATGTCCACTCAGTTAAACATTAACTGAAACGTTTCTTTTCCGATAAAATAACGTTTAAGAAACCATTATAGAAACTTTTTATACTGCTAAAGAAATTAAAATTTCTATATACTTTTTTAAAATTGCTAATTAATTGCGAAAACAGTTTTTTTAATGTTAAATAAAATAGAAATGTTAAAGTAAAAAAAATCGGAAATCTTTCTCAAGAATTTTTTTGAATTTTCAAGCGGTCACCCATCTAAGTCGTAACCTCGCCCAATGTTGCTTGACTTGTAAGACTGCTGCAAATTGATGCCTGGCAATGATCTGTGAATACTTTGTATTAACACGTGTTCATCAAGGCAATATATGTTATTGAAAAGATAAAACATAATTATAACATATTATTTATATAAACATATATAAAATTATATTTTTTACGATTACGACTTGAATGGGTGACCGCTTGAAAATTTCCGAAAAAAATTCTTGAAAAAGTTTCTTAATTTTTTTTACGTTGAAAACATTTTTATTTTATTTAATGTTAAGAAAACGGTTTTTCACAATATTAAAATAAACTCCAAGTAGCACATATACGTTTCAAAAACGTTTTATAAACGTTTTTTCGAAACGTTTTATTACCGATTTCTAGAAACGTTTCTCATGCGTTAAAATGTCCACTCAAAAAAATGTTAATTAAAATGTTTCTTTTCCAATAAAATAACGTTTAAGAAACCATTATAGAAACGTGTGTTTTACGGATAAAGTAATTTTTAAATTTCTACTTTTGTAGAATTTCTAATTAATTGTCAGAAACAATTTTTTTTAACGTTAAATAAAATAAAAATGTTATTTAAAGTAAAAAAAATTTGGGAATTTTTCTCAAGAATTTTTTTTAGAAATTTTCAAGCGGTCACCTCCATTCAAGTCGTAACCTCGCCAAACGTTGCTTGATCTGGAAGACTGCTGCGAATTGATGCCTGATGATTGATCAATGAAAATATATATATGTCTATCGAGTCAATGTTATTGAAAAGATGAAACATATAATTAAAGCATATTATTTATATAAGCATATATAAAATTATACTCTTTTACGATTACGACTTGAATGAATGACCGCTTGAAAATTTTCGGAAAATATTTTTGAGAAAGATTCTCGATTTTTTTTACTTTAAAAAACAATTCTATTTTATTTAATGTTAAGAAAATTGTTTTTTACAGTATTACTTTTTACAGAAGAAACGTAAAAAATACGTTTCTTAAACTATGGTTTTAAAAACGTTTCTTTTTAAACGTTTTTTAATGGTTCTTTACGATTATAAAACTATGGATACGTTTTAAAAACGTATTTGAAACCATTATGTGCTACGTAGGTAATATGTAACCATAACATATACCCGTTTTGGAAATATTAAATTACATGAAGATAATCGTTGAAGAAAGAAATTGAGCAAAAAAATAAAAATAGCGATATAAAATGTTGAGAAAACTAGATAAGATTGAATTATTTATATTAAATTAAATAATGAAATAACCTACAGTTATTTATTTTTTCATTATTCCATGTACATGTAGTTATGTCTTCTTTTCTACATTAAATAAAAAATTATATAAATTTTGGCTCTTAAAAGTAATTACAGTAATTATATTAATGATAAATCATTTGCAAAAATTTAAAAACTTGTTAAAACACAATAAATCTATTTATATATAAAATATATAAATAGATTTATATATAAAAGTCTTTATATATAAAATATAAAGAAACCTAAATGTAAGAAATTTAGTAAATTATACTGATTAATTAATTCAATCTGTACAATTTTCTAAGTTACTTATCTGCTAATAAAATGAAAAATTTACTCATTATTCTCTTCGGTTAAATGACACATAGTACATATAGTAATTTTGTGTTCCCCGCAAATTAATTTACGACATTTAATACAAAATACTTTTGTTTCCCGGTTTTTATATTTTGGACAATTAAAATATTTTTCTTTGTTATTATTTGTATCCTTCACTTCTTTATCCTTTACTTCTTTGTTCGATATTTCTATAAAGTTTATCATTAATGTTTTTAGTTCTATTGATAAAGTATTACAAGTATGTAATCTGTGTTATATAAATGATAGAATTTATTTATCTATCTAAATCACGTAAAATATTTTTTAAAAACTTTTCTCTGGTTATTATAATGTTTGTATTATTTTTGTAAATAATCTGGCTGTTAATTCCAGCAATATTTAATAATGTGACAAAAATCGTGAGTGACCACCTGCGAGTATTTCGAAATACACTATATTCCATTTTTAATTTATCGACTACGTTGTAACATCCCCCCCCCACCGTGCCGCCACTTCGGACCGACCAACCGTCCGACGCTCCGAAGCCGAGCACGTGCATACGCTCAGCTTAACGATAGCGTGACCACGTGATATCACGCGCGACCGACATGCCACGCACCGCGTTCGACAAGCGTTCCCACTCCGGCCGGTCCGACCGTGCGCGCTGATTGGAGTGTCCAGCCGCGCGGAATCATATACGTATAAGCCGGCAGTGGGCGACCGAACGAGAGATCTCCCAGATCATCTGATCTCACCGGATCCTATCCTACGCCGGGCATACTCGGTGCCTCCTCGCTCAGGCATACTCAAGCACCTCGTCGAGTACCTGTACCCCAGCTTCCGCTTCCGTACGACGGGGATTCTCGCCATTCCAGAGGCCGGGTATGCTCGGCCCAATCCGATCCGCTCAGCCGCGCGACGGGCATTCTTGTCGCGCGGCCAATCCAATCCGCTTAGCCGTATGACGGGCATTCTCGTCGCGCGGCCAATCCGGACCGATCCGCCGGACGACGGGCATTCTCGTGCGTCCAGCCAATCCGATCCGCTCAGCCGTGCGGTGGGCATTCTCGCCGCACGGCCTATCCGTTCCATCCAGCCGGACGACGGGAATTCTCGTGCGTCCGGCCAATCCGACCCGTCTGTTCCGTGCGTCTTCGAGCATTCTCGGGGACCGACCCCGCCGACACCGCTCCCGTGTCCGGCTCATCGTACCTCACGAGAAGTTCATCCCGCGAGATGAGGTCACTCAGGCCGTCACCGTCGTCGTTTCTCGCGCAGCGCGGAACCGTCCGCCGCGCCCATGAAGTAGGATAAGGAGACGGAACTCTGGGCGAGAAAAGTGGACCGAAATTCCGCCGATAAAACAAGTTCGGTATTTGGTCACTCGCGTCGCATGAAACGTTAAGTCCAAATCACACCTAGCGATTGACGATTGCGATTGACGATTAGCGATTACTTTTCAACCAATTAGAGCAAAGCAGCCACCGACTATTTTGCTCTAATTGGTTTAAAAAGTAATCGCCAATCGTCAATCGCAATTATCAATCGCTAGTGTAATTTGGGCTTTAGTACTGTCATTTTTATTAGTTCTGTGATTATGCGAATATAACCTTATATAACCTTATCCTATAAATGTTTGCAAATGATCGCTCACTTCAGGAAAACAAACGAAGAGTAGTGTCTTTTCGGTTTTAAAAGTCAAGTGAATCGTAACAGCATCGATTTTAATATCATCTGACTATGGCGTGTAATTTTATACGTTGAATGCAGTAATCGGCGAATTTTTTAAAAGAAATCATGTGCACATCAACAAGCAACTCGAGGTAAGAGGAAAGTATACCTGAAATTAAATATTTTACATTGTAATTTATTACGTAAATATAAATAAAACAATTATGTGTAAATTATTATTGTTGTTTTAAATCAATATCATCACTGCAAGGCTCTTCAATGAGCTGATCATCAGTAGTTATATCAAATATCAATCTTAATATTGATTGGGAATTTAAATTTATCATTTTTAAAACGTCCTGAACACCCAAATTTAAAATATGAGCCAAACAGCGAAAACGTTGATTATTGTTATCAAATGATACACCTTCTTTTTGTAATAATGTACTTACAAGGAACGTTTGGCAACCCGAAAATTCAAAAAATTCTGAAATTTGGTGTACACATAGAGGAGTTCATCCGTAACACAAAAATATTTTTTGTTGGTGCCCAATTTCAGTTTAAGGGGGTGAAACATCCCTTTGAAAAAAATCGGATTTTTTCTTTCTAAGCAAATATCGTCGAAACTATAAGAGATAGAGAAAAATGTTCTGAATAAAAGTTGAATGGCTGCAAGAGTACTTTATAACAGTGATAAAGAAAAATTTTTTTTTTATTTTTTTTAATACTTTCCCCCACCACCTACCTATTTTTTTTCAAAATTTTTATTTTTTTTATAAGCAAAATAAAGCTTATTTTATTACAAATTCAACGGTATATGACAAAGCTATGTTACAACATTTCCATTTTTTTAAAATAATTAAAAACCACTCCATAATGCGTGGTACGCGCACCCGTCCGTGCACTATGAAAGTGTTCCCCTTCGATTTTGACGAGTCTTTAATACGTTGTCGTACAGATCAAAATAAGGGACACGTATTTTTTTATACGTGCCTACTCTCACTTTTAGGGGTGAAACACCCCTTTGAAAAAATCGGTTTTGTTTTTTCGAAGCGTGTATCGTCGAAACTGTAAGAGATAGAGAAAAATGTTCTGAATAAAAGTTGAATGGTTCGAAGAGTACTTTACAACAATAATTTAAAATAATTTTTTTTTGTTTTTGTGAGATATTTAATTATTATTAACATACATTTCACATAGCTTTTAATTATTTGAGCACGACAATATTACATGTATACTCACGATGACATAAAAGATGAAACTAATTAAAAGAAATCATTGACGTATATGAAGAAATATGTATTATATTTTGTTTCGCTCGTATAAAATTTTAGCCGGGCCAAGAACGAATGATAATCAAGTTATTCTAAATTACATATATTTTTATTATGTACAAGTAGGAGCAAGCATTATACATTAGCGAGTAACATGTACATTATTATAATAACGAGGAACCAATTTCTGCCTCACTAGGCCTTCATCAGCCGCTATCATAAATATCTTAATATTAACAAAATATTGTTAAACAACTAAACTTGAGTAAACGACTCTCGAGTAAAAAATAGTTACATATTCTAATTGTCGTGGAAAGTCAAAATTAAAAATTATACAAAATTATAAATTAACGATTTTCACGAGCCTCCCACCTCTCCCGTAGTATTTGAATTATTGCTCCTCTTCCGCCACCGCGCCGCATGATTTCTTCAGCTGTAAAAGGAGGAGCTGTAGAAGAATTTGTTTCATCAATGAGTGGTCGTACTATATTCACCGAGACACTTGCTTTACAAGTGTCGCATTTTGAAGGCGGAAACTATAATAGATAACAAAATAAAAACAATAATAATAGAAAGTACAAATAATTAATGTTATTCATGTAACTAATAAAAGAACTTACTGGAAGATTAGGTTGATAAGATTTGCCACAGCTTGAACAGGATTTCATTTTTCACAATAAAAAATGTTGCAAATATACTAAACTGACGCAAAGCGATAGCACTATATTGCTGTTTCATTTATACTATTGTTTTACGTATTTATACTACTGTTCTAATATAGGTATGCTTACATTATTTATTAACTTTACTTCGAACATTATACATTCAAATGTTACGTAAATATTTCTCTAGATGTGCGCGATTTTATAATTAATATTTACGCAGACTGTCCTCGAAATGTTTTCGTCATCTCCTATTAGAAAATAGAGTTCCAGGAAAAATCTTATTTATCGTGCATAATAATGTAATAAAATAGCATAATAGTGTAATAAAATAGCATTGAAGTAATGTAATACGTTGCTATTTTTCGAAGTAAAGTTTAATAACATAAAGTCACCTTGATGTCTAGACTAAAAAGAAACTCGGTCTTCGCTTCGCATGTCACTTGGCGCGAGACGCGACCGCGCCTCTTAATTTTGCATACCAGACGATAAATAAGATTAAATAAAAGATTTCTTGGAAATCAATTTTCTAACGTTTAAGCTATTTGCGCAAAATCTATTCGCGCGGTAAATAAATTCATGTAATTGCGTCTTTTGAGTCATATAAATATATCCGAGGAAGTATTATTTCCAGTTTCATTTGCGACGTCAATCAGTTACCATTCTGTCGTTAGTAATCAGTGCTTGACAGAAATTTCTGTAAAATGACGCCGTTTAATGTAGCAAACGTAATAAACATGTTAGCTACTACGTTTCAAATTGCGAGTATAACACAGACACCTATAACACCAGTGGAAATTGAAGTACATAACGAAATTAAAAATATTTTACAAAAAGCTCAGGACACACGTTCAGTGATATTGATAGATCATGATTACGTGCTTGATTTTGAAGATCCGTCGGAGCCACATTCCACGCAAGTTGTAGAACATATTACGCCTGCAGAAAAAGAAGAAGATGAAGGCAGTTTCGAACCTGAAGAATGCGTTGTTGATGATGAAGGAGGCATAGTCGACTTCAGTTATAAGAGAAAAGCTGTGGAGTTTTGGAAAAGTGGAAAAAAGGCCTGTAGAACTTTAAGTGCAGTACAACACAAATTCCGCAAGGTTAAATCTTATCATCAACTATACAGGTGGGAGACAAGTTTAGAAAAAGGTGGAACAAATGCAGATAAATTTGCATTTATTGCGGAATATGTACTGCACAAGTTTCAAGAAGCTTGTGATAGAAAATCAATCATTCATGATATGAATTTAAGATTATGGGCCTTGGAGGCAAAGGATCAAGTGGATCTACCCGAATTCAGGGCAAGTAAATGGTGGATTTGGAAGTTTAAAAAAGTACACGGAATTGTTTCTCGAAAAATAACCGCATTCCGAACGCAATTTACATTTAAAGATCAAGAAAATATACAAAATGTCGCAAAAGAATTTGTTTCAAATGTAAAGTCCAAGATCCCAGCTATAGGACTAGAAGAAGTTTATAATGCAGACGAGAGTGGCTTCAACCTTGAAATACATTCTGGGCGAACATTAGCGAAATCAGGAGTGAAAATAATTGAGGCAGCAGTTCAAAGTATATCTTCAACAACACATAGTTATACTATAATGCCTCTTATTTCGGCAAGTGGAAATCTTCTTTCACCACTGTACATCGTTTTGAAGGAGTCTACAGGAACATTTGGACCGAGGGTGGAAGAAACTCTATTTCGTCCAGTTAACATATACATCCAGGCTTCAAAATCAGGAAAACTCACTGCAGAACATTTCAAAACTTGGTTCACCGAAGTATATCTACCGAATACTGGCAGTAAAAGTATGCTTCTACTTGACTCATGGACGGGACACTGCCCGAGCCAGCTAGAGCAACATGTACCACAAGGTAAAGAAGTTACATTTTTAACCATTCCAAAGAAGACGACGGGTATCATTCAGCCTCTAGATGTCTTTGGATTCCGAATTTGGAAAAATTTTGTGCGAACATTTTCAGATAATGTCATTCTTCAAGAGGAAGATATTAATTTGCACTCCCGTAATGAAATAATTAAATTACAATCATTAACTCACAATCAACTATCTTCACCTAGATTTAAAAACCTTTTTAAATATTCGTGGTTTAAAAGCGGATATGTAGAAACGCGTCCCGACCACTTTCAAAACCCTGTAGAATATTGTTATTTTAAAACTGAAAAGCATGTGCCAAAATGTAGTATCTGTGGAAAGGCCGCATTTATGCGTTGTGCATGGTGTGGCGAATATTTTTGTTTCAAACATTTTTACGAAGACTATCATTACTGTAGCACATATAATCCGTAATTTTCATGTAAATATATGTAAATATATATAAAAACTATGTGATAGTTATATATAATAATTGCACACAACTTTCTGTAATCATTATATAATTGTTAAAAATGTAAAAGGTAAAATATTTATAAAGTGTGTAGAGATGTATATAGGTAGAGAATAGGAAGATGAAGAATAGGTAGCAAGCGCGTAGAATTGTGTGAATGGATGCATGAATTTTAGAGTAATATTGTAAACCAAGACTCCTTCTTGACAATCTTTTGTAAGCTGAAGAGAAATATTGTATATCTATCTATACATATATCACTGTAAACAATTATGTATGGTTATATAAAAATACGTAAAATTATATATATAAATCATGCCTAATTGTATGTAATTATTATATATATATTTTAACGTTAAAAAATAGAGTTTCATCTTTTTTTATGGTGCGGTATACATAACAGTGTAATAAAATAGCATTGAAGTAATGTAAGTTGCTATCGTTATGCATCAATGATTTCTTTTAATTAGTTTTATCTTTTATGTCATCGTGAGTATACATGTAATATTGTCGTGCTCAAATAATTGAAAGCTATGTGAAATGTATGTTAATAATAATTAAATATCTCACAAAAACAAAAAAAAAATTATTTTAAATTATTGTTGTAAAGTACTCTTCGAACCATTCAACTTTTATTCAGAACATTTTTCTCTATCTCTTACAGTTTCGACGATACACGCTTCGAAAAAACAAAACCGATTTTTTCAAAGGGGTGTTTCACCCCTAAAAGTGAGAGTGGGCACGTATAAAAAAATACGTGTCCCTTATTTTGATCTGTACGACAACGTATTAAAGACTCGTCAAAATCGAAGGGGAACACTTTCATAGTGCACGGACGGGTGCGCGTACCATGCATTATGGAGTGGTTTTTAATTATTTAAAAAAAATGGAAATATTGCAACATAGCTTTGTCATATACCGTTGAATTCGTAATAAAATAAGCTTTATTTTGCTTATAAAAAAAATAAAAATTTTGAAAAAAAATAGGTAGGTGGTGGGGGAAAGTATTAAAAAAAATAAAAAAAAAATTTTTCTTTATCACTGTTATAAAGTACTCTTGCAGCCATTCAACTTTTATTCAGAACATTTTTCTCTATCTCTTATAGTTTCGACGATATTTGCTTAGAAAGAAAAAATCCGATTTTTTTCAAAGGGATGTTTCACCCCCTTAAACTGAAATTGGGCACCAACAAAAAATATTTTTGTGTTACGGATGAACTCCTCTATGTGTACACCAAATTTCAGAATTTTTTGAATTTTCGGGTTGCCAAACGTTCCTTGTTAGTTCTTTCACAAACGTATCATTAGCTGAAGCATTATCTAAGGTAATACCTTGAATTTTGTCTTGAACTCCAAATGATATTACTGTCTTAAAAAACAATTCAACTATGTCAGAACCTTTATGTTTGCCCTTTGATTCAAGATCTAATGCTATTGAGTGCAAACGCTAATCGTCATCGATAAAGTGCACTGTAACATCATAATACGACTTGCCATTTCTTCCAAACCAAGCATCTACAGTATAAGATAATTTAGATTCATTTTTCTGTAAAATTTCTTTTACATTTTATTGCATTTCTTTAAATTCCTTTATTACTTTTTCATGCATAAAAAATTTTTTTGGCAATTTTAAGTTATTATAGATTATTCCAAAAAAATTCTGTATTACAGAATCGTCCAAAAAATTAAAAGGCAAGTTTTTATATGCTAACCAGCAAACAGTTACTCTATCCATATTTATATCTTTTTTTTTAATCTGAAAATATAAAAAACGAAACTTTAAAAAATCGAAAAATTTAAGTTTAAATTTTCTACTGTAAAAAGTGCTCGAATTTCAATGCATACATCGATAAAAAAAAATTATTCAAAAAAGTTGAATAATATATAAAAAGTATATGTTCACCCTTTCAATGTTATTAATCTTATGTATAAAATATTAGGAGTACAAATTGAAAACCGCCGTTTTCCAGTAGATGGCGCCAGCGGTAAATGCTGGCGCCAAACGTTAGATCAAAAATTTTAAATGTAAGGTTGAGCATCTGGCAACAATTCCTTATCATTGCAGTTGTGAATTTTTATCGGCGTTATATATTTTTTTGTGATCGAAAATGTCGAAATTTGTGCCCAATAAGCATCATTTGCGAGAAGTTTTGCTTTTTGCCTTCAATTCGAAAAAATCTGCGGCTGAGGCGCGTCGAATGATTGTAAAAACTTATGGTGAGGCTTCCATTAGTGAAAGAACGTGTCGAGAATGGTTCCAACGCTTCAAAAGTGGTGATTTCGGCGTAGAAGACAAGGAGTGTCCCGAACAGGTTTTCTTCAAAAAGTTTGAAGATGCACAATTGGAAACATTACTGAATGAAGATTCATCTCAAATGCAACAGGAGCTTGCAGATTCATTGGGCGTGACTCAACAAGTTATTTCACATCGTTTGAAAACCATGGGAATGATCCAAAAGCATGGACACTGGGTGCCATACGAATTAAAGCCGAGAGACGTCGAACGGCGTTTTTTCGCGTGCGAACAGCTGCTCCAATGGCAAAAACGGAAGAGTTTTCTGCATCGTATTGTAACCGGCGATGAAAAGTAGATCCATTATGATAATCCAAAGCGAAAAAAATCGTGGGGCTACCGCGGCCATGCATCAACATCGACGGCCAAGCCAAACATCCATGGCTCGAAACTCATGCTGTGTATTTGGTCAGACCAGCTCGGCGTGATTTATTATGAGCTGTTGCAACCGGGTGAAACCATCACAGGAGCTCGCTACCGAACACAATTAATGCATTTGAGCCGAGCATTGCAGGAAAAACGGGCACAATACGAGCAAAGACACGAAAAAGTGATGTTGCTGCACGACAACGCTCGGTCACATGTTGCTCAGGTCGTTAAAACCTATTTGGAAACATTGAAATGGGACGTCTTACCTCATCCGCCGTATTCTCCTGACATCGCCCCTTCAGATTACCACTTGTTTCGATCAATGGCGCATGGCCTGGCTGAGCAGCACTTTCATTATTACGAAGAGGCCAAAAACTGGGTCGATTCATGGATCGCCGCAAAAGACGAGCAGTTTTTTCGACGCGGGATTCGTATGCTGCCCGAAAGGTGGGAGAAAGTAATGGCCAGCGATGGACAATACTTTCAAGAATAAGTATGTAACCATTTTTCAACAATCAATCCTCAAATTTTGACAAAAAACAGCATTTTCAATTTGTACTCCTAATATATAATTTGTTTTATTTTAGAATTTTCATCTAATTCATATTTAAGATAATTTTGTTATTAATATATAGTACTTATTATCATTTTATCACTCATATTTTTCACTATACACAAAATATTGTATACCTATATTGTTCAAACAAGGTTATTGCATTTAAGTTATGTATCTGAATCAACGTATATTACTGCTTTTAAGAATTTTTAGTTTTATTAAAAAAATTAATAATGTAGAATTATTTTTATTGCTTTAAGCAATATGATATCTTTCAATCAAATTAAAAACTTTATTATAAAATATTCAAGTTATTTACAAAAAACTAATTTATTTTCATTGTAATGCAATGTCAAAATAGTTGCGATTGAATAAAAAAGTAAAGAATCTTATTATTCAAATAAATCGGTAGGTACTTATATAAAAATATATAAATAAATGATTTAATTTAAAAAACTTAAGTATATTATGTGTATACTTATTGCTAAGGATTGGTGAATGGTTTTTTGGTTCGCTTGTAGCTTAATCTCATGTGGAAACATTTTTTGGAAAAGATTCCTGTGGTTTGTTTGTAAATGATTTTTTTATTCTATTGGTACTTCCATTTGTTCTCAATATTTCTACACATGAACTATTTTTTTCGCAGAGAAGGCAGACACCGATTTTTTGGCTATTTTTATTTGCAGTATAATGAAAAACATCTTTGTACTTTCCCATCTTAACAGTCTTAGAATTACAACAAATGTCTTTATCAACTTCTTCAGTTAAATCTGCATTAGAGTTTTTACTGCGATTTTTTCGTTGAGGCTAAGGTAGCTTCCTCACTTTTCCTTTTATTCATTATCTATGGGTTATGCACAGATTATACACAGCCCTCACATATGTCGATAAGAATCTAATTGTACACTGTACTTACATAAAATCAGTTTCTGTTAGGACTGTTAGATGAAGATTGTAGTTACAGTTCGAACGGATGTCCAGCACGGGCGCAACACTATGACTAAATACTACATCTTAATATTGCTGAAGTCATTAAAGAAAGTAAATTCCTTAAATAAGTAATAATTAAGGGTAAACTTATAGTTTCTCAGATTGAAGCAAAACAAAGATTTTAGCACTATAATCTGGTTCAAAACAAATAAGTGGCCAAGATTTCAAACATATAAAAGTATCTCAAATTGTAAATAAAAGAATAAAACTCACATAAATAAGTGTATCTCAGATCGCATAAAGAACATGTGATTGCAAACTTATTATAATAAATCAAGACATAAGTAAGTAATAGATAATCAAAACATATGATAAACATATTAATTTACATAAATACAGAATTGTCGCACCAGATATATAGAATCAAATCGTGTATCAATAGATATAGAAGTAATCGCATATGAAATCACACATAAATCAGATTAATACAACATATAATATAACGTAAGATTACATGCAAATAAATCATTCATAAGATAATATCAATCACAAGTAGAATGTATAGGCGGATTCTAACCCAGGGATCTCAGGGGGGTGCGGGGAAGGGGAGGAATATTACGGGTCGCGCGGGGGGACCTAACCGGCGATAAGGTCCCGCGGGTGGACCAAACTGGGAGGGGAGGGGAGGGGGGCTTAAAACGGGGTCACACGTGTAAACCTAACCGGTAGTTTTGCGTAATCAATGTTTATATAAACAGTGATAACGATTCGAGGACCATGTTCAAGGCCGATGTTTAAATAAATTTGACACCTTTGAAATGTGCCGCGTGCGGGGAAGGGGGGAATATTTCGGGTCTCACGGGGGGTCTAACCGGAGACGATGTTACGCGACCGTGGCGGGGCGAGGGGGGATTAAATCGGGGACACGTGTACGAACCTAACCGGTAGTTCTTCGTAATCAATGTTTGAGTAAACAGAGATAACGATTCGAGGACCATGTTCTTGACCGACACCTTTGAAATGTGTCGCGTGGAGGCAACTACTGACCATTTAATGTAAACATGGACCATGTGCCTGTCACTCTGTTTACATAAACATAATAAATCACACCGCGAGGAGGTGTGTAAGACTGTTCTTTGAAATCGGAAATGTCTGTCATTACGAGGGGGATAAGCGATACGATGGCGAATATTTTGTGGGGTGTGCACGGCTATTTCCGCGGGGCCCGCCGCCGCCGCCGCCGCCGCGGAGGGGATGCGCGCTGTCTAACGCGGGGTCCGCTGGGGCGATCCGCCGCCGCCGCCGCCGCCGCCGCCGCGTGCGTGGAGGGGATGCGCGCTATCTAACGCGGAGTCCGCTGGGGCTATCCGCCACCCGCCGCTGGCACCACCACCATCCACCGCTGCTGCCACCCGCTGGCGCTTACGCATTCGCTCTCTCCGTCCCTCGCTCGCTTACTCGCTCGCTCGATTTTCCCGTACGCGGTAACGGGCATGCTTGCGCGTTTAGTCTCCCCCACCTCGCCAAGCTTGTTTCTTTCACGCGCTCGCTCGCTCGCTCGCTCGCTTTTTCCATCCACTCGCTTCTATAGCGCGTTCGCTCGTCGTATGCGACCCATCTCCCCACCCAGCACCCGCTACCGCCCTACCGCTATCGCTATTTTCACGATAATTTTTTTTTATGAGGGGATTGAAGGAAAGGTGAATAAGTGATAGGAGAAAAAAATTGGTACATAAATTAAAATTCATATATGTATTTTGAAAAATTTTACACAAAAACAGAAAAAAAAATTTTTGTATTAAAAAATTCTATAATAATTTTTTTCACCAGATCTCCTCCTGGTAGACCCGCTCTCCGAATAATATTTGAAGGTCCCATTGATCCTCCAGGTCCCACTCGTTGCAGACCCACTCTCTTTCATTATACCACTGGTCCCACTGACGGTACCAGCGCCTATATTTCGCATCGGATATATTGATAAATCCTGCTATCTCAATTTGGTCTCGAGAAATGTTCTGAAACAAAAGCAGGAAAAAACATTTAATACAATTGTACACATAAAATAGTAATTTAAAATTGATATAAATAATAAAACTTACGGGGCGGGGGCTGGTAATCCTTAATTCTAATAAGTGCCTTATCGGCACAACGAGTTGCTCCTCATTATGTACCATCAATCTCTGAAAAAATTTTAAAAATGTAAAAACATATGTATATATTTTTTCAAAAATGTCAGGGTTAAAAAAGATGAAAAGAACTTACCGCATCCGCCGGATACGTAACTCGAATTACGTGAAATAATCTTTCCATTTTTTCGAAAAACTGAATACTGTTTTTAGTCTTTTTCACAAGAAGACTGTCTCACGACTGACTGACTGACTCTCTGACTGCAAGCAGAGGTCTATGCAGTTCCTCCTTTTTAAAAATCTACGTCATATAAACAACTGAAGTATCCCCGATTACTAATGTAAACTTTCAAAGAAAGAAACTTTTCTATAGTGCTCGCTCGCTCAATTTTCTCGTACATGGTGAAGCGTGTGCTTGCGCGTTTAGTCTCCCCCACCTCGCCACGCTTGTTTCTTTCGCGCGCCTCCTTAATGTCTACTATCTCGCATATTATTTACTAAGAAAATAGGAAACAATGGATAAGGATAGATTTTCAAATACATTTTAAAGAGTTTTTTAAAATCCTTTTTTTATTGTTCATGTAATGCTTCGTTCACAATAGTATCAATAGCGTAAGCTATTAATTCACACTCAATTTGCGAACTCTTATCGTAAAATTTGCGCAATAATTCTGTCGCGTCTGGTTTGTTCATGGCAAAGTTTTGACGCAAAAATGTTACAAAATGTTTAAATTTCTCAGTCGCAGTTGCAATGCTTTGATGCAGCGTATAATACATGTGCTCGACACAATGTTCCAGGTTGAATATAAATAACATAGTTGCAGGTTTTAGGTAAATACAAGCATCGTGCAACGATAATTTAACAATATTTTCATCGCGCAGTTTCACGAGTTGCACGGTAAGGTCATGAATCGGTAACGATGGTGCTTCGGTTGACTGGACGAATCGTTCGAAATCCGCACGTTTATCTAACAGAGCTCTCCACGTTTTATAAGGTAGAACGATCCGGTTGCCGCGTGTATCGCCGAGCGATATCTCCACGGAGCAGGAAACAGATCCAACGTTGATCGCTACATCAATCCATTTGTAGGAAGTTGATGTTAGCGCAAACCTTCTACCCAAAATAAGCGGCGTATACCGCGATTCCAAAGACGTGCTGAAAAAAACGGAGAGATAAGTAAAACGTACAATAAATGTATAAAACGTAATTTAAATATAAAGATACTTACGATCTCTCGCACGCTTCAGTCTGGATTGGAACGTAATAGTTTGCCATTGTTTATACCGAGAGAGAGATGCGTTGTCTCAGAACCGTTCAAACGAGCGACTGATTCAAAACTGATTATAAATTGCGACGTTTGTAGGAGGATTAAAGCTTCTGCAATTGTAAAGGAGTGGGGGATACTTTTCCCCTCTATCAAACAATTTCATCATCATCGTTATCGCTCGAACGTGTCACGACACGTTTTCGCGGTCTGGCAACGTTGTACATGAAACGTGAAACATGACGTACATGAAACATGACGTACATGAAACGTGAAAGATGACGTACATGAAACGTGACGTACATGAAATATGACGTACATGAAACGTGAAACATGACGTACATGAAACATGACGTACATGAAACATGACGTACATGAAACGTAAAACATGACATACATGAAACATGACTTACATGAAACGTGAAACATGAAAAACACGTTAATCTAAACATGAAAAAATGTTAAACTAAACGTGAAAAAAACATGAAAAAACGTTAAACTAAACGTGAAAAAACATGAAAAACGTTAAACTAAACGTGAAAAACGTTAAACTAAACGTGAGAAACATGAAACGTGAAACGTTACGTACATGAAACGTGAAACGTTACGTACATGAAACGTGAAACATGACGTACATGAAACGTGACGTACATGAAACGTGAAACATGACGTACATGAAACATGACGTACATGAAACGTGAAATATGACATACATGAAACATGACGTACATGAAACGTAAAACATGACATACATGAAACATGACGTACATGAAACGTGAAATATGAAAAAACGTTAATCTAAACATGAAAAACGTTAAACTAAACGTGAGAAACATGAAAAAAACATTGGAGAAACGTAGATGTAATGGAGGGGGAAAAAAAAATGTATCTCGTATATTACATATGTTTATTTTTGCAATTGTGTCCACCAATTGTAAAGTTTGAATACATTTTGTAATGCACAATGTTTATTCGTACGGTGTTGCCCACATTGAAAAGTATTAGCATCATCTAGATTATTCAGATTATCCACGTCTTCGTAATCCACATCCAGGCTCTCGATGTATGCGTATTCTCGCCGATTGTCCAGAAGTAATTCTCCCAGCCATTCTCGTTTCTCATGTCCTTTGACGTATACAATCTCCTTGTCGTCAGGATTTTCAGTACCCAGTACTGCAGTTGTAATCACTTGTCTCGCTTTCCGGTACGGAACCACCCCGTCGATGCCCCATCTTAGCCCATGATGCATGGCAGTGAGCCAGGAGGCGCAAGATCTTTCGGATTTCATCAGCCAATCCCATGGCTGGGGGCTGTCAAAGATATAATGCGCGAGAACATTTCCCCCTCTAAGAGCAGCAAATTCTTTTACGACGAAACCTCTCAATCGTTCAAGGCGGAAACCTTGCAGATCCACGATTGTCGGCACGGACATGTCGCGGTCGAAACGAAGACTGTGGTCTACGTCGATGTATCGTATAATATATATATGCGTGGAATTAAGTGATTTTGCGCACAATGTTTGTCAACGGATTGTACTGAATCACGCGATCGTGTATTATCAAGCAATAGGCACTAGTATTTTCTGGTACGTTATCCTTTGTCTCAAATTCCAATCGCACGTCAACGGTTGCGCTCTTGATTGATTCAACTTGCCGACTACAATCTATTATTATGAAAGGACCGTGACGTATAAAATTTGTCACTGTGAGATTCGGCTCGAGATACTCGTATCCGAGATAAGTTTTGCAGAAACGTGCATACATGTCGTACAGAATAGCCCATCTATTTTTACTAATATCTAAATTCATATCTTCATAAGGATAACTATCAGAGTTCAAGTACAGTTTCACGTTGATTAAATTGCAATGGTCGAATCGGCTCGTGTCCTCGGACATGACGTTTTTTCGACCGGTTTGCAGAGCAAAGATGACATATCGCGGCTTCTCGAGTTGAGTAGCGGTCTTGATAGCCCACGAGTGCTTGGTCGTACGTTGCAAAAGCGGATACTCGTAAAGATCCCACGAGCGAAAAGCCATGCTGAGGTATCGTCCGCTCTCCAATGTGCGCAGCATCGAAAGTTTATTTATTTCATTCAGTATTACGTGCGGCATTCGCCACTGAATCTTAAACAATTCTATCACAGGCTCTACCGCTGAATTGCCCTTTAGGCAATTGTTATCGTTGCGCGCTCGTATCAAGATCAATTCGTGACGAGCGTTGATCACTACTCGACGGTAATCCTCGCAGAATCCCAACAGCACGTAAAGCGGAATGCAAAAGTTGAAGTAGCCATCAGCGGTAGTCAACTGTTCTTCCCAGCCAGCATTTCGCAAAATCACGCTTTTGTCGGATGACGGCGTTACATAGTTTTTGAGTGAGCTAGTTATACCCACGTTTCTATTACGATCAATCTCGACACCGTCGAGTTCATATCTTATCTCATCAAATATAAACGCAACACAATTATTTCCCAAAACCACGTCACCGTTGACCTCCTCAGGTTTCTTCTTTTTTGTCAGCCTCCCTTCGACATATAGAAAGCTCTCGTACGGCAATGTATACAAATCCTGTTGCTGTATGGGTATTCTTATCTCGTCGCTGTGCCCGTACGTTGTGTTTGCATACGGCGAATAAGCATGAGTCTCAATCTTGACAATTCGATCGTCAAAGATTGGCTCGTCTCCGATATTTAGAATATCAGTCATTTTTTCTTTTTTAATCAAGATTGTCGTACCGCGAATCCCAGTGATTGTAAAAATTTAACGTTTGATACACTGAGCTTCTTTCGCTTCTCAGTTGATCGAGTCGGATTATCAATCGATGATGATGATGATGTCACCGGTCTTGTAAAGAATGCGTTATCTCTCTTTGCTCGCTCAGCTCCACTCAACACAAGCATCTCATGTGTCGCGTTATCGTTTTCGAACGTGCAACCTGACGGTAATTTCCTCCCCTCGAAAATCCAGCAATCGTCCGTTTTGATCGACAATGCGTATGGTAAGATCCGTAACGCTTCGTATGATCACTGGCAAGTAAATGACTGTTGCAGGCCTTTCACTGAGCTTATATCCTGAAGGCACGCTCGTAGAAAATTCATGAATCGTATGCACACGCGCACCGTTATTGTATGCACCTGCGGTGATACTACATTCGACGCGGATAATATTTACGTTCATAATATTAATTGACATGTCCGATTCGTGCCATCTACGTGGATGCAGTATACGCTTCGAGAATCCCAGCAGCGATCCAATGCTGTTGGCTTTGTTAAAGTTTATTTTGTAAGCGCATTTAATTTCACATTTCATCGTGTTATGATTAGCTCGAATCACTATCGCTTCCTCGCTGTCATCATTGATCACGCCGATATCGCCGCGGACAACTAGCGTGTCACCGGCATCTGGCGCGTTGCGTCGTGGACGTTTCTGCGAGATTGCGCGTTTCAAAAATTCGTTAATGGCCGGCAACTCGTACGATCCCTCGGGTATCGTAATCTCCACATCGTCTTTGCCGAAATAAAATTTATTGTTTGAGGCGTTCACGTTCGGTATCGTGTTATAAGTTTCAAAAAGCGTTAAACCGAGTTCGTATTCGGCATCGGTCAAATCTATCGCCGGAGAGTAATTTGCAGCGAGAACGCTGCTCTTTCCGCTTAGCGTTAGCGTAAACGACATGATGGAAAAAGCGTTCAACGAATACTGAGACTCTTCGACACCTCATCGATCTTTTTAAAAGTCAACAGTTTGTAAAAATCTCAGGCACATTTGTCCGCAGAAATTTTGATTGTACGTCTGATAGGACGTTAGATTGTACTCTATCGTAACATTGCTTCCGAAATATCGCACCAACTCTCGAGGCGGTCGAAGATTGCCAAAGCTGTCGAAATACACAACGCGGTTGCCCCTCTTTGCGTAAGCCACCCAGTGCGTGCCATGGCCCGTGGTATCGTCCAAATTAACGATACCGCTCTCGTTTCGACGTACGCCACTCGTCGGTAAAGCATTACGCATGTACACACCTCTAAAATACGGTATGCGCATACGTCTCGCCAGCTGGTTCAATTGCACGTCGGTGGTCACGCCCGCAGGCATTTTTATCGTCTTTTCGACGTTTTTTTTTTCTCTTAGTTGATACGCCCTGTCCGCGTTTATACGGGCCGAGATAAATTCCTCGTCCGTATTTATAAGGTGCCAGGTATAGACCGCGACCTTGTTCCATCGCGCGATTGTGACGTTGCAGTTCTTCAAGTTGACGTCGCGCATCTTTGCGGGCGCTTACCGCTTTCGCTACATTTGCAGCTCCACCGATCAAAGATCCTAGAACGCCCAACATTGGTAGAATCGGTAACATGCCGCCTCGTTTTGCCGACGGAAGTACTCGTTTTTTTTTTTTCGTCGTCGTCGTTTTCCTCTTCCTCGTCTTTGCATTCATACCCATGCCGATCTTAGTCTTGGCCTTCATCGCTGCCCAGATGGCTGCAGCGGCGGCTCTCTCGCCCAAAGTCGAGTCTCTCGCGGTAATGCGTTTCCGTGCTAACGCTGCGAGTATATCGTCAGCAGCGTGTCTATCGACGAGTTCGTTACTCTTAGAATACGCAATATCGTGTTCGCGGCACGCTGCGTCCAATGGATTTACGCCCGTGTCGCCTCTGGCTAATCGTATCTTCAGCCGAGTGCCCGGACCGCAAAACTGGTAACCGGGGATATGTAACTCGAAAGGAAGCGCGTTTATCTCTCGATTCAGCAAACTTCCGGTTTTGTTCGACGCTGACATTCGCTGCAATCTTTTATCCTCGGTGCAGGGCCGTCGATGTGCGTACGCTGCCAAGGTTGATTATAATGCTCGTCGCATTATGCAATACGACTTAACAGTACGACTTTAGGTATATATTGCAACTGCTCAGCGCTTAGGTCCAGAATATCGCTGGGATGTGACAGCGCGAGAAACATTTTTGATACTGAGCTACTCAAGATTTCACACATCTATAAATAGGCCCTCGACGCGTCACGCGAGTTTAGTGTGAAACATGAAATTCGTGCGGCAGTCGCTGACGATACGCGTCACAAACTGCGACGAGAAATTGCGAATGATGGGGGACAACGCGCAGTTGCGGAAACACGGTGAAATGCTGCCGAGTACCATCCGCGCAATAATTGCGGGACCATCTTCGTGCGGCAAAACTAATGTTCTGATAAGCCTGCTCGAGAGTCCGCATGGTGTACGTTTCGAGAATGTTTATATTTATTCCAAGTCGCAGCAGCCTAAATATCAATATCTCGAAAATCTGTTGAAATCGATCGATGAAATCGGCTACTTTACGTTCTCCAATAATAGCGACGTTATTCCGAGCGAGGCGCTTCCAAATTCAATCTTCGTCTTCGACGACGTTGCGTGCGATAAGCAGGATGCGGTGAGAGAATACTTTTCAATGGGCCGCCACTCGAATGTCGACTGCCTTTATCTTTGTCAAACGTACGCGAGGATACCTAAACATCTGATACGCGATAACGCCAATCTCCTAATTCTGTTTAAACAGGGTGGTACCAACCTCAAACACGTTTACAACGATCACGTAAACACCGACATGTCGTACGACGAATTTTGTGCTTTGTGCCGTGCTTGTTGGCAACAAAAGTATGGATTTCTAGTGATAGACAAGGACAGCGCGCTTAGTAACGGACGATACAGAAAAGGATTTAACGAGTTCGCGGTACCGCAAAACGATTAGTCATTATCGATACGTCAACGTTGAACGTTAACATGGCGGAAAATAACAAAGATATACGCAAGTGTGAGCAACTCGCGAGGGAGATTGAAAAAACGAGCGATGCGATCCGCAAGAAACATCGCGCTTTAAAAACCGGCAGGATCGAGGAGGAAATTGCAATGGAGAGACGTTTCAAGCCCATCGTCGCACCTCTGAAACAGATTGTCGAGGAATCTCAGCCGATTAAAAAAAAAGAAGAAATCAAGGAAGAAAGAATAATTAAGAAAAGAACGAGCGACGACGATGACGACGATGGTGCATCTTACGAATTGTCGAAAGCAACATCGAGCAAAAAGCAACGTTTTGAACAAGCGTACGACGCAATGGATTCACCAGCGATAACGTCAACACCGCGTATGATGATTGGTCCTGCAACATTAACTAACAAGGCTCTCGAGGACGTTTTCGAAACCACAGACGATTCGTTTGGAACGTCTGTTCAACATCAGATGCAAACGTTGGAAGGTCGAAAAACGTTGTCTGAGCATTTTGGCCCGCTCGGTCAAAAGTACATTGGAGATTTCTTCAGCGGTGGTGGAAAAGAGAAAATTATAGACACCGTGTATGGTGTTCGTCTCGACAAGAATGGAATGATGCTTGGTAATAAAAAGTTTGATGTGGACATCAATGATAACATAATTATCGATGGCGTGCGATACGCTGGCACACCCGGTCTTTACGAGTTGATTTTTAAGAGACTCCCCGATGATTTTCTCTATAAGGAGGACGATTTGCAAAAGTACAAGAGCATATTGTTGACTACAAACGTACATAGACGTAATTACACCGCGGAGAGTCGACTACGATGCAACAAAGGATACAAGTATAGATACGTGATCGCACCATTGATGTCAATCGAATCTACACCAAAGAGAACGAATAAATCCGGAAAGGGATTACCTCGCGCTATGATACTAAACGACAACGCGATTGATTACGTGCACTGGGACGATCCCAACGAATTAGTAGATCGTCTACGATTGCTAGACGCTTCACATCGAGCGGGCAACGACGCTCACGGCAACGAGATGTTGTCCATCGTGGAAGAACTTCGTGAAGCTGACATAATTATAAATTAAATCGTATACCCACGAAACGAGTCAGACGAGAGGTTGATTTTGTTTGAGAAGGACGTGCGATAGACGACAAAAATGAGCAGCAATGAACGTCGAAAAGACGGTTACGAACGTTTAACGAATGACTTTGAACGATTCTTAAATAAAAATCGGACGTTTCAAGAACGGTTGTCAGACAATTATCGATCGGCTCAGGATCGCTATGAAAAGACACAAGAACGAGTGAAGGATGGTTATCGAATGGCCGTAGATCGAGTCAAGAATGAGTATGAAAAATTATCTAATCGACAGAAACCGGAAGACAAAGAAAAGTTATTAAAGGAAGACAGAAAATACTGATAAATGGAGAAAAAACGTTTTTTTTAAACAAAAGTAGAGGAACTTTGCAATGTCGACATTATAAATTACATCGTGTAACCGCTAAACGAGTCAGTCGTAATGCAATTCGTTTACGCGCCGAAATATGAGTTCATCGAAGAAAACAATATGCTCCGAGAGGCGAGGAATCGTCGAAGAATTACACGCGTCAGCTAGACGCAATTTTCCTAGAAGACGTGTTATAATCAAAGGATTCAACGATCTTTGGCAAGCTGATATCGTCGAGATGCGTCCCTATTCAAAGTACAATAGAGGTCATAATTACATACTTACCGTCATCGATGCGTTGAGTAAATACGCCTGGGCAGTACCGCTCAAGAGCAAGGCCGGGCGCGAGACGGCTGACGCAATCACCAAGATAATTCGAGAGAGCGGAAGATGCCCGAAAAATTTACAAACGGATATGGGAAAGGAATTTTATAACGCCGATGTGCAAAAAGTCTTGAAAAAGCATGACATTAATCATTATTCTACATATTCGGTTTTAAAAGCATCGATAATAGAGAGATGGAATCGCACACTTAAGAACGATATGTGGCGTATGTTTACACTTAACGGGTCGCACAAGTGGGTCAACGAGCTGCCGCGTCTGGTGTCGGATTACAACAACCGCAGGCATCGTACTATCGGCATGCGACCAGTCGACGTTAATTCGGAAGTTGCTGAAAAACTCCTGGGCACTGTATACTCTCACATAAAAATCATGGGACCCGCGAAATTCAAAGTAAACGATTCGGTGCGCGTGAGCAAGCACAAAACGACATTCTCTAAGGGGTACACCCCCAATTGGACCACCGAGGTGTTTAAGATCGTTAAAGTACAGCACACTAATCCCGTAACTTATCTCCTGGAAGATTATCGCGGTAAACAAATAGCGGGTGCCTTCTATGAGTACGAGTTGCATCGCACGACTCATCCAAATGTATACCTGGTAGAGAAGATAATAAAGAAGAAAGGAAACAAGGTTTACGTCAAGTGGCTGTGATTCGATGATTCGCACAACTCATGGATAAATAAAAAAGATGTTATTTGATTTATTTCAATTAAATATGTATATATTTTATATCATATAAGCGTTTATATATAAATATATAAAATGAATACAAACAATTTTTAGGTCTTTATTCTTCTTCTATCCTTATTAATACAAAATGTCATATAAAAATTTTTATTAAAAAACGCGTATCTAAAATTTGAAAAAAAAATATCAAAAATATCTTATTCATAAAACGTCAAATATATATTAAGCGTGTAACATATATGAAACAATACATAAGATGTATAAAATGAAGCATACAGAATATAAAACAAAGTATAAAGTATGAATAACGTACTTATATAAAATAATACTAGCATATTAAACGTGTAAGAAATACAAAAAAATGTAATACAATAAAAGATTAAAATGCATAATATTTGTAAAAATGTGAGAACATCTTATGATTATAATTGTATCTGCCAATGTCCTCATGGTAATGTATTTGTTAATGATGATGGAACAAGGTATCTTTTATCATCATATGGCGAGAGCGCCACTTTGGATTCTGAAATTGTAAACACTTGACGCAGCTTCGAACGTATACACGATTGGCTACGAGTTATTTCTATTTCATCATTCAAACATCGCATATAATCTTCAAAAGTAATAGTTCGCGCTACTACATTGTTTTTCACACTTTTCGCTTTTTTGGTATCCTTTTTACCATCTACTTTGATCGCGTACATCTTTGCTCTAAGCCCTACAAATTCGGTCATGATCACACCGTTGTTTTCATCTTTCATTAGACCGAGGACTTTTTTATTCACGAGAGGCATACCGTACGGGTTGTCTGCGGGATAATCGCTTGTATCATATCTCGCTATATCACGTTTCATCGTTGAATAAATATCATCGCACTCGAGGAAATAAACAAGACTATCAGTATCTGAATATAACAATTTGCACTTGTCTTTATATAGCGGAAACATATATTCGTGATGAAATTCGTACAAGCAGATTTTTGATATGTCAAGTATGCACATACCCACATAAATCGGCTTGTTAAACTTCACCTCGAGTTTACGCAGTTCGACGGCAACTAAATTTTCCGCAAAGACGCTGCGGCTGTGAAAATTTGGTTTAGCGATTATTGCCTCTGCACCGTAACGTCCTTCCCATTTTGTCAATAATTTTACATCTACGTGATTTCGTACGTTTTCCATAGTTTTTCCAAACACGGCGTTGTTCATCAATTTGTACAAATTCTTTTCGAAATCATTTCTTGCGCTCATTCTAAATTTTGTGTTCAATTCTATATAATCGCGAAGCCATGGAGATTGAGCAAACTGTAATACGCGATGAATTTTTGTTACGCTAAGCCCATTGCGCGTGCATTGTTGCAAATAACGGTAATGTATCACATACCGCTTTTTATCGTACAACGTTGCGAGAAGTTTTTTCTGCCGTGATCCTGGCGGTTTATCGTGTGTAGGGCAGAAAGGTAAGTCAGTGTGTCGATCGTGCAGACATTGTGGATATGTGAGATCGACTTCTAGCACATACCCAGTGGGCGAATCCGAAGCGATCGCGTTCACGTCAAAATTGTCAACGTTTTCGATCCATTGAAACTCACCGTATGGTAATGGTTAACACATCGCAAAACCATACATATTGTTTATGTCAAAATACATTAGATAAGACGATGGTTTCGATGGATCGTAAGAACGCATGTACTTATTATTGGCTTTAGCATATCTACCGGAGCATTGACTCAAACCACCGCGTATACCGCGTTCTATAAATAAGATCACGTCTATATCGGTGAGCAACTCAAATCTTACGCGTGTTAGTTTCAACATTGCATCCCAAGTGTAGCCTGGCAATGTGTAATAATGCGCGGGATCAGGACCATAACTATTAATGCTACTTTCGCGGAAGTTTTGAAAAATATCAGCCAATAATAAGACATCGGTCTTGAGATATAAGTCGCTGTATTCACCCAGGGTTTTGATTGAGAACCGCTGCCAAACTTTCTGAGCATGAGCAAAATCTGTCTGTGATACTGTCTGCTTGGTAAGAGAACTATAAAATGATTCACGCGGTGGCAGTTGCGTTTCATACAGTTTGTCAACATTATCCACGTATTCGTATGGAAAGACACCTTTGCGTGTCAACAATTCAAAGTCTTCGTTTGATAACGAGGAAAATTCCGAATGAGAAATTTTTAATTTATCAAGACTTAAAAAAGATGCCAATTTGTCAAGACTTGAACTTAAAAACTTGTACGAATCGATGAACCGTAGCCGTATATAATTTCGTGCATTTTTGAAAATTATGTCTTTATCACAAGTATTTTCAACATATTTGGTAAAAGATATATATTTTTCTTTATTTATCGGTAGTAAATCGATTTTGCCTTCGAACGTGGTGGCAATTTCTTTTATGATGAAATGTGCATCGTAACCAGATAAATTATGAAATACGATCGGAATAACGTATGAATTTTTGTAATTTAAATTACAATCTGAATGAGCAGGACCACGGTAAGACCCTGTCAAATGGCAATGATCGCGCACACGTATACTATTCGGTGCGAACAGTTTTTCACAGATATGACAATTCCTCGCGTTACTGTATGCCTCTTGCTGCTCTTTAGTTAATGATTCCATAGGAACATTGGCGGATATTCTGGCTTTCACGCTATGCGCCAGGTTTTCGAGTTCTTTCGCGAACCACACGACGCAATCGTTATCGCGACGAAAGTGATACTCTGACAACGCGTCGTCGTATGAGCACTTAACATAATATGCTATACTAAATACCTCGTGATGCTGATACGGGAAATTTAAAGTGTTCTCTGTTCCTGGGTCAATCTTCCGCAGTACGCACTCCAAATCTGAATAAACAACAAAGGGTACACGCTCCTTGTTGTTGTAATTATCGAATTCAAGCCACTTGTTATCCTCGCTCGGTAGTAGAACGGCGCAGTCGTTTAATTGCTGACAATCCACTTTGTGTGACTGCAACTTTTCTTCTGAGCTGAAGTAATGCAGACAACTATAAAAAAATAGAAAACGATTTTTAAAATTAAAATAATTTTTATAAGTGAGAAATATTTTTTTTTTTAACAGATTTTATTATTACACTTACCGATCACAGATGTACTTTCTTCTTTTATTATTGTTCAGCTGTAAACTGACCAGTCGTGACAGGTTCTTAATCCACGCAAAGTGGCTGAGGCTGTTCTCACGTTCATCTTCCAAGTACAGTAGATTGGCATGCTTCTCCTTCTTATCCTTGGTGAGTCTTATCGGGAATACGCGTAGTTTCTTTTCTTTTCTGTCGAATTCGGTACCGTACACATTTACCGACACGTCGTTTAATCGTTCAAATTTTCCAATGTCTTTTATGTTCATTGGAAATTGTATATCGTCAAACTTCAAAACAGTCGAATAATGCGGATATGACGACTCCCGGTCTGCATGTCTTTCGACAGGGTACAGAGCGGCCACTACCGACCACGCGAAACACGCATTGTCTTTCGATTGCACATTAATCACGGCACGTTTATTCTTTATTCCCCGCGGCAATTCGATGCAACATCCCGCATGCATGGGATTATGTTTATTAATGTTTACCGTTAAATTCAGTATTCGCGTAAGAGCCCAACCACTATCGCGTTCTTGGAACTCGTCGAGCATCGCTAACGTGACATCGATGACACTCTGCTGATACCACTCGCGCAAATTTGACGATCGATAAAGTTCATTGTTCCTCGTAGCGATATTTTTAATATTACGTTCATCATGATTATTAACATATTCACCATTAAATACGGTGTTTACCTTTACACTATCATGTTTCGCGATAGCGTCTTGCACTCGCTCAATCACCAAATCACTGGCGTCCTCCAAAAAATGTCGCGGCTCGATATAATCAATGTTAATAACAGCGCCAGTCACAATGCGATTGTTGAACGCGGTCTCGATCTCGCGCCATACAAGCGATTGCTTATCATCAGCGCCAGTGCTTGCATAATTGCCACCAACGTGCATGAAACGTCTTTCTAACTGCGCTTTTTCACCTCTGAGTCGCGCGATTCTTGACACAAGTGATTGTCTTTTTCCCACGGCGAGTCGAGGACGTTTGGCACTACAATGTTCTTCGAGCTGCGCGAGTTACTCGTCGCATCGTTGCAACCACTCGAAACATTCAGCTAAATTTGCAATCTGCGAGCATTGCTCGAGCAGTTTGCGTTCCACTCGCTCACTATTTTCGATTTTTTCAGTTTTTAGTACGTATCACACGCTTTCTCGGAGCACTTGCATGTATTTTGATTGCGTTTAATGTGAACTTCAATATGATCAACCATTTTTTTAGAGAGTAACTATTACGACTGATTCGGTGTCCACATCGAGATTGACCGTAGAATACATTCGCCAAACTTATAACCGAAACATGAGTTTTGTTTAATCGATCGAAATATTAACACTTCCCTCTTGCATCATCTAAATATTGTTTCAACGTGCAGCAGCCGGATTATCGGCGCTTCTCTTTACTAAGAAAGATACCTTGCACGATTAGACATGCCACTGGGTGGGTGGCAACCGCACACGAAAAAGAGCTCACGTAAACAAATCTAAATATTGTTTCAACGTGCAGCAGCCGAATTATCGGCGCTTATCTTTACTAAGAAAGATACCTTGCACGATTAGACATGCCACTGGATGGCAACCGCACACGAAAAAGAGCTCATGTAAACAAATCTAAATATAATTTACACGTGTCATTAGAAGCCGGATTATTGGCGCTTCTCTTTACTAAGAAAGATACCTTGCACGATTAGACATGCCACTGGACGACAACCGCGCATGAAAGAGAGCTCATGTAAACAAATATAAATAATATTTCAACGCGTTATTAGCACAGCTGAAAGAGCTGTTCAGCGCTTTTCTCTCTCTCTCTTGCATCCACCTTGACCAAAAAATTATTAGAGGATAGCGAGCGTTGGGGGGCGGCGGCGGTGGCGGCGGCGGCGGCGGCGGCGGCCCACGCGGAAATAGCCGCGCACACCCCACAAAATATTCGCCATCGTATCGCTTATCCCCCTCGTGATGACAGACATTTCCGATTTCAAAGAACAGTCATACACACCTCCTCGCGGTGTGATTTATTATGTTTATGTAAACAGAGTGACAGGTATATGGTCCATGTTTACATTAAATGGTCAGTAGTTGCCTCCACGCGACACATTTCAAAGGTGTCGGTCAAGAACATGGTCCTCGAATCGTTATCTCTGTTTACTTAAACATTGATTACGAAGAACTACCGGTTAGGTTCGTACACGAGTCCCCGATTTAATCCCCCCTCGCCCCGCCACGGTCGCGTAACATCGTCTCCGGTTAGACCCCCCGTGAGACCCGAAATATTCCCCCCTTCCCCGCACGCGGCACATTTCAAAGGTGTCAAATTTATTTAAACATCGGCCTAGAACATGGTCCTCGAATCGTTATCACTGTTTATATAAACATTGATTACGCAGAACTACCGGTTAGGTTTACACGTGTGACCCCGTTTTAAGCCCCCCCCCCCCACCCAGTTTGGTCCACCCGCGGGACCTTATCGCCGATTAGGTCCCCCCGCGCGACCCGTAATATTGCCCCCCTTCCCCGCACCCCCCTGAGATCCCTGGGTTAGAATCCGCCTATACATTCTACTATCACACATGAATACAAGAAATTAATCCGATAATATACTCTCGGTTCACACGTAACGTGAAAGCAACCGGAAGTATCTGCAATTCCCGATCGTAAATAAACAAAGAAAGTAAATATTTAATTAAATCGCAATACGCTAGTAAAAGAAAGAGATGTAAATATAAATGCATCTCAGTACTCAAGTAAGAGAGAAGGAATACGAACATCAATGTATCTCAGTACGCAAGTATTTTATAAAGAAAAGGATTCTGACGTATTTGAGTTTCAGATTACAATAGCTCGAACGAACGGAAATTAGAGAGAGAAAGGGGAATAATTCCCCTGCGCTCGACGTGCCGTGACGCAATTCTATACGCAATATATTATGACTTTATTCCAAGAATAGAAATCTGCGTCAATCTGACTAATAATGAAGATAAAATATCAATGTTGATTTTTTACTTATCGTGAACGTTGATGAGCCACTGGAACCGAGAGATTCGTCTCTGTAGGTTAAATTCTTTCTACAACCATGCAGGACTGAGAGCTTTCCAGAATCTCCGGTAGAATCGTTTTCCCAGTAACCTTACTTGTATTTCAATCTCAATTGTACAGATTGTACTGAGTGTACCACCGCTGCAATGAATCTCAGCAAGGATATACGTTCTCGATTTTGAATACGTTTTCGATTTTTCGTCTGAGGAACACTACAGAGCCTTCCTTTTGAATCTTTTGTATCGAGTAGTGATCAGTAGTGATGCAATACTAAGCTAGCATGCGCGCACCGTTAAGTTAGCACGCGGCCGGGTCTCGCTGCAAGCGCCGGCGTCCGGGACCGCGCGGCGAAAGCCCTCCCTCGGACGCCGCTTACGACATTTGACTAAACGTGCGCCTGATTTTATGGAATACTTTATACATAATCTTTTCAGTGAGTCAAGATCAAGATTTCTCTAAATCTTTAGCAAAAGATCTTGTTCGGACTGATTTCTTGGCTTGTCACTCTTGATATTGGTTTTGGTTGTTTTATCATGGATCAAATCTTGATATTGTCTTGCTTTTCAAGACAAGACAAAACAAGATCAAGATTTTCTTGCATTTTGCGGAAGCACTATATATCACCATTGTTCCAAGCAAGGCACGACTTTGGTTGATCTTTCTGGAGTGAGACATTTATAATTTGTAACGTATTTTCATTTTTAATTTTTTCCATGTCATCATATTCCTTAATATTTGCTGAATTAGTTAATGTTATTAAGTTGTTTTGTCTCTCAGCGTCAACAATTTTTATTTTTTCGCGGAGATAATCTAAATAAATTTTCAAAAATGCATGTGCTCTCATAGGGACACTATAATTTTTTAAAACGCAATTTTTTATTTTATTAAATTTCTCTTCGACATTTGCACTAGATGCTGGTACTCGTCCATAATCGAAATTGTCACGGCACACGTTTGACCATACGGGGAATATAGCAATGTCTTGTAATAAACGTTTTGCTAATGTTGGAAAATAATGGGCATTATCTCGATCGCCGACTTCATTTAATATTTGATCAACTTGACTATTAAATTTGTTACCCCATCTTGACCATTCATTAGCTTCTATCTCGTTAATTGCAACTTCATCTTCCTCAATAATGTCATTATTATTATTGTTATTTCCTGAATTTTCGATATCTTCATAATCTAGGATACCTACGATACATCAAGTAATAATGAAATATTATGGCAACATATACAGATGAATAATATTCGACGACGAATTCATAAGGAAATATTTAAATCTATAATAATGTCTCACTTGTCGTGCCTTTAATTAAATATGTTGAGATTTTTTATTCCGTTGGAACTTAAGAAACTATGTCATATCATAATAAGAATGAGAGAAATAAGACAATCAGTATATTTAGCATATTAATTTATGTTAATTTATTTAAAACATATAATTTATAATTATAGAAAATAATAACAAAAAATAGACTAACCTGTTAGAACTGATCTTAATTTATTCTTCTCTCTTTCGCAAGTAGTTTCTTCACCATTCATTAACATACCTTCCGTTTCTGATCATGAAATTATTAATATAGCTCTTAATACTTCAACTGCATCGTCTGTGTTTCGGCACATAATTAATTTTCCGATAGCTGCCATATAGAAAATTTTTATTCTTTGTGGAACAGATTTTAAAATGTTTGCATATATTTTAATCCAGTGAGCAACATCTATACGTATATAACATTTTGGCAAACAAGTTTTACTTTTGCATGCGTTTGCATAATTTTTCATTGTTCTACAACTTGTAAAGCATCGAATCACCGCATTTAATAATGCTTTCGATAAATCAACCACAACTTCACGTAGATATGGAGCACCCATTCTACACCACTCTACTAGGCAAAAATGAATATTATTTGTTGTGTGCCTTTCAGATAGCATTTAGCTAACAGAGAATTGCGCGTGGTTGTACTTAATAACAACTTGGTATAAAAATATATGTTTTGATAAACTTTTGTCTACCTTTGTTAATTTTTTCACGATTCTGCCTGTAGCGTCAATATATATTGCACTTGTATTCGTGGAACAATATTTGCGATATATTTGTAATTGATGATTCGTCCAATAATGGACAAAAAATGGATCAATTCCAATATTGTGACTATAATTCAGGTAAATGCTGCGTTTCGTGATGCATATAGCATTTACAGGGTCTTTATCAAGAAATTATGATTTTATATGTTTATTTTTTGCGACATGCAATACAGAAGTTTTCGTAAAGATATGGAGGTACGGTCCCGAGTCAAAAATATAGAGCCTCCGTAACGCCTAACATCGCACATCCTTTGCGCCAACTGTAGAACGGAGGGTCGGCGTAATAGGCATTTGTGTATGTTGTACGACCTCCGTTCATTCAGTCAAATGGCAGTTTTTACCCATTTAACGTCTTTGGAGGTTACACGGAGTCTGGCGACTCTCCGTTCACCCTTCTCACAATTCACAGATTCGACGTCGCTGGCAGAATAAAATCTCAAAATATCCTCCCTAGACCCTCAAAATACTCTCCCTAGACCCTCAAAATACCCTTCCTAGACCCTCAATATGTTTTTGCTAGACCTTTAATAGAATCTCCGTACACGTTATTCCCGTAAGTTTCCGTGTACCCTCTGTAGAATCTATTCCCGAAAGTCACCGAGAATCCTTCTTAGACCCTAACATTTTGTAGATATTAACCCTTTCCCCACCCCGTGGCTGCGATATGGAATATCGCTTGTAAGCGATATGGAATATCACTTGTGAGAAAAAAATCGAAATATTTGCAAGCAAATGTTATTTATGACGTTTTCTTTGATATTTATTTGTTATAAAAAAATTTGATTGTGATAATGAAATATTTATTTCTGTGAAATATTCTGTATAATATACATTTCTAAAAAATAAATTTTATTTAAAGAGAATTTACAGAATGTGTAAAAATAAATAGTTTATTTGCTAGAAATGAATATTTCATTATCACAATCAAATTTTTTTATAACAATAAATATCGAAGAAGACGTTACAAATAACATTTGCTTGCTAATACTTCAAATTTTTTTCTCAATGTATATTCCATATTGCAGCCACGAGGTGGGGATAGGATTAATATCTACAAAATGTTAGGGTCTAAGAAGGATTCTCGGTGACTTCTGAGAATAGATTCTGCAGAGGCTACACGGAAAATTACGGGAATAAAGTGTACGGAGAGTTTATCGAGAGTCTTCGAATTTTTTCTCACAAGGAAATACAGGGAAGTGTCCGCCTCAGATTAAAACGAGCTTTTAATATGTTGTAGTATATATAAAAATAAGGAACACGTATTTTTTTATACGTGCCCATACGCACTTTAAGGGGGTGAAACACCCCTTTGAAGAAAATCGTTTATTTTCTTTCAAAGCGTATACCGTCGAAACTATAAGAGATAGAAAAAAATGTTTTAAATAAAAGTTGAATGGCTCGGAAAGTAATTTATAACAGCGAAAAAAAAATTTTTTTCTTTTAATTTTTTTAAATACTTTTTCCCACCACTTATTTTTTTCAAAATTTTTATTTTTTTTTATAAGTAAAATAAAGTTTATTTTATTACAAATTCAACGGTATATGATAAGGTTACGATACAACATTCCCATTTTCTAAAAATAATTAAAAACCTCTCTATACGCACGGTACGCGCACCCATCCGCGCGTTCGTGCGCTATGGAAGTGACTCCTTCCGATTTCGACGTGCCTTTAATATGTTGTATAGATTAAAATAAGGGACCTATTTTTTTACATGTGACCTAATACACTTTTAAGGGTGAAACACCTCTTTGAAGAAAATCGGGTTTTTTCTTTCGAAGCGTGTATCGTTGAAATTATAAGAGGTTGAAAAAAATGTTCTCAATAAAAGTTGAATGCATGTTTTTTTCGCATAAGATGACAAAAACATTTTGAGGACAGTCTGTGTCTGACATGAAAACGTAGACATCAAGAAAAACATTTACTACCAAATAAAACGACACTACACTGAAGAATATCAACAATTACGGTGTTGTAAGACATTAATTTCTTGTTTAGAAAATAATATGTAATTAATATAAGTTAAACATTTATTTACTGGTCTACATGATTCGACTAGAATATTTGTTCTCTTCAACATTTTACAGATAAGGAGACTTGGATTACAAAAAATTATTACTCACATATTCCATACCTTCACTATCTAACGCCAGCTCATCAACTAACAACAAGAGAACTAACATAAAACTAATTAAAAAATTAATTAGAAATTTTATCTTTTATACTGCATTTATACAATTCAATTAATGTGTTTATTAAATTCGATTAGTGTAGAAACATGCATAACCATGCTACTGGCGCGTGCACTTTGGGTCATTTCCTATCTTGAAATAGAATGTTTACGTCTCGGCAGTATTGACATGTATAGATTCAAGAGTTACGTATGTAAGGAAATGACCCAAAGTGCACGCGCCAGTAGCGTGGTTATGCATATTTCTACACTAATCAAATTTAATAAACATATTAATTGAATTGTATAAATGCAGTATAAAAGATAAAATTTCTAACTAATTTTTTAATTAGTTTTATGTTAGTTCTCTTGTTGTTAGTTGATAAGCTGGCGTTAGATAGTGAAGGTATGGAATATGTGAGTAATAATTTTTTTTAATCCAGTCTCCTTATCTGTAAAATATTGAAGAGAACAAATATTCTAGTCGAATCATGTAGACCAGTAAATAAATGTTTAACTTACATTAATTACATATTATTTTCTAAACAAGAAATTAATGTCTTACAACACCGTAATTGTTGTTATTCTTCAGTGTAGTGTCGTTTTATTTGGTAGTAAATGTTTTTCTTGATGTCTACGTTTTCATGTCAGACACAGACTGTCCTCGAAATGTTTTTGTCATCTTATGCGAGAAAAACATGCATTCAACTTTCATTGAGAACATTTTTCTCTACCTCTTATAATTTCGACGATACACGCTTCGAAAGAAAAAACCCGATTTTCTTCAAAGAGATGTTTCACCCTTAAAAGTGTATTAGGGCACATGTAAAAAAATACGTTCCTTATTTTAATCTGTACATATTAAAGGCACGTCGAAATCGGAGGGAGTCACTTCCATAGCGCACAAATGCGCGTACCGTGCGTATAGAGAGATTTTTAATTATTTTTAGAAAATTGGAATGTTGTATCGTAACTTTATCATATACCGTTGAATTCGTAATAAAATAAACTTTATTTTACTTATTAAAAAAACTAAAAATTTTGAAAAAAATAGGTAAGTGGTGGGAGAAAATATTTAAAAAAATTTAAAAAAAATTTTTTTTGCTGTTATAAATTACTCTCCGAGCCATTCAACTTTTATTTAAAACATTTTTTTCTAACTCTTATAGTTTTGACGGTATACGCTTTGAAAGAACAAAAAACGATTTTCTTCAAAGGGGTGTTTCACCCCCTTAACCCCTTAACCTACGATTTACGTTCGAGAATTTTGGGCCGGAAACGTAAACAAGTTTGCGCAGCCTTCGAGCCATTCGCACGATTTGTGTAATACGCTGTTCGAGCCAATCGTAAATATTACGGGCATCGCTCGTGGTAGGACGGTCGCGGTTTGTAAATAGCACAGACAAGTTCGTGATGTATTCCTATTATCTCTTCGTATCGTGATCAGTTTCAAGTTATTCTTGGAAAAAATCGCACATCGAAATTTACTTTCATAAATTCTAGAGAAGCAACCCCACAAGATGTTCTCAGGAAAAAGATTTCGTGATGAAAGCAGTGAGAATTGTGCTAATAATTTTGCTAACGAAAGTGACAGTAGTGACGATATATGTCGTGTTCAAAGAAAGTGTAGGCGATTAGTTATTGATGATACATCCGATGACGATCAACTACCAGAGTCCTGGCTTTGGAAAGAAATAAGAAATAGTCCAAAAATCTGGGACTATATGATGACTCCTGACATAAGAGAGGCAGCCTTATGTCAATTAGGAGGAAGTAGAAGAGAATTTGATATATTTAATCTAATATTTGATGACATATTCTGGAACAATATTGTAACCGAAACTAACCAGTATGCAGAACAAATACGAGCGAATCCACATAGAACCCGAAAAATCGACGACACTTGGTTTCCTGTAGATTCTACCGAAATTAAAAGATATTTCGCATTGACCATAATAATGGCACAGGTAAAAAAACCAAGAATACAAATGAATTGGTCGAAGAGGGCTGTTATCGAAACGCCGATATTTAGAAAATCAATGCCTTTGAAAAGATATCTGCAAATTACAAGGTGTTTGCATTTCTCAAACAATAATCTGGTTGCCAATACAGATAAATTGAGCAAGATTAAACCTGTGATCAATTTTTTGAACCAAAAATTTAAAGAAGTGTATATGATGAAAGAAGACATTGCTATTGATGAATCGCTCATGAAATTCAAGGGGCGCCTATCTTATAAGCAATTTAACCCATCAAAAAGGGCAAGGTTTGGCGTTAAATTTTATAAATTATGTGAGTCCGATTCAGGCTATTGCTATGAATTTAAAATATATACAGGCCACGATAAAACAAACTGTGATGATAGCGCTTCGGAAAGTGTTGTCAAAGAGCTTTCTGAGTCAGTGTTGCACAGGGGTCACACTTTATACATAGACAACTGGTATTCTTCCCCAAAATTATTTATGACATTATCATATAAATATAAAACAAATGTAATTGGCACAGTACTTGGGAATAGGAAGCATATGCCAAAAGATTTGTGCAATGTAAAATTAAGAAGGGGGGAATACGCAATAAGAAGCTGCAACCGAATACTCGCTATAAAATGGAAAGACAAGCGAGATGTTTATATTATGTCAACATGAAATAGTTGAAATGACTACACAAGGATCCAATCACACTCCAAAACCAAATTGTATTATAGAGTACAACAAGGAAATGAATGGAATTGATCTCCAAGACCAAATATTAGCATGTTTTCCAGTAATGAGGAAATACATAAAAGGATATAAAAAAATTTTTTTTATCTGTTCGATATTGGTCTTTTTAACTCTTACATTTTATGGAAAAAAGTAAATAACGGGAAGAAACAATGTTACGTCAACTATAGGATCAACATAGCCGAATCTCTACTGAAGAATATGCCAAAACCGAATTATAGAGAACGAGGCCAATTATCTTCCGGAGATGCGCCAGAGAGACTGCACGCGAAGCATTGGGCTCATTTTCCAAAGCACATTGATCCAACAGCATCAAAATTAAGACCGTCAAAACTTTGTAGAGTTTGCCAAAAAAATAAAAAACGTAGAGAAACAACGTTGGAGTGTAAGAAGTACAAAGTTCCTTTACATCTACCAGAATGCTTCGAATTATATCACACCATTGCAGATTATTAATTTTGTATTACTGATTTTTGTATAAATAAACTTTTTGTAGTACTTGCATCTACCACAATTATTGCATCAGGCTGTAATTACATATCAAATATTCCACAAATATTTATAATTTTAAGAGGGCACCGCCGCTAATATTTATATTTGACCCGATCATCGTACTACGGGCTATGCCCGTAATATTTACGTTTGGCCCGATCATCGTACACGGGCTATGCCCGTAGTTGTAGGTTAAGGGGTTAAAGTGCGTATGGGCACGTATAAAAAAATACGTGTCCCTTATTTTTATTTGTACTACAACATATTAAAAGCTCGTTTTAATCTGAGGCGGACACTTCCCTGTGTTTCCTTGTCAGTGTAAAAGGCTTAAATAATCCGCACTAATAATTATTAATTGTTATTGAAATTCAGTATTCGAGAAATACTTATAATCAAATCAATGTCAACAGTCTATTATTGTTGAAATTAAGTGTCAAGAGATAAGATACCGTCTCGAGGCCTAGTAATTAAACAAAAATATAATTACATCTCTTTCATACACCACAAATATATTACGAGAAAGGGAAATATAAATTAATAAAGTGCATATAAATAAATAAGACCGATAGATATAAGGTACAATATAATGTATTCAATACACAGTACAACTGTTGACGTTTTTAACTGTACGTGTCATAAAATATCGTAGTACAATAATTCTTACGAAATTAGTATCTCTGATGACTGGTAGACGGAGTATTGCTTGGTATGCAGCTTGTCACCAAATTTTGATTATGTGTGCTGCTTTGCCAACAAATTTACGATGGCTTCCAAGGGTTTATTTGATTCATACTCTGTGCGTCTGATGTATCCGTACATGAGCATGAGGGCATCTGGACATCTGTCATCTGGTGTACCACTTTTGGAAACTGTTGACTCGGCTGCGTACTAGACGATTTCGAAATCTGATGTTCATGCCCTCGTTTGACTGTCTGATGTTGTTCTCGTCTCGAGGTGACAGCCTCTTCGGTGTCCTTATTCTTCGTAATCCACTTAGCTTAATTACGAGCCTTCCTTTTATTATACGCAGCTTTATTTATACTATCAATATATTTTTCTTCGGCAATCTTAGTGCCGTTGCAGTCACATGCCTAGTCTAAAATGATAACTAATGGCGTAGTATGGCAATGGCAAATTATTATTATTATTATTATATATACAGAGTGTCTGATTACACAGGCCTGCAAAATTTTAACTTTTTTGTGCGTTCTGGGAAACAAAAGTCGTTTCTTACGTAATTTTGCTTGCAGAATCTGAATCTGGCCGCAGAATTACTCTATCACGTCAGGTTTCCGAGATAAATGGGTTAAAATAGCCAAAAAACAGCAATTTTGGCCATATTTATCTTATTATTAGAAACAAAGCAATTTTTTCTTAAAAATACTCCAATGGCATTTTAAAATACTGGTTTTTATCTTGAAAATGAATTTTGGTTTCAACCGTACGATTTTTTGCTGAGATATTCCATTTCGAATGTAGAGAATTTATAGTGCATTATTTATTTCGAAATAGAATATCTCAAATAAAAAAAATTTTTTGGTTAAAAACCAAAATTTATTTTCAAGATAAAAACCAGTATTTTAAGATGCCATTGGAGTATTTTTAAGAAAACAATTGCTTTGTTACTAATAATAAGATGAATATGGCCAAAATAGCTTTTTTTGGCTATTTTAACCCATTTATATAGGAAATTTGACGTGATCTAGTAATTCTATGGCCAGATTTGGATTCTGCAAACAAAATTACATAAGAAATGACTTTTGTTTCTTAGAACGCTGTACCATGCATACCTGTGTTATTAATGACACCCGCTTGCATAGAGGTAGAATGCACTAAACTGATGTGAGTAGAAAAGTCCTATGCCATTTTGCAATTTTCGTAATAGTTAACGAGTTATTAATTTGTAAGTTTAAACGTTCCCGCCAAACATGGTCGCGGTCATCAGCCGCTAGGGAGCGGTGTGGTGAGCTCCGAGTGGAATGCTTTACTCGAGAACAAGGACGCAGGTTGAACAAGTATAATTGTCATTAAAGCGTGTAATCGACATTAGTGTTGATTCAGGTGTGTAAATGGTCTTATTGATTATCGTTATTGTATTTCTAATTTGTCTATGTGTGTTTTCATTAAAACAGTTGTTCAACTGCATCAACACGTGTTTGAGTTGACTTCAACCTAACCCTGAATTGTTGGACTCTGATTCCGAGTCTTACAAATTTATAAAGATAACTGAATTCGCCCGGCCTATGTAAGCGCCAAATATAAGCGCGCGGAGAGATACGACCGCCGCTGGGTCGTCTGCCTTTGTAAATTAATAACTCGTTAATTATTATGAAAATTGCAAAATAGTACAGAACTTTTCAATTCACATTCAGTTTAATCCGTTCTACCTTTATGCAAGCGTTGTGTCAAAAATTATCAGACATTCTGTATATACATACATATAATACATATACAGGGTGTAACAAAACAAAGGGACCTGGAGTATACCACGAGTTAGAGGACACGAATCCAAGTCAAAAAGTCTTGAGTCATTTTTTGATCTGAGTCTTCTGTTCCATGCTATATGATGTTAAAGTTAGCGAATGAGCGCCCGTCTATAGAAAGCAGTGACGGACAATAGACGGGCGGAGCGGAGCTGACAAACTACGTAGCGGGAGAACAACGATGAGCAGCGAAACGGCTGCTCAATAATAAAACAGACACACACACACACACTCTCTCTCTCTCTCTCTCTCTCTCTCCCTCTCTCTCTCTCCACTTTGTTTGAAAAAAACCTTAAAAATCCTAAGGTGCATAACTAAAATAAACGTTTCGGTGTTATTGTAATTTATCAATTCAACGTGAATTAATTATTTATTTCCTTATAATTATAATAAATGTTCGAAGTGTGCTCCTTCTACTTCGATACACGTTCTTGCTCTTTTCTGTATATTTTGCGTAGCTCTTCAAACTTGAACATTACTAATTCCCTCAATAGTGCGGAATACTAATTCCGTCATCTAGTCAGCTGTCTCGATGTTGGTGTGCATAAATTTTTTCTTTTATTGCTCCCAAAAGAAAAAAATCACACGGATTGTAATCCGAAGATCGAGCAGGCCACGAAGTTATCGAACCTCTTCCGAATTGTGTGAAGTAAATGAAAGATTAATTTTTATATCATGGATACAAATCTTACTAACAATAGTCATTATTACAATGAGAACAAAAATTTTTGTGATTCATGTAAATATGTTATTAGGATTATTCAAGCAAATTGTTTACTTCACACAAATATTACTTCAAAAAAATAAATAATACTTTAAAAAAATAATATTTTCTACAAACAAGTAATATTTATTTATTATAGTGATATTATTCATTAAAGTAAATAATTTGCTTGAATGGCACTAATAACATATTTACTTAAACTACAAAAATTTTTTTCATTGTGTACATACATAGAATAACTTGCTTTTATACAATGATTTCTCGTTAATTAGATTAATTAGAATTAGTATTAAAAACATATCGTTTGTTTGAGACAAACTTTATATTCAAGTGTAATTATACATTCAACTACTTTTAATATTAACTGTAATAAATCTTATTTAAAAGTATAGTTCGCCGTTATCTCGATGAAATTTTTCCTTTTTCGGAAGAGGTTCGATAACTCCGTGGTCTGCTCAATCTTCGGATTACAATCTGTGTGATTTTTTTCTTTGGGGAGCAATAAAAGAAAAAATATTTATGCACACCAACATCGAGATAGCTGACGAGATGACGGAATTAGTATTCCGAGCTCTTGAGGGAATTAGTAATGTTCAAGTTCGAAGAGCTACGCAAAATGTACAGAAAAGAGCAAGAACGTGTATCAAAGTAGGAGGAGCACACTTTGAACATTTATTATAATTATAAGAAAATAAATAATTAATTCACGTTGAGTTGATAAATTACAATAACACCAAAACGTTTATTTTAGTTATGCACCTTAGGATCTTTAAGATTTTTTTTTAAACAAGGTGAAAAGAGAGGGAGAAAGAGAGAGAGAGAGAGAGAGAGAAAGTGTGCGTGTGTGTGTTTTATTATTGAGCAGCTATTTCGCTGCTCATCGTTGTTCTCCCGCCGCGTAGTTTGTCAGCTCCGCTCCGCCCGTCTATTGTCCGTCACTTTCTTTCTATAGACGGGCGCTCATTCGCTAACTTTAACATCATACAGCTTGGAATAGAAAGCTCAGATCAAAAATGACTCAGGACTTTTCGACTTGGATTCGTGTCCTCTAACTCATGGTATACTCTAGGTCCCTTTGTTTTGTTACACCCTATATATGTGTATATATATATATATATATATATATATATATATATATATATATATATATATATATATATATATATATATATTTATATATATAAATAAATAAATAAATATATATATATATATATATGCACAAAAAGAGCTTTGTAAAGCTTGGCATCGATACCCGGGCGTCCATCTTTTTTGCTGCCTTTTGCACAAAATAAAGCCAAATCCTTCCCATATACCTTAATCAGTGCATGCCGCACGAGGAGAGGCCAGTGATTGATACGCTCTGAGGTTTTCTGGTCCAAAACTTTGGATTTATCTATAATATTTGTTTTGATGACCTCATAAAAATAAAAATTTGTTTCAGGATAAATTTCTACCTATAAATGCGCTTAAATTACATCATCTGTCATAACATATACAAAACAATAGCAAAAATCAATATTTATCAAACAATTTACTTTGCCTTTGCCAGGAGATGTATAGAAGTCGGAAATCTGCAACAACTATGAAAAATGTAGGCAAATAATTTTTATTTCCACAAAATCTAATTTTTTCTTGCCTTATATTACCTATATCTTATCTTGTGTTTTTAGTGAGAAAAATAATATTACCTTGAAAGAAGATTCTTTTGAAGCTTCAATACTTTCGGACATATATAGTACATCGATTTTATCGCGGCAACCACTGCCTCAAAAAATCTAATGTTTGATTCAGTCACTAAGAAAGGAAAATGATTAATAATGAGACTGTACACTTTTTTAAATAGTGCAGAAGTTAGTAATTGCAATGATTAAAAGATTTAATCTATTTACCTTTCGGAGCAAGAGCCATGAAGGCATCCATAAATCTTTGATGCTTGTTTTTTGAACGGTCACTATTATTTCCGGAATCATTTTTTGATGTACATTTGGATTGTGAAAAATGAGGAAGTTGTGAACAAGACGATTGCAGTGGCTCGCTAGATTGTGAGGCTTGTGAAGCTGATCCGTGTATAGACTGCGGTAGTCTTTGAAGCTTGTCTTTTGAACGATCACTATTATTCCCGGAATCATTTTCTGAAGTACATTTCCATTGTGAAAAATGAGGAAGTTGTGGACAAGACGATTGCAGTGGCTTATTAGATTGTGAGGCTTGTGAAGTTGATCCGTATATAGATTGTGGTAGTTCTTGTACCATTGATTCGTCGAAGTACTCTTGTGCGGACCTGGTCAGCCTGCAGCGCAGCAGACATTACTGGGCTGGCTTCTGGTAGGGCCCGTCAGCGCGGCGGAGACTCCTTCGCGTGCTCTGGCCTTGCATTGTCGTGTTGAGGACGATCTCACTTCTTTGGTGAAAGGATTCTGGCAGCAGGAGGAGCTGTCTGTGAAACCGGTGCCTCTTACTCCGTCTGACCAGGAGTGTGAGGACCTGTTCCGTCATTCACACCGCCGACAGGACGAGGGCCGCTACGTCGTTCGCCTCCCGGTGGTCAATCCGCTGCCTGACTTAGCGGCTACAAGGCGCGCTGCCTTGAGCGCTCTTACAGGGACGGAGAAGAGGTTCACTCGAGATGACCGACTGCGCGAGCTGTACCTCGACTTCATGTGGACTTCATGAGCTATTTACCTCATCATGGTGTACTGCGTGAGGCCAGCTCGACCACTAAGCTGCGCGTGGTGTTCAATGGCTCTACGACGTTTCCCTCCGGAGAGTCGCTGAATTGGAGCCCCCTGGTGGGCCCGAATCTGTTACTTCCACTTGCTGACGTCTTACTACGCTGGCGATTGCATCGCTACGTCCTGGCCACGGACGTAGAGAAGATGTATCGCTAAATTCTGGTCCACCCTGAGGACCGGGACCTCCAGCGCATCCTTTGGCGTATAGCATCCGGGATGAGGTGGCGGAGTTCCGCCTTAACACCGTGACATACGGTTTAGCGTGTGCACCGTTCCTGGTTATGCGCACTCTCCGCCAGCTGGCCGACTATGAAGCGGACACCTATCCGTTAGCTGCTCGTGCTCTACGCCGGGACGTCTACATGGACGACGTCTTGACAGGCGCCTCAAGCCTGGAGGAGGCGCTGAAGCTGCGACGACAGCTGACCGACATGTGCATGGCGGGCGGCTTCCCCCTGCGCAAGTGGTCAGCTAACGAGACGCGAGTTTTGCGGGACGTTCCGGCGGAACACCGCATACAGCAGGCGCTGCGGGACTGGGGACCGCACGAGACGCACGGGACCTTGGGCTTGCGGTGCGCGTCCCCCCTCTGACGAATTTTCGTTCGCCATTCCGGCGATCTCTTTGACCGACGTGACAAAGAGGTCGGTGCTGTCCTTTACAGCCCGACTGTTTGATCCTTTAGGTTGGCTGGCGCCGGTTGTGGTACGGGCTAAGATTGCCTTCCAGTTGACTTAGCTGGTGAGTCTTGGCTGGGACGACCCTCTCGACGAGGCGGAGAGACAAATGTGGAGCGAGTACAAGGCTGGGCTCCCCCTTCTACGGAGTGTGCGAGTTCCGCAACGATTGGATGCTGGTTTATCGATCGGCGACGCGGAGCTCCATGGGTTTGCCGACGCCTCGGAGCGCGCTTACGCCGCTGTCATCTACTTGCGGACTAGCTGAGAGTGACATCGTGGTGCCGACGTTGGCTTCTTCTTAGACCGACTGCTACGCCCGCGGCCGTGGAGGACGACTGGAGTCGGCATGGAGACGAGCTATTGACGGACGAGCTGGAGGAGGCGAGGTTGGCTTGGATTCGACAAGTCCAGGACCACTACCGGAAGGAACTGGGAGTCGTGCGGCAGGGTCAACCTCTGCCGGCGTCCAGCTCTTTTGCCCGATTTACCCCCCTTTTAGGTCATCAAGGTCTGCTGCGCGTAGGGGGGCGCCTTAAACACGCGCTTCTCGCTTATGACGAGCGACATCCGGCGCTGCTGCCTGGGGATTATCATTTTGCCCGGCTGGTAGTGGAGGACTGCCACCGACGCACGTTGCACGGCGAAGTTTAGATGACTGGGGATGGTTCATCAACGATACCGGATTCCTCGTGGACGCGCGGTGGTGAAGACATCGCTGCGCCGCACAGTGGTCACTTTTGTCGATCTGAGTGAGCGAAATTATTTTATTTGATAAAACGTGTAATTAATGCTTGGAAAATTTTATTAAAGGACAGAAAATTAATTTTAATGAATACACATTATAAATTTTTAAGAATATATTGCTGAAAAATAGCTAAAATATAAAATAAAACCAAATTTTACAAAGCATTAGTCATATATTTGCTTTTGATGATGCAAATAAAGAAACGTATCATACAGACTAACAAATGCAAAAAATAAATAAATGAAGGAATTTTTTAATGCAATTTGAATGTAATAAAATAATAACGTAATTCTATAAGGTACATTGAGAGATAAATCAAAAAGAAGAAAAAAAGCATGTTTTACTCATTGTTATCGCTACTATCACAAGATTCACTTTCATTACTACTATTTAATGAATTTCTATCGACACATTTGATCATTTTCATAGCTTCTAATGGCAAAGTGTTACTTTTCTTAGGTTGTGATATTCGAAAGTTGCTAATTACTGGGTCAGATGATATAAGCAACATATGCATCATGTTTTCGAGTGTCTGCTGCCGAGAGAACTTCCGCGAAAAGAATTCTCTGTATTGCTTCGCGTCTTTATGCCGTGATTCTTGTACTTCTTCGGACATTTGTCCAATTGGTAGAACTGATTTATTAATCAGATCTGCGCCATGAATTAGTACTCTATGTAAACTCTGTGGCATGTAATACCAAGGATACAAGCTGATGTAGATCTTTGCAGTATCTATACAATAAGATTTAAATAGCGTGCTGTCTACTTCGAAACCACAGGAAATAGTAATTAATACGACACTCATTCGTCTTATAAATTCTTCATTTATTCCTGTGATTTTAGAAGCCAATTCGGGATTTCTGAAAAAACGTCTCGCCGTATTACCGTCGTTTGTCGTTCCAAAACCTGGCTTAGGCATATCAACTAGAAGACCCATGTGTCAACGAAATTTTTCTTGTATCTTCTTCTTTCTTGTTTCCATCTTTTCTTTATCTTTTTTTCTGATTTGCCATTTACGTATTTCTAATCTGTAGGCGATGTGTAAAATGCATTCAAACGTTTTTATCCATGCATGAAGACTTGAAATGCCATATTCTAAATTATCTTCCGTAATCGATCTTTCTAACATGGCATCTATGTCATTCATTTGCTTTGGAGAAGCCTTACAAAGATGACAATTTTGACCGGGTGTATCGGCTAACGAGCTACAAATCTTACCATCAATCATTGTCAAAGAAAATGAGGAATAACATGGTATTGAATTCTCATGAAATTTTGTAATAACTGGAGAAAGTTCATCTATTTGTTTTTTAATGTTTTTAATTTCATCTTTGACAAAATCCTTTGTTTCTTTGTGAAAAATTATTTTCACTGGTCGACAGTATTTTGTCGATGAGCTAGATTCATTCTGCCAAACAACAAATTCCTGTTTGTCTTCACAAACTTCTGCTATAATTCGTAATGGCACTATAGAAATTAAAAACAGAAATGAGTCATTATTTTCTTCGTACTGAAAAACTTGCTTATAGCAACTTTGCCCGGCTGCACCATCACAACCCCATTTGAAATAAATGTTTATTTTTTCAATAGTACTACCGCTATCAATAATATCTTTAAGTTTGTCACTTTGAACGAAAAGTAGTCTTTGGACTGTATGTTCCACTAATGATTGGAGCTTGATCTCGGATGAAATTTCATTAATTGTTATATCATTTGGGTAACATTTTTTTTGCGAGCAATAGTGCATTATAATTTGGATAAGTATTTGCATTATGAGATGTACTGATTTGTTTTATAGCAATGTATAATATTGTTTTTTTGTCATTTTTGTATTTATGTACAAAGCGAGAGCCTTTTCAGGTGTAATTTTTGTTGGTAATTGCTGTACATTGGAACACATTTTTTTTATTTTTGTCGCTCTCTTAGGAGAACTAGATACTTGTTTAATTAAATCAGCTGTATCTCTTTTTCCACTTCGCCTAAGACTCATTCTTGACGCGAAAATCAGTTCATCTTGAGTGAACGTCTGTAAGAGTGGACGAACTTTCCTCCGTTTGACCGAGTCACTACAGCTAGCGAACGATTTTTCTGGTCTCCCAGATCGTGATGGAGTTTCTTTAGATAGAAGTTCCTCAAAAATAATTTTTCCGTCGAGCCATTTCTTATTTATTGAGACAAATAAATTATTACTACGATGGCATTTTTTCCATTTTAACATTAATTGGCTGCAAAAATTTCTAATCTTTTTCTCAATTATACATTTTGAATTCTTGTACTCTAAAAAATCACTTTTCTACATCAAAAAATTCAAAACTGCGTCAGTTTTTTTATTAATATTTGATTCATTTCGCCAAACGCAAAATAATGTTTCTCGTCGGACCACGCATATCAGACCTTAAAATGAATACAAAATCTAAAGTTGCGAATAGTTGCAGCTAAATTTAATTTTAAACTATTATTAAGAAGTAATTTAATAATTTCATTTAACTCATTTGATCAATCCATATCAATCCCGAGTTTTCTACTCTATCAAACTTAATAAAATATATTAAAAAATAGCAATTTTTGAAGCAAATTTTTAAAACCATAAACCTTGACCTATATTCAAAAAATTCTTACTATTTTTACATTATAAGTTGCTTACTTACTTATATTTGTAGGATCCATAGTAGGAACAGATAAAACGCATCTATTCAGCGTGAATTCGCTTATCGAAATGAGGGCGACCGCGAGCCGCGATGAGCGGGCGCGCGCCAAGACTTGCAGAAACATGTTCGTGACGGTACTATCGAGTATTTCCCATTCGATTTAAAAATTATTTATTTTTAGATTTCATAGCATTCAAGCTCATTTTTACGCAACAAAAGAGTTTGAAATGCCCAATCGGATTTTTGACTTTTGTTCGCTCAGATTAGCAAAAATGACCCCTGTGCGCCGTTGCGTGGTTTGCGCGCGATGGCGGACGGCTATTCCCCAGCAGCTGATGGGCAGCCTTCCACGGGAAAGAGTGACCGCGGGAAGGCCTTTCCTCGACACCGGCGTTGACTACGCCGGCTCAATTCAGCTGCGAACAACCAAAGGACGAGGCCAGCGGGCCTACAAAGGATTCATTGCGGTCTTCGTCTGCCTGCCTACCCGTGCCGTGCACCTAGAAGCGGTGTCCGACTACACTGCCGACGCTTTTCTGGCGGCCTTGCGTCGATTCGTGTCGCGCCGTGGTCTCTGTCGAACCCTCCGTAGCGATTGCGGAACCAACTTTGTCGCCGCCGACGCGCAATTGCGGAGTTTCTTTGCCCCTGGTAGCCCTGAGTTGCATCGGATCGTCGGACAGCTTGCCAGCGATCGTATTCAGTGGCAGTTCAATCCTCCGTCGGCGCCTCATTTTGGCGGAATTTGGGAGGCCGCCGTAAAGTCCTTGAAGCACCACCTGCGGCGAGTGTTGGGTAACGCGACCCTAACGTTCGAGGAAATGAGCACCCTCCTCGCCCAGGTGGAAGCCTGTTTGAATTCGCGACCGCTCCAGGCGTTGTCCGACGATCCTGATGACATTGCCGCCCTCACTCCAGGTCATTTCCTGGTGGGATCTCCGCTGACGGCCGTGCCTGAGCCTTCGTTGCTGGAGTTGCCCGCGAATCGCTTGACTCGTTGGCAGCTTCTGCAGCAAATGCGGGACCATTTCTAGGAACGGTGGTCCCGCGAGTATCTTCACTCTCTCATCCATAGACCGAAGTGGCGGAGGGAAGCTGCGGATTTTCGCGTGAGACGTCATTAGAAATGAGAGTACTCCGCCGTTGCGCTGGCCACTCGCACGTATCGTACGAGTACATATAGGGGAGGACGGGCAGATCCGCGTCGTCACTGTCCGGACGGCGGCGTCGGAGCTTACGCGACCAGTCGTCAAACTTATATTGTTGCCGGTTTGCGAGAGCGAGAAAAGCAAGGGGTCGCTTGACTAGCGCCGGGGGCAGTCTTCTCATCACGTTTAGTTTGCTGCAATTATCGTTCACTCAATAAATTTATCTTTAATGTCAGAGTTCTTGCTTGTGCTTATTGAAATCAGTCAGGAAAATTGTACTTACGTTCAGGGAGCTCTTCTGCATCTCGCTCGTACCCCCTTCCGTCGTTTGTCCAATTAACGCTCGTTTACTAATTCATTCGCTCGCGCAGCGAACGCACTTGAGAAGCCAAGATCAGGACCACGCGAGGAGGCCTGGTTCAAGGATGAGCAGTGCGAAAGGGTTCGGGGGGGATCTCAGCCTGGGCCGATCGCCCTGGTTCGGGCGAGGCGGGCGGGATGTTCAAGATCACCAGAATTCCAGCGCATCACGTTTATAACGCGTGGCCGCGTTCTTCCCGCTCGCGCGGCAAAACGTTGCTCGCGATCGGGAAATCTATGCTGTTGCCAAGTAGCCAAATTCCATTTTCGGCAAACAATAACAGCGAGCCTTCTCGAGAGATCTACGGAAATCGGTAACCGTCGCATATTTACTGAATTCCTGCCGGGATCTTTCGAGGGGGATCGTTGCTTATATAAGGCACAAATATCGCGCGCGCTCCGCAGTCGCATTCCAAGGTAACTTAGAGCTGACTTCTAATCGACGCGTACACGAGTTTATATTCAAATCGGCATTTGTCTCTCGGACAAAGATTTTGGTTAACGTTCCTGATTCGTTATATTTATACTATTACACTATTAGGGAGTGCAAAAATAAAATAACTTTGTTCTTCAGTAACACGACGCTTTATTTCGGGCCTACGGTTTTGTCTCCTCCCGCCGCTTTTTCTTATTACCGCCGCTCTTTCTTATTACTCGCTCTTCCTACAACTCCACTCGCGCACAGAGATAGAAGTTCAATAAAAATAATGTCTAAATATTTTCTAAATATACCAGAGTACGTTTACTATTACTGGCTATAATTTACTAACATTTATCGTGAATTCAAAAGTAAAAAATTTGCAAAAAATCGTAAATCTCATAAAACAATTTGCATTTGCCACAATAAAAAGTATGCAAAGGAGAACCTTGCACATTGCTCCCTCATTATTTCCATCTTTTACAAAGCCACCTCTACGAGGAAGTATATTGATCGATTTTGGCTTCCTCATAAAGTAAGTTTTTTGAGAGATGGATAATAATAAGTACGGCAACCAAAATATGCTCTGAAAACCCTTTTTAAGCATCTAAAATATGCTTTATAAAATAGAGAAAATATTTTTTAAAAGGAAAACAGGGCTGCTTCGAAAGCTTTGTATGACATTTGTACTTCGAAGCTTCAAAGATTCAAAGCTTCAGCATTAAAATTTTCGAAGATTAAAGTTTCGAAGCTTGAAAACGTTTATTGATCTTCAAAAATTTTAATGCCGAAGCTTTGAATCTTTGAAACTTCGAAATACAAATGTCGAAGCCTTCGAAGCATCCCTATTTTTCTTTAAAAAATATTTTTTTAATTTTATAAAGCATATTTTATATACTTAAAAAGGAGCATATTTTGGTTGCCTTAATAAAGAGAAAGTAATGTGCAAAGTTCTATTTTGCAGATTTATTTAAATATTATATACATTAGCTTATTTGCTCAAAATTAGCGTAAACGTTAGTGTATTAATCAATTGTGAAAAGTTTGAACTCTTCCATCAATTCTCATCAAATTCAGTCCCGGGGTAGATCTATAAATCACGTTAACCTTTGTACAGAATTTCTGTTCTACAAGATTATTATTTGTTAGAGTTAATTTTTAGATTTCGTCCGAACTTCAGTCCAAAGTTTCAAGAAATTTGTAACGTTAACTGTCTTGATAGTTATTAGTCCAAAAAAGTTTCCTCTATGAGGAAACATAATAAAGAAACATTTGATTTTAATCAAAATATATTGGAAATATATTGAATAAATTGTATTTTTAAATGTTAACCATCAAAATATTAAAAAATACATAAAAACAAATGTATTTTCATTTTTTATTCTGGCAAGTGTAAATTATTTTGATTTACGATTTACTGTAAAGTATGTTCGAAATATTTAACTTGTTATAATATATTACCACTGATTAATTTAATAATGATTGTTTCAAATCAAAAAATAAATAATATAAGAAACAATTGTGTTTAATTAATTTTTTTTATGTTCCTGTTAATCACATGAACTAATCAGTAGATATAAATAATCAATTTCGCAGTAACGAAAGAGTAAATTTATAGATTATAAAGATAACGAAAATTACTTACTGCTGATTTTAAGCACTTCGGTTTTGTGGTACGATGTTTTACCTGTCGATGTGTCTACCCACTTTAAAGATGCAACACAGCCTTCTGTACGATACTTCTTTGCTACGCAAGCGAGATCGATAATGTCACATAGCCTCGTTGTTTTGTTTCTTTTCTTGCTGTTTTCCGATTTCCAAAGTATAGCAGCCCATTGCTCCTTTACTTTTCGGCATTTTTTGCGCGTACGAATAACATCTAAATAAACCAAAAATTATAACTCGACAATGATGATAAGTGGCACAGTATTGCGTAAATAAGAATAATTCACACGAAGCGAATACATCGGCATTGACCCGTTGCCGCTGAAGAGTGAAGGATAGTTGCGTGTATTAAAACATACTTCTCGATCTGTACAATTGCTGCGTTCGGCATTGCAAATCTTAAGCCGGGTATACATTTACGAACGAACATCGAACGCGACAATTCATTGTCGTTATTTATTGCACAAATTCAATTACTATATGCAGCAAACACCAAATCTGATCGAATGCCGGTGTTCGGCGCAATCAAGAAGAGGAAATAATAATAGTTTACAAACACGAACATAAATATCTGAACGTTTGCGTTCGCTATTCGTTTGCTAAGTGTATACCCAGCTTTAGATACAAGCTAGCAGAGTGAGCTTGAATCATATGTAATCTTCAACCAATCTGAGCACTGAGATGTGAATTGCCGAAAGATTTTCGAGGTAAAAGATATCGTCCGACGCCTTGGATTTGCATTGCCGAACGCAGTAAATGTTGTGGTGTATGAATATTTTGCTATCACTATTATATCCGAAGGATACTCAATTCTTAATATGACTTTTTACTTACCTTAGAGACGTGACGAAGATTCTTACTTCTTCTTCTTCTTCTTTAATTGTGGCACTCGAAACCCCCCTGTTGGGTCCGATACGGCCAAGATGTCAATGAAATACAATTTAAAGTTGATGATATATAATGCGAAGTAATACTATGAAGACAAGGCACATCTCATGGAAGTACACAGCCGTTTCCACGAGGCGGCAATTCGCACGCGATACATGCGAAAGTTAAAAAAATTCTTTCGTAATGGACAAACACGTCCGTACGTGATTGAGCCCCCCAACAAACTTATCCGGAATGTCGCGAGGTATCGTCAATCGTCAATCTCGCGAGGACCGTTGGCGAGCGGTCGAGTTGTTTGGCCGTCACGCGGTTATCGATCGCGATACTTGACGAAGATTCTTACGATGTTCTGTCTATAGCGGTATCGCGAGAGGACACGGCAAGGTTACGTAGCAAAGCAACACAAACCGCCGGGCACGAGTCAGCGCCGCTGAATACGCATCTGTTATGCGCATAAGGACTGCTGGTTTTTCCCGCGCGCAGACGGCGCAGAGCGACGCAACAGTGCGCGGTGTAAACAATTGCCAAATGCGTCTTTCTTTTTATCGTAGCCTACGCGTCCGACGCTTCGGCATCACTTGCTATCGTGAAGCATCACCGCGTGTCTTTTGATTGTTTTAAAAATATTTCTCTTTACTGCAATATTGCATAGATCAAGTAAGTATCCTGTTAGATTTTGCAGGTTCGTAGATTTTTCTTGAATAAATTTAATTTATTGAATAAATTTTTTGCCAACTGTTACACTTGCGAGTTCAGTCTTTTTCACGTCTGAAGTCTGAAGTTGCTGATGGCGCCTTCTTTCTCATACTCGTATGAACCTCTTGCGAATGCCATTTTATCGCAATTTAACGGCAGAGTATCACCATAGTTTTCCCTTAATAATTGACCACATTAATGATAATAAATAAAATTTTTTTAATTCATAAAACTATAATTGATATTATTTTTATCCAAATTAATTATAATTTATATTTAAAATGTTTATATTAATTAATGTTGACAGCCATGATCAGAAAACCTTTTCGTGATTGTTCTCACAAAGGAAAATATCTGTTTGCAAAAAAACTTAAATTAAATAGGCCTGAAAACGAAAATGTGAATGTTGAAAATCAACTGGGAAATGTGAAAACTCCAGGACATAACTTGATACAGTAAGATGTTTATAATATCTTTGAGTACTGTGCTATTCATTCACAAATTAAGTATTTTAGAAACGTGTCAACTGAGCTGTCAAATTTAATCCTAATATTATAATTTATCGTGAACTCTAGAATCGAGAACAGCGAAAATCCTGTTTCTAGTACTTCAGGTTGCCAGAATGGTCTGCTCAGGGAAAGTCGAGAAACCAATTCTCCTGCAGAGCGAACTCTTACGGAGCAAACTTCTACCGAGCATTCACTGTATCGAAGTTCAGTTCAAGCTGCAAACAGTCTTAACTGGTCCAGGCCTGCGTAAGTAATTTTGTTACTTTCACAGGTTAATAGTCCAGTCCCTCTGAAAAAATTCTTCGCTTTTTTTTCCCAATAACTTCAGTTATCAACAGGGTTGGGTAGTAACTAGTTAAAAAGTTAAATATTAAAGTTAAAAAGTTAATAACTTTTAACGTAACTTAGTTAATTTTAAATGAGTTAATTTTTAACTTTAACGTTATTTTTAAAACACAAACTTTAACTTATTAACTTTTTTCCCAAGTTAATTTATCTATATAAAAAAAAAATTATAAAAGAAAAATACATTCCCACTTAAAAACAATATTTCTTTGTTATTTTATATAAATTTAATTTACAAATAAAATATTAAATTTCTTTGATGATTCAGATTATAATTGTTTTGAGTAATCCAGTTTTAAAAAAGTACATTTTAATTTAATATAAATAGATCTTTTCAATATTAATTTTTAATTTAACTTGAGTTAATTTAATATTAACATAACTTTTAACTGACAATGAGTTAGTTTCTTATTCATGTAACTTTTAACGTAATTACATTAATTTTGTAAGCCATTAACTTTAACTTAATTTAGTTGAAAAAATAGATTATTTATCCAACCCTTGTTATCAATGTTCGTTTTTGTATAATCATTACATTTAGTTTACATTTTAGGCTCTTGCGACATGCAACTGGATTTTTGGCAGACATAGAACGTCAGAATACTGCGGACATCAGCAACTCGTCGGATACGGAGAATGTTTCCGCAGACGAAAATAAATTAGAGTATACGAGTACCCAAGACAAAGGTGAAAACAAGCAAGATGATACAGACGGAAATAATCGCATATTTGAAGAATCTGAATACGAAGAAGTTGATGACAATAAAAATGAAGAAATTGAAGGAAATGATGATGAGAACGCAAGTGATGGCGATAGCAATAATGCGACTGCTGAAGAGGAACAGTTCGACAATAATCGCTCTCTGTACGCTGGGGCACCTATTACGGTAGCCCAAAATATGCTGTTAATTCTATCACTCGTTCTCAAGCATAATTTAACCGGAACTAGTATTGCAGATATTATCACTATAATTAATTTACATTGCCTGAATAAGGCTTTTTGGAAAAACAACTTAAACAAATTTAGGAAGTACTTTTCATGGTCTACAGATAATGTTCACTAAACATTATTATTGCTCGGTGTGCACAACGTCACTCGCCACAAAAAACTCGATCTGCGAAACGTGTGAAGCGCATAGAGGCATTTCTTACTTTATAGAAATGCCATTTATAAAGTAGCTTGCGTTAATGTTTATACGAAACGGTTTCCGGGATCTTTTACAGCATTTAATCGTGAAGAAGGGCTGCGGCCCAACTCATTTCGGGATATTTATGATGGAAGTTTGTATCAACAGTACGTTCAAAACGGATTTTTATCCAAACCGAATAATATTTCGTTTACATGGTATACAGACGGAATTCCAGTTTTCAAGTTGTCTCACATAAGCAAATGGCCTGTATACTTAACTATCAATGAGCTTCCTTATGAGTTTCGGATGAAAAAAGAAAATATTCTTCTTGTAGGCTTATGGTTTGGCAGTAACAAGCCATCCGCGAATCACTTCGTGTACAAATTTTGACCAAAGTTTGAAACACTTCTTTGGGACAAACTATTACTCTGCCAGATCAAAATGTTATTACTGTAAAAGGTATTCTTCTCGCCGGAATTTGTGATCTACCCGCAAAAGCTCTATTTCTCAATATGATGCAGTACAATGGTGAATTCGGGTGCAACAATTGCAAGGAAAAGGATGAATCTTTAACACATCCAACAGGAAGTACTTCTCGTGTATAACAGATATCCGGTAATGAGAACATTAGCTGAAACTCTTGAAAATGCTAATCAAGCGTTGCAAAAGCATCCAGTCAATGGTGTAAAAGGCTTGTGCTTTGTCCAAATTGATGCCCGATTTTATTCAGGGTACAGCTTCGATTATATGCACTGTATCTGTTGTGGTGTAGTAAAATAATTGCTACACTTTTGGTTCAATCCTAGCTTTTCTGGCGATCCGTTTTCGCTGTGTGTATTGTCCGGCGTCGTAGATTCTCGATTAATTTGTATAAAGCCACCCAAGTTTGTACACAAAATGCCACGTACTGTGTTAGATCTTTGTCATTGGAAAGCTTCAGAATTGAAGATGTGGTTCTTTTATTACTTTGTACCGATACTCCAAAGAATCATGAATCCGATTTACTTTCGACATTATTTACTTCTTGTGAGTGGTATTTCGCTTTTGAATTCGTCATGCATTACTGCCAAAAATATAGAAGATGCCGAACGTTTGTTACACAAATTTGTAAGAGAATGTCCAACTATGTATGGTCTCCAATTCTGTAGTATCAATATTCATCAAATTCTGCATTTACCTGACTGTGTAAGATGGCTAGGACCACTCTGGGTCTACTCATGCTTTCCATATGAAGACATCAATGGTAAAATACTACAATTAATTCACGGTACAACAGACATAGAATCGCAAATAGCATCTGCACATATTTTTGTGATAAAAATGAAAAGATATGTAGATCAGTTACCAGAAGGCCCAATCCGCGATTTCACCACTGGCTTTAAACACCAGATAAAAATACGTGTGCGAATTACTGTTGGTTGTTACAGTATGGGCAGCTATAAACGGATTTCTAGACTCCCCCTGTACATTCATCAAGCTTTGATGAATTCACATCATCCGTTTGAGAATGTTTATACAGGGTTGGGCAGAAAAACCTGACACATTTTAAAAAATCGTTATTCCCCTCCAAGTGAAAAGAGGGCGCTGTAACTCCGGGAGCGAAAAATAGATGGTTGAAGGTTTATGTTTACATATCAGTACAGTTCCAGTATGGAGAAGTGGCCGCCGCAACAACGCGCGTTCGTTTGCGAGCGTTTTTTCATAACTCAGTCCTACGTTCAAGCAATTCGCGATTTTCGTATTGAATATTCTCTTCGTCCACGAGATCCGGTTCCCTCTCGTAATTCTGTGAATCTGTGGGTCAAAAACTTCCGGCAAACAGCCACAGCCACGAAACAAAAGCCTCCAGGGCAACCAAGAACGGTAAGAACCCCTGAAAATGAGACACGCGTTCGCACCTCTTTGCAACGAAGTCCACGCCGTTCTGCCGGTAAACATGCTCAAGCTCTCGGAATGTCTCGTCGATCGTTTAGCAGAATGTTGAAAGCGATGAATTTTCATCCCTACAAAATTCTCATAATCCAGGAATTGAAATCATCGGGCGAATCATTGAAAAATCGGGCAATCATTGAAAAATCGGGCGAACATGGCCACCACGTTCGCCCGATCTCTCAGTGTGCGACTTCTTTTTGTGGGGCTATTTGAAGCAACGTGTCTACGCTAACAAACCTCGAACCTTGGATCAGCTGAGAGCCAATATTCGGAGAGAAATTGCAGAAATAAAGCCAGCGATGTTGAAAAAAGTGTATGATAATTTCGAAAAACGCCTCGAAAATTGTATTGCTTGTAACGGCCATCATTTAGCCGATATAATTTTTGGTAAATAAACAAAAAAAACCTTCAAGTGTCTAGTTTATTCTCCCGGAGTTTCAACCTCTTCCGATTAATAGCGGCCGCGCAAGTGGTTATTAAAATGTGTCAGGTTCCTCTGCCCAACCCTGTACATATTTAAGACTGTTGAAAGACAGCAAACTATTCATTGGCGAAATGTACGATAGATCACAGAGTACGCTCTCTTTGTATGTTGTCTATGAAAAAAACAGAGGAAAAGCTAGGAGTAATTCATTGTTTTGTAAAAATGTTCATGTGTGATTGTAACGATCATTACATATGTGAGGGAGAGCATTTTGCGATTATTACATGGTAAAAGAAGGTATATTCTACGTTCGTGGAGATGCTGAACTTCGCATTAGGTTGCCGCACTTGCACAAATGTCACCGAGGAAACGAAATCGCCGCTATACCAGTTGCGTCTCTTAAATCGGTATGCGTTTACATAAACGTTGATAATCAATCGGTTATAGGACAGGTAATTAATTCTGTAGAACTGGAGTAAAGCAGATCTTAAGAAAATTAAATATCCTTGTATTATATTTATATTCTTTTGATTGACCTAGATTACATAATAGAAAATACGATATAAACAATAATCATAAAACATACACTTAGGAAAAGTGTTTTGTTGTAACAACAAATAATTTGGTTGAAATATTTTTTTATATTTGTTTATACTAACTAAACATTTGTTTATATTAACCCAATAGTTTTGTTCGGTACGTGCCAACCAAATTATTTGTTGTGACAATAAAACACTTTTCCTAGTGTATAAAAATGAGTTGCCTGCCGTGTTACTATGATTTAAATAATACATGAAAGGTCTGTATATATACAATTTTCTTATGCAACATATTTCATTGAAATATTGAAAATTTTACCGTCAGTACTTTAAATGTTCAAACTTGCCATTGCGACGTAACCCTTTTATAGCGAAATCTGACAATATCATATATATAGTGTTACGTCCTGCGGAGTAACGATTCTTTCCTTCGCAACCAGCGGATATCCTAATTAATGGGCCGAGCGGCGGTGATCTCACCCCGATCCCAAGAATACGGTGACTCTCACGGCAATAATCAGATGTCACGAATTAAGTAGTTATAAATTCACCAATTAAGGAGATCTGAGGTGACACCGTTGCTCGACGCCGGAAACACCCAAGATAGTAAAATCAGGGAGCTGGAAGACGCACGTGTGTACCCCTTTGAGTTCTGAATGTCCGATACCCGCATAGTAACAAATCAAAGAATTTTTGACATTTAATGCTTCCGGGAGTTCAATTGTCAAACCTGCGCTTTCTCGGATAACAATTACCGAGGAATATAAAAAAGTCGTAAAAGCAAATATTGCACGTGGGTGTATTAATGAATAAAGTGGTGCACACGGCCCTCGACGGGACAAAGGGAATCATAGATGAAAAATAGTATAAATAGGTGCGTCTTCTAGCGGAGCGAGTAGTCTAGTCTTCATTCCTCGTCCGAATCATAGTTCCGTGGCATCTTGCATGCCCGAGTTCTGCGAGTCTCGGATCCGCGGCCTTTAAACTCGTACGTGGCGCAAGTCTCGGTCGAGAGAAAAAAGTGTCAGTTGAAACGTCCCTGGTTGGGATCTGCAGACCATTGTGCATCGCACCCGGAATACCTCCGATCGGACCTACCATCTCCCGCCGAGTGCGGCCCAGTTTGAAGCCTTGCGGCTCCGAGAGAATCACATTCACCTACATCGACACTCACACTACAATCTGCAAGCAGTAAGTCCTGAATCAACCGTTTGTTTCGCTCTCATTTTTCGAACACCTTTTCTCTCTCTAGTGCGAAAGACTTTAACTTTAAACATAATATATTTATTAAGTTTATTACTCTTTCCTTCCCATACTCCTCTCCATACTCTCTCTCTCTCTTTATTTTTTATTCTTTTCTTTCTTGGGATAAACTCGTAAGAATTAATCCGAAAGAATCTCTTTATTTTTAATTCTTTTCTTTCTTGGGATTTACTCGTAAGAGTTAATCCGAAAGAATCTCTTTATTTTTAATTCTTCTCTTTCTTAGGATTAACTCGTAAGAATTCTCGTTTTCTTCTCTCTCCTTAGATTCTGTCAAACCTTTTTTAAACTTCTGATCTTTTCCTCGGTTTCACTCAAACCCTATTCGAGTTAAACCGAGAGAGTGTCTAAATTTTAACCTTTCACCAAATGGAGAGAAACGGAGTATTTTCTTTTTTTATTATTTTACTGAATAAAGTCCCTAAAGTTCATAAAAACCGGTCCCGAGCGGCCGCGAAGAGCCGCCGAAATCGTCGCAATCGTCGAACCCGCCGCCTCGAAGCCATTGAGGAGGAAATACACAGGATCGCCGCCCAAGTTAATCGACTTTGCCCCCCTGTTTCGTAATCCCCGGTCGCACCGGAAAAAGAGCGACTTCCCCCGTTCGCATTTTTCCCCGATTTCACCGCAGATAATTTTTCTTCCTGCCGACTGCCCCGTAGATAATTTTTCTCGCGCCGACTCCCCGGAGATAATTTTCCTTTCCCCGACTCCCCCGTAGATAATTTTCTTCGCGCCGACTCCCCCGATTCTCAAATAACTTACAGAATCTTCCCGGACTTTCCCGTTTTACTTTCTTCTCCGGGATCTCCGATCCTTGCAATTCACGATTTGGAGGAAGACCAACCTCCTGAGGATCCTCCTAACGTAGGGACCCGCGAAGAGGAGGAGGAACCTCGCTCAACCCCTCCAATCCTTGGATCGCATGATCTCGAGGACGAGGATCGTTCTCCAAGCCCCGCGCTTAGCGTGGAATATCTAGAAGAGCTTCCACCACTTCCACCTCGTTCGTTTTTCGCTCCTGGTTCCCTCCAGTCGTTAAACGCCATCCTGTCTGTCCTTCCTTTGTTTTCCAATCCTCTCCCCCCTGGCGCATTTTCAATCGGACCTGACCAGTTCGATTTGGAAACCGTTCGCGCCTACCTTCCCCACCTTGCTCCTGACGGAACTATTCCCGTCTTCTTCCCCCACACGTACCCAAATTATTACTTAGTCCCGAAAATAATATTCCTCAACCATTTTTGCTCCAATTTCGCTACTGTAAGAAAAATTAGAGAATAATATTTCTAGACAATATGGACACAATTATACATACATACATACAAATGCCCTGTTCGTCACACCAGTATAGGATATTATGAATGTAAATATACAGGGTGTCAGGTAACTACCGCCCGTGGTTTCGTAGATTGATAGATCAAGTAAAACTGAGCAGAAAAGTCCTTTACGATTTTTTAATATTTGCCATAGTTAACGAAAAAAAAATTAATATAGTCTGCGAATAAGCGCGTATCACCGCGCGCAAGGACCGCCCGCCGGTCGCCGAGACGTAGGCAGCCGCGGCTGTAGGCGCGGCGCTGTGCGGTGAGGAGGGAAAAGCTCCCTCCTTGTCGTGCCGCTCGCAGGCCACAGTTACTGCTACTTTTCCCTCCTCACCGCACAGCGCCGCGCCTACAGCCGCGGCTGCCTACGTCTCGGCGACCGGCGGGCGGTCCTTGCGCGCGGTGATACGCGTTTATTCGCAGACTTCATTAATTTTTTTTTTGTTAACTATGGCAAATATTAAAAAATGTAAGGGACTTTTCTGCTCAGTTTTACTTGATCTATCAATCCACAAAACCACGGGCGATAGTTACCTGACACCCTGTATATATATACACCACTCAAAAAAAAATAGGGAACACTTTCCAGACACCAAAAATTAGGCTATTTTCAAATGACTGTAACTCGGTGAAAAATCATCGTAGATAAAAAATAAAAAAAGCTTGTGACACTCATGCGCGCGCGCGCATACACACACAGCAGAGAGGGTTTGGAGTCATTAAATACTGCAAAAGTGACAAACTGCGGGGTCCTTATCTCTGCTGTGATACACACACACACACATATACACAGTAAAGAGGGTTTGGAGTCGTTAAATAGTGCAGAAGTGACGAACTGTGGGCTCCTTATCTCTGCTGTGACACATACACACTCACACACACACACACACACACACACACACACACACACACACACACACACACACACACACACACACACACACACACACACACACATATACACAGTAAAGAGGGTTTGGAGTCGTTAAATAGTGCAGAAGTGACGAACTGTGGGCTCCTTATCTCTGCTGTGACACATACACACTCACACACACACACACACACGCACGCACGCACGCACGCACGCACGCCCGCCCGCCCGCCCGCCCGCCCGCCCGCCCGCCCGCCCGCCCGCACGCACGCACGCACGCACGCACGCACGCACGCACGCACGCACGCACGCACGCACGCACACGCACGCACGCACGCACGCACGCACGCACGCACGCACGCACGCACGCACACACACACACACACACACGCACGATGTGCAAAAATCCGACTAGCAACCTCCACGTGGTGCACATTGGGTAATGCTAATGTCGGCGGTAGACGTCATTTTTCGGAAAAATGTACTGTAAAAAATGTATATCTTCGAAGTCTTGTAACTCGGTCAAAAAAAATCGTAGAAAAAATTTTAAAAAAAGCATTTTGTAGAGAAAATATCATACTTTATGGCACTTGTATTGGATTTGTCAAGAAAAATTTTTTTATTGAGCTACAGGCTGTTAAAAATACGTTATTTTAAGGAAAAAACAGTGTATCTTTTTTGGAGCATAGTACTAAGAAATTGAGAAAATTTTTGAAAACCATTAATAGCATGTTAAAGCTGAAACTTCGAGCTTTAAAATGGTTTTTTGATTTTTTGTCTACGATAATTTTTCACGGAGTACGGATATCATTTGTAAAAAGTGTAGGTTTAGCTTCAAAGTAACTCGGTCAAAAAAAATCGTAGAGAAATTTTTAAAAAAGCATTTTGTAGGTAAAATGTTGTAGTTTATGAAATTTTACTTGAATTATTTGAAAAAAATTTGTTGGTCGATCTGCAAAGTGTCAAAAATACGAAATTTTAACGAACAAAACAAGGTGAACTTTTTACTGCATAAGACAAGGAAGTTAAAAAAATTTTGAAAATCTGCTGGTAGAACGTTAAAGCTCGATCTTCAAGCTTCAAAATGCTTTTTTTATTTTTTATCTACGATGATTTTTCACCGAGTTACAGTCATTTGAAAATAGCCTAATTTTTGGTGTCTGGAAAGTGTTCCCTATTTTTTTTTGAGTTGTGTATATATATATATATATATATATATATATATATATAATTGTAATTGTCTTCAACGTTGTATCACGAGTCTGCGGATTTTTTGTTTTTACTAATTAATTACTAATTTGTGTTCCTTAACAATTCCAATTTGTAATAAATTACTTTCATATGGAATCAAAATTTTTTTTTATATTTATCTTTCATTATTTTTTTTTTAATAAACCGATGATTGACTATAAGGGAACTTGATTGATTTCTCAACCTGACTCACTATCCCTCGCTCTATTAAGCCAAGCACTAGGTCTGATCCCGAGGTAAAGCATTTAAATTTGCTGCCACAAAACAGGACCAAGGGACGCGAAACGCCCCCGGTATTTGTCGTTGGGCCCCGCTGTGGTCCCACTGACCCATATACCCTGGGTTGTCGTGCCCTGTCGTATCTTGTGTGCACGTTCTCAAGTTGTTACGTCCCTCCTTTCTCCTCACGTATCTTACCAACCCTTCTTCAACCCTGGACGTAACAATAGCAAATGCATAAATTTCTCTTGTTAATATTTTGGGGAACGTTTAACATGCAAATACTTCTATGGAGGGTTTGCGGAGGTTGGTAAGATTTGAGTATAACTAAAGAAACCTGATGAGATTCCCCGTAGAAAAGCGCGAAGAATAGAGAACGCGTATGGAGGATCTGCGGAGTGAACGCGGAGCATGTAAGATGCCTGCGGAGGGTACGTGGAGTCATCGCACAAGCCGTGAATTGTAACAAGGGCAAATGGAGGTTTGATCATATGCAGAGGAAGTTTGAAGAGGGTCCCAGCAGTGATCTTGAAATAACAGAACCTCAAAGTAGAGTCCAAATAGGTTAAAAGCAGGGTGCACAGTACGGCAGCATGTACTCTTTCAAAGGACTACGAGTAAACGCAGGGTATTCAGAGGGTTTATATTTTGACTCGGGGAATCTCCAGCTATTATAAGTTCGTCCGCTTTTTCGGCACCATATATTTCTACTGTCTTTGTACCTAACTCTTGCCTAATTAGTTTTCTTAAAGGTGCCCTTAGATATCGTTTGTTGCATTTTCCTGTCCCTTTGAATATTTTGCATTTCAGAAATCCTTTTTGCGCGTGTTTATTTTCTGTTACACATTGTAAACGACTACCACATTTACAAGTACCTTAAAAAAGACAACCATATTTATGATTATTGTTCTTCTTATTAGAATTTCAGATTTTAGTAATAAAAAATACTTACGATAAAAAGATCTTAATCTCGTTTAATATTTATGTGCTTTATGCATCAAAACTTTCTCTTCTTCATCGTTCCTTTCTAATTTATAATATTTTTGTGTGCAATTACTTAAAAATACATTATTATATAATTTATATACTTACCATTCATATAGCTTGATATACTATCATTAAATAAATAATGGTTGCGAAACGTAAATCTACATTTCAATTTTACTGCGTCCCAAATTTTTTTTGTAACAAAATCTTTCCAAACTCTAGGCCAAAAAGTTTTCCAATTTCTTCTTCTTATTTTGTTTCTCAGCGTACGTTTGTACAACTTAGAAACAACTAATTCTTCAAATTCATTATTTGATACTGTTATTACAAAATTAATGGATTTTGTATCATCCTCACATTGTGAAGCAGAACTATCAAGAGAGGTGTCATTTGTACTAATATTATTACTTGCACTAATATTATTATTTGCACTAATATCTGCATTATTTGCATCATGTAAACGACTGAAAAGTTTGTTACGTATGCCCTAAATATTATTTGTAACCATAGAATAAATGGAGGTGGGCATTATTTTTTACCTAAAGATACCGAAATATCGCACCAAACTGTATCATTTTTTGATACAGTTATTTTGTCTGATACTACTACGCGATCTTTATATGCCACAATATTATTCACAATATTATCATTTCGGACTTTGCACTGACGTCCTCTATTAGGATACATTTTCACAGGTTAATAAAATCTCAGTTACCAACGCCGTTTATCAAATACTGCTTGGAGCCAGCCTACACTACTGTTAAGACAAGCGCGAAACGATGATTATGAGTAGATCGCAAATGCGATCCATTTTTTTGTTCATTATTAGACGAATCATCAATTACAAATATATCACAAATATTGTTCCATGAATACAAGTGCAATATATATTGACGCTACAGGCAGCATCGTGAAAAAAATTGACGTAGCTAGACAAAAGTTTATCAAAACATATATTTATATTCCAAGTTGTTATTAAGTACAACCACGCGCAATTCACTGTTAGCCAAATGCTATCTGAAAGGCACACAACAAATAATATTCATTTTTGGCTAATAGAGTGGTATAGAATGAGTGCTCCATATCCACGCGAAGTTGTGGTTAATTTGTCGAAAGCATTATTAAATGCGGTGATACGTTGCTTTACAAGTTGTGGAACAATGAAAAATTATGCAAACGCATGCAAAAGTAAAATTTGTTTGCCAAAATGTTATATACGTATAGACGTTGCTCACTGGATTAAAATATATACAAACATTTTAAAATCTGTTCCACAAAGAATAAAAATTGTCTATATCGCAGCTATCGGAAAATTAATTATGTGCCGTAACACAGACGATGCAGTTGAAGTATTAAGAGCTATATTAATAATTTCACGATCAGAAACGGAAAGTATGTTAATGAATGGTGAAGAAACTACTTGCAAAAGAGAGAAAAATAAATTAAGATCAGTTCTAACAGGTTAGTCTATTTTTTGTTATTATTTTCTATAATTATAAATTAATTTTTTTAAATAAATTAACATAAATTAATATGCTAAATATACTGATTGTCTCATTTCTCTCATTTTTATTATGATATGACATAGATTTTTAAGTTTCAACGGAATAAAAAATCTCAACATATTTAATTAAAGTCACGACAAGTGAGACATTATTATAGATTTAAATATCTCCTTATGAATTCGTCGTCGAATATTATTCATCTGTATATGTTGCCATAATATTTTATTATTGATGTATCGTAGGTATCCTAGATTATGAAGATATCGAAAATTCAGGAAATAACAATGACAATAATGACATTATTGAGGAAGATGAAGTTGCAATTAACGAGATAAAAGATAATGAATGGTCAAGATGGGGTAACAAAATTAATAATCAAGTTGACCAAATATTAAATGAAGTCGGCGCTCGAGATAATGCCCATTAATTTCTAACATTAGCAAAACGTTTATTACAAGACATTGCTATATTCCCCTTATGGTCAAACATTTGCCGTGACAATTTTGGTTATGGACGAGTACCAGCATCTAGTGCAAATGTCGAAGGAGAATTTAATAAAATAAAAAATTGCGTTTTAAAGAATTATAGTGTCTCTATGAGAGCAGATGCATTTTTGAAACTTTATTTAGATTATCTCTGGGGAAAAATAAAAATTGTTGACGCTGAGGGACAAAACGACTTAATAACATTAACTAATTCAACAAACATTGAGGAATATGATGACATGGAAAAAATTAAAAATGAAAATACGTTACAAATTCTTAATGTCTCACTCCAGAAAGATCAACCAAAGTCGTGCTTTGCTTGTAACAATGGTGATATACCATCTGGTGCACATACTTGTAATATATGTAAAGTAGCAGTACACGCACCAGCATAAATGGTGTCTCTGCGCTGACGCTCGGCTACCGCACACACGTGAGTTACGCGAGGCGCGCACGTACGTGTTTCGTGGCAGCGCGGCGGGGTGCCAGCAGAAAGTAGTGGGGGGCGTTTCGATACCGCATCTTTCTCGCTTGACGCTGGATCGAGAAAAAAGACACGGAATCGAAGCGCTCGAGAAACTGGCAGAAATGGTATCCCTTGCGCCTATACAGCCGGTATACGGAATACCGCGGTTCGTCGCGCGCTTTGTAATTTTTAATTGTATAAAGAAATTTACTCAGATACGAATATTTGTTTAAAAAATAATGTAAATCGAATTACAATTTTTAATAATAAATTAAAATTATGTCATCACGGCAATGCAACACTTACACAAAGAAAAAAATTTTCTTTATTTAAGCAAATAATGTCTATTTAAGATCATAAATTCTTCTAAGATGACTTTATATTGTTGCTTATATCTGAAACAATGAATTATTGAGTTAACACTTAATTTTTTTTTTGTACAGTAATAAATTAAAATTATGTCATTACGGCAATATATTTTAGCTTCAATTTGTGGGACTATTACTTTACATAGAGACATAATTTTAATTAATTAATGAATGTAAATCTCTTTAATTACTTATTAAAATAATCTGTATTAGAAAATAATTTTAATTCGATTAATTCATAGATATGTTAACAATATCAAGCCAGTTTACTTTGTAATTAAGGTAAAACAATACTCGGAAAAGTGACAGACTTCTTCATATTTTGACGTTACAAATTACGGTACAAAATTAAAAAAAAATCAGACGTTCATTCGGGTCCTCTCTCAGAGTATATGATCTTAAATAGACATAATTTGCTTAGATGAAGAAAATTTTTTTCTTTGTGTAAGTGCTGCATTGCATTGATGACATAATTTTAATTTATTATTAAAAATTGTAATTCGATTTACATTATTTTTCAAACAAATATTCGTATCTGAGTAAATTTCTTTATACAATTAAAAATTACAACAGCGCGCGACGAACCGCGATATCCCGTATACCGGCCGTATAGGCGCAAGGGATACCATTTCTGTCAGTTTCTCAAGCGTCTCGATTCCGTGTCTTCTCTCTCGATCCAGCGTCAAGCGAGGAAGATGCGGTATAGAAACGCCCCCCATTACTTTCTGCCGGCACCTCGACCTTCGCCGCGCTGCCGCGAAACATGTACGTGCGCGCCTCGTGTAGCTCGCGTGTGTACGGCAGCCGAGCGTCAGCGCGGAAAGACACCATTTATGCCGGTGCATGTACATGCACTAAAAAACTGTTAGTAGAATGCATATGCGGATTTTAACCCCGGGATCTCAGGGGAGAATTGTGACCGGACGAACGGGCATTATCTTTATCATTTTCACTTTTAGGGTTATTTCCCTTACCTTTTCTGTTGATCCTGTACGGATCTCACGGTCGCCAGGTAATTTGACCCAGTAATTACCAAGGTGGAATGTCTAATCGTCCTTTCTGTCTGTTTCAAGAATCCTCGTACGTGATTGGCCAGACTCGTCTCTCCTGTCAACGGTCGTCGTGGGATTGATTACGCCACTGCGTAATGTTCGTCGGTACATAGGTAAGTCTATTGTCTCAATTATGTGCACTGAGTTTAATGTTCATGCACTTGTCGTTTTAGGATCGCACGTGGAAACGGGATTTATAGGTGATGGGTGCATCAAGGATTTATCTCGAATACACACTTATAAAAGGTTTATTGTACACTCACATATATAAAATAAATGATTTAATCACACAGTCTGATTTTAATTGTACAATGTTTCCCGATTCACAATGCGATGCGTTTCTTAAAATTGTAATGTGTTATTCGCTTTGCGCGCATCATACACATCCTGTGTCGTGACATGGATGTGTCCCGTTCCGCGGTTGCTAACCGACTGTCTGCTAATATGGCGACGTTTGGCTTCTCTCGCTGAGGCCCCTATTACGGACGCCGCCATGTATCACTCCGCTAAGATGGCGGTGATGCCATAAGGCGCGGAATGTATTTTTGAATTTGTGGTTTGTTGCTTTTGCTTGTAGACAGTTCAAATTAAATAAATGAAACTTAACTAAAACGTTATTATTCCTACCGTTGGGGTATTGTTCTTACTCTTAACTAGTTGTATTTGTAATTGACACGCTATGTCTTGTTAATAATATAAATTTTTATAATTTTGTAGCTTAGAATGCCCATACCGCGTTATATAAGGCTAATAAGCTAAATTAAAATGATATGGTTGAATAATAATAGTTGAATAATATTGATTATTATAAAAAATGACGTTATTAAAATAATGCCTTAACCTATACCGTAAGCTAATAAACTTTTTATTTTTCGTTTATTCCACCTGTCACCTGCGATGTTATTTTTTCCTTCGCCGGTTTTACAAGTGGGGATTGTGGTTCCTTCCGTATGTCCTCTTTCTGCTGCGGTGTTCCCAGTCTCCTTGCTGAGGTTATGCAATGTTGTGGTGGGGTCACCTTCGCGTTGATTGTCGGTTGTGGATCCGCTCGGATTGTCCTTCTGAGTGGCCTTGGGATGATCCGGCATGAAATCCATGGCTTCCGGCTGCATAATTGTTTCCGGCGGTGTTGTCATGGGAGGGCTCGTCCTCCCATGGGATTCTCTGGAGTGCAACCACGGGGTAATTTTCCCGCGGTTGCAGGCTGCAAGGAAGGTGGGAATATTTCTGGTCGCGCGGGGGAACTTAACCGGAGATAAGGTCACGCGGGTGGACCAAACCGGGTGGGAGAGGGGAGGGGGGGGTTAACTGGGGACACGTGTATGAAACTAACCGGTAGTTCTGCGTAATCAATGTTTAAATAAACAGTGATAACGATTCGAGGACCATGTTGTTGACCGAAACCCGACACCTTTGAAATGTGCCGCGTGGAGGCAACTGACCGTTTAATGTAAACATGGACCATGTACTTGTCCCTCTATTAACATAAACATAACAAATCACACCGCGAGGAGATGGGTATGACTGTACTTTTGAAATCGGAATTGTTTGTCATCACGAGGGGGAGGGGGGGGAGATAAGCGATACGATGGCGAATATTTTGTGGGGTGTGCGCGGCTATTTCCGCAGGGCCCGCCGCCGCCACCGCTCGCTATCCTTTAATAAATTTTTAGTCAAGGTGGATGCAAGAGAGAGAGAAGCGCCAAACAGCTCTTTCGGCTGTGCTAATGACGCTTTGAAATAATATTTAGATTTGTTTACGTGAGCTCTCTTTCGTACGCGGTTGCCGCCCAGTGGCATGTCTAATCTTGCAAGGTATCTTTCTTAGTAAAGATAAGTGCCGATAGTCCGGCTGCTGCACGTTGAAACAATATTTAGATGATGCAAGGGGAAAGCGTTAATAGTAGTAGTAGTAGTAGTAAATATATTTTATGATCCCCTTGGAATTACATATAATTACAGGCAAACTTACGTCTAACTTAACCTACTCTTACTTTAATCTTACACTAATACCGCCTCGCACGTATGCCCTGACTGTCCCGCCGTTAATCTCGCTTTGCTCGCTTATAACCTAATGCCTCTCTCTCTCTCTCTCTCTCTCTCTCTCGCGTAATCAACCTTGGCTTGACTTTTACTAGCGTGCTCAGCTGGAATGAGCAAGTTAAGGCTACCTCCCAGCGGGTAAACGGAGTGCTCTGGCGTCTGAAATATTACAGGCATTGCCTGTCGCGCCCTACGAGCGCATCTGGTATCCTCCCTGATTTTCCCTTTCTTCGATTATTGTTCTGCTGTCCTAACTGATCTAACCGGTCAGCAAAGTCTCAAGCTTAGGCGACTGATGAATGCTTGTGTGCGCTTCATTTTCGACCTTCGCTGGGATGATCATGTCTCCCATCTCTATCCTCAACTCGGCTGGCTGAGCGCGGAGAACAGGAGGTCTTACCTCCTCGGCTGCCTGATCTACTCTGTCAGCAGTACCGGGACACCCCCCTATCTTGCATCCTCTCTTGTACCTCGTGCCCGATCACGCGCTACTTCTAGAGCTTTCCTTCTCGACTTTGCCGTTCCTTCTAGTCGCACATCAACCTTCCAGCGTTCATTTTCCGTAGCTGCACCTACGTTTTGGAACTCACTTCCCGCACCCATTCGCGGTGCTGTTTCCATTGGCACCTTTAAGCGTGAGCTTCACCACCTCCTGCTTCATAGCGATGCTCCTCATTCTCACGCCTAACTGCGTTCTAGTCTATGTTTAATTAAATTGTTATGTTCCTATTATCTTACTTATCTTTCTTACTTCTCTAGCTTTCGTTCTTGTTCTCTTCTGCCAAGCATATAAATACTCTTTCAGTTAGTACTAAGATTATATTTATCGTTCTGTTTTATTTTTTATTTTTCTTTTATGTCTGTATATTATATATATTACATTATATTATATCTATTACATTATATTATATCTGTTCTTTTGTGCTGGTCATAGTATTAAGCACATTTTCATTCTTATTCTAATTATTGTTTTCATTTATAGCTCTATTAGTTATTAGTTTTAAGTTGAACCGCTCTATGACCTGTATCATTTGTATATTCTTCCTGTCCTTATAGGGTTTACCCTAGGACAGTAATAAACGCCCAATCAATCAATCAATCTCTTTCTCTCATTGTTGCAACCTTAGGGACTTCCGCTTCCGTTTACAAACCTTTACTCTTTCCCTCTCCTACCCCTCACTCACACTCTCCCACACACTCACACCTCTCATTCATACCCTCTTCCTCCCTTTCATACTACCCATGTAATATGGAAAGCGTTAATATTTCGATCTATTAAACAAAACTCATGTTTCGGTTATAAGTTTGGCAAATATATTATACGATCAGTCTCGATGTGGACACCGAATCAGTCGTAATAGTTACTGTTGAGATAGGTTATTGTAACGATGAGAAAGAGAGGACTTATTAGAGTAAATGTAGTTTTATTCTTACAAAGTCTTAGGTAAGCACTCTAGCTGCTCGCCCCAGAGTCTTGAACAGAAGTAAGCTCTGCCTCACGCACGACGCTCATGTACATACCAGGGAGGGGAGACGCACATGTGTGCGCCTACTACATACTCTCTCTTGCGCACAATATAAATGTACCATACATTCCAATACGCCTCCTTATATTTATATTGTACACTTTACTATTTCTTTACATTACATTCAATAATTTTCTGAACTTTTCAAATTTTTCTTTGCACACTGCTTTTGTAAATATATCTGCTATATTCGCATTCGAATCAACTTTACATACTTCAACTAATTTTTCTTTAACGTTTTCATGTACATAGTGATAATGTATTTCTATATGTTTTGAATTTTTCGTAAAATCTCCGAAATTTGCTATGTTTATTGCTGAGTTGTCGTCATAAATTTTTATAGGTTCATTTACGCTTATATCGAATATTTTTAATAACTCTCTAATATACTTTAATTCACTCAATACTTCTGATAATGCTACATATTCTGCATAGGCCAAAGCTTTGGTTACACATTTTTGTTTTCTCGATTTCCAGTCAATTGCATTTCCATACAAATTAATTACATAACCAGATGTGGATTTCCTATCTATATGGTCGCTTGCCCAGTCAACATTTACATAACAATGTATAACTTCAGCGTTTTCATTTCTTCGATAGCATAAGCTAAAGTTTTTTGTTAAGTACAGATATTTCCAAATTCGCAACGCGTATTTAAAATGTGTTTTGTTATAACAATTCTGATATCTATTTAAGTAATTTACACTATAACTCACATACACTATAACTCAAGTCTGGTACCAGAACTTATGTATAATAGTGCGCCAATTAAGTTTCTATATTTTATATCGGATACACATTCTTCAGCCTTTTCAATCTTTAACTTTGTCTCCATGGGAATGTTATATAATTTGCCATTATGTACTTTGTATTTATTTGCTAACAACTCTATATATTTTGTTTGATTAAGGTTCATTTCGTACTTACAAAACAGTTATAATCTACTTTGATACCAAGATATTCACTTACTTCTCCTAGATCTTTCATTTTGAACCTATCCGATAATAGTTTTTTTATGTTTTGTATTTTCTTTTTATCTTTTCCGCAGATCAATAAGTCATCTACATACCGGGTGTCCCAGACCACCCGTCCCACCCGATTTTTTCGTAAACGCGACATTTTAAAGAAAAATGTTTCAGACAAAAGTTGTAGGGTTTTAAAAGATCTATTTACTGATTTTATCAGTTTGACCTTGGATGGCGTCGCCAAGGTCAGATCAAAATAACATTAACTTTTTTAAATAGGACACCTCATTTTTGGTTCCAGAATCTAATAGCTGGTGTCAAGACCTTTCCAAAACACTATAAGAAAGTTTATTTTTGTTGAGTACTTTCCGAGTTGTGAGGCTTGAAAGTTACGGTGTACTGTAACCTTCAAGCGTCATAACTCGGAAAGTCCTTAACCAAAATAAACTTATTTCTAGTGTTTTGGAAAGCTCTCGAAATCGACTACAAGAAAATGCAATGAAAAATATAAGCAGAGGACACCGACTTCGCCCATGGTATCACGTCGAATAATGCTTTCTCTCTCGACCCAGCGTCGAGCGAGGAGGATGCACTATCGTAAAGCCCCCCACCACTTTCCGCCCGCACCCCGATCGTCGCCGCGCAGCCTAGACACACGTACGAGCGCGGCTCCGCGTGTGTGCGGCAGCCGAGCGCTAGCGTCGAGAGACACCATTTCTGCCGGTGCGTGTACCTATAGTCCTACGCGTAGAGTTTTGAAGATACCTAATTACCGAGATCTCTAACATTCGGTACAGCTCTATGATGCCGTTTATTCTTGATTTATTAATATTAATCTTCATTTAATGTTGATTATTGTAGCAATAAAGTAATTTTCACGAAAAAGCACCCTTACATACCACTCCTAAAAGTCATTGCTTAGAATTCATAATATTACGCAACTCGTCACCAATTCACGTTTTCTAATAAGCAACCCGGTCGTAAGCGTAATTTGTAGTTATGCCTTACCCGAACGAAGAAGCTGCGTTAATGATGTCAGTTTTGGGTAGAGCTGGAAGTTTTCGAGCAGCTGAAATAATGTGGCGAAATGAATATCCCGATCATACACCACATTCGCGCAAAGTTTTCAGTCGCTTACAACGTCGAATAATTGTAAAAGGTATTGTTCAGCCGGATCATAATAAGGGAAGGCAAATTCATCGATCAGTTCGTTCAGTAAGAGCACCTGATGTAATTGCATCTGCCTTTGTAACCCCGAATGATTCTTTAAAGCGACGAGCAAGAGATAGTGGAATAAGTCGAAGCACGATCAGTCGAATTTTTCGTGAAAATTCATTCCATCCATATCGAATGTCACTTCACCAGGCCATGACATTGAACGATCATAGACAAAGACTGATATTCTGTAATTGGATTACTCAACAATTACCTAATTTCCATAGAAGTATTTTATTTTCTGATGAGTGCACCTTTAAAAGTGACGGCGAAATAAACACACATAATTTTCGTTATTGGGCACAAGAGAATCCACATTGGTATCGAGAAATGGATCATCAACGTATCTGGAAAGTCAATGTTTGGTGCGGAATTGTTGATACGCATATCGTGGGACCATTTTTCTTTCAAGAGAATTTAAACCGTTTTTTATACGCCGATTTACTCGAAAACGAACTTCCACGTTTACTTGAAGATATTCCACTCCAATTACGTCTAAATATGTGGTTTCAACAGGATGGATGTCCCGTCCACACGTCTGTCATTGCTCGTCATCAACTGAACCGCATATTTCGCGGCCGATGGATAGGTAAACATGGTCCACATAATTGGCCACCACGATCACCGGACCTTACAATTTTAGATTATTATTTGTGGGGACGAATAAAAGACCTTGTATACCGCGAACGACCTACGACTGCAGAAGATATGAAAAACAGAATTCGACAAGTCATTCAGTCTCTAGATACTGACGAAATTCGTCGGGCGACGGATGATTTCCAAAGTAGGGTAACAGCCTGTATAAATGCACGTGGTGGACATTTTGAACATCGAGACTGAACAACATGCGTATGCACAAAGGTGACGGCAAGGGGAACCACCTTATGGAAGCACCCCGACAAAGGTGACGGCAAGGGGAACCACCTTATGAAAGCACCCCGACAAAGGTGACGGCGAGGGGAACCACCTTAAAAAAGCACCCCGATAAGGTGTAAGTACGATCTTGTTACCTACACGTGGTACACCTTAGGTAACGCTAATACCTACAGGCGGCACCGATTATTTCGTTTTTACATTTTAAAAATGTTACTTTGACTTATACCTTTATGCCCAAGATCGATCTCAAGGTCGAATTCAAGATCATCATCAGGTTGATCCCTCGAAATCATGCAAATTTTGTCTGAGCCATTTTTTTGTACAAGCACATCCCTACGTTTTAAAAGGGTGGGACGGGTGGTCTGAAACAGGTATATTTTTCATTGCATTTTCTTGTAGTCGATTTTGAGAGCTTTCCAAAACACTATAAATAAGTTTATTTTGGTTAAGGACTTTCCGAGTTATGACGCTTGAAGGTAACAGTACACCGTAACTTTCAAGCCTCACAACTCGGAAAGTACTCAATAAAAATAAACTTTCTTATAGTGTTTTGGAAAGGTCTTGACACCAGCTATTAGATTCTGGAACCAAAAATGAGATGTCCTATTTAAAAAAGTTAATGTTATTTTGATCTGACCTTGGCGACGCCATCCAAGGTCAAACTGATAAAATCAGTAAATAGATCTTTTAAAACCCTACAACTTTTGTCTGAAACATTTTTCTTTAAAATGTCGCGTTTACGAAAAAATCGGGTGGGACGGGTGGTCTGGGACACCCGGTATATTAGTAGATAAATATTATTTTTACTTTTTCCGTGAATGTATAAGCATAATTCTACATTACTTTTTCTAAAGCCTAGTTTCATTATAAATTCATCGAAGCACTCATACCAATCTCTAGGACTTTCTTTTAATCCATACAATGCTTTCATTAATTTAAACATTCTACCTGTACCATCTTTATAACCTTTTGGTTGATTCACATATACCTCCGAGTTAATCTTGCCGTTCAGAAAAGCAGTCTCTACATCCATTTGTTCAATTCTTAAACCATTTTGACAACAATATGAAAATAAAATTTTTAACGTTTGATTGTTTGCAACCGGAGCGTATATGTCATCAATTACATCTGTTTGTTGAAAGCTTCACACCACTAACCTAGCTTTATACATATCGTCGGACTTCTTTGTGTACACCCATTTTACTTCTAATACCTTTTGACCTTATCAACTAATTTCCATGTTTCATTTTTACTTATACAATCTATTTCCTTATCCATCGCCTTTTTCCAATTTTTGCATTCATTACTGTTTAACGCCTCCTCAAATGTATATGGAGTATCTACTCTACAATAGTTTACATAGACATTATTACAACTGTTCTTTGGAAATCATATTGGGATTTTCCTTTCTCGCTTAGATCTACGTGAACTCGTTAACTCTACATTTTCAGAGTCACTTTTATTTAAACTATGATTTTCTTCGTCTGTTTCATCCGCGCTTTCAGACACACCATCATTTAAGTCATTGTTTGCACTAGTATCGTTATCATTATCATTTTTATCAAAATTTATGCAAATTACGTTCTTTTCCACAATATCAATATGTCTCGTGATTATTATTTTATTGTTTACAAGAACTCTATATCCAACTTCATTATAACCTAATAGAATTCCCATATCTGCCTTTTTTTCCCATTTCGAAAATCTCTTTTGTTCTGGCCTTCTTACAAAAATTTTACATTTACTACCGTATAATCGTAAATGTTCAACATTTAGTTTTTTTCCGAAAAATATTTCATAAGGGGTTTTCCTTTCTATTGTATTTGCTAACGTACGATTTTTCAGGTATGTGGCCGTACATATTATTTCAGGCCAATATTGCTTACCTACTTGTGCTTCTGACAATAAGCAACGTGCCATATCCATTATCGTCCTATTGAACCGTTCCGCCGTACCGTTTAACTCATGCACATACGCAGGACAATTATTTATCACGATACCCTTATCTCTGGCAAATCTATAAAAACGATTATTTATGTATTCTCTCCCGTTATCGCATCTTAAAATTTTTACCCTTTTTTTGGTCATGTTTTCGCTTTCATTTACGAATTGTACTAAACAATCGAAAACTTCATCTTTGGATTTAATGCAGTAAACCTTAGCTATTTTGCTATAATTATCCATAAACAAAACAAAATATCTTTCTCCGTTTAGACCCACCGTTTTGAAACTACCACACACATCTGTATGTATAATTTCTAGAATGTCTTTAGCTCTTGTCCTGTTATTAAATGGTCGGTTATGCAATTTATTTTCTAAACAAGTTTTGCATTTCATGTATTCCGATTCAAGTTTATTTGGAATGCTTTCCAATAACTGAGTACACAATGTATTTAAGTAACTAAAATTTACGTGACCTAAGTTTCTATGCCACCTCTCCTTTTGACTCATACTATTGTTTTGTGAGGCACTGTTTACACTAATCCCTTTAGATTTCACTTTACTAGTCATTCTGTAAACCTGTTTTTCTTTGAAAGCTACTGCTATTAATTTATTATTCTCATCAATAATTTTTGCAATATTTCCTTTTGAAATGATCGTATTTTTATCCGTTAATTTTCCAAAACTAATTAAATTTGTATTTATTTCTTGAGCATAAAAAACATTACTCATATTTACTTCATTCCGTTTACCAAACGCATCAAAGTAACTTACTACGTTTCCAATTTTTGTTGCTTTTATATATCTATTATCCCCTAAGTAAATATTGACTGGCTCTTTAAGTGCAATGCTTTTCTCAAAATAATTCTCATTATTAATTATATGGTCAGTACACCCGCTATCTAATAACCATTGGATTTCATTATCTAACTTATCCTGACTGTAGCCCCTCTGCGCCTCGTGTGCCATGGCTATCCATGCACTGCTCTGCTCACTGGTGCTCACGGCTTCTTGCTGACGGAAATTGCCGCGCCCTCTGAAGTAGCTGCCTCTTCCGCCTCTGCCTCGTGCGCGACCACGTGTAGAACCTCGCCATGTTCCTGCGTTGTATTTTGCTTGGCCACCATCTTGGCACTCTCGTGCGAAATGCTCGGCTTTGCCACACTTGAAGCAGTCTCCCTTTTGATCCTTTTTTGCTGTGAATACATTCGATCTTCTTTCGCCTCTTTCATCATGATCTTTATTCTTCATTTCAGCTAACTGGATTTTATTTTTTACATATGCTGCTGTTTGATCCTCTTCCTTTAACGTGTCAATTAAATCGCCAATGTAACTATATTGACTCGGCAACGTGTTTAGCATGTAATTCAGCTTTTATTTTTCGCTGACCTTTGCTCCAGCGCTTCTTAATTCATTGCCTGACTTCTCAAAATCACTGAAGAATGTTGCTGTGTCACTGTACTTTTCTAATTTCATCTTCTCCAGTTTATTTCTGCACACAATTTGTAACGCTGTAGATTCCTTCAAGTACATCTCGTCCAGTCTCTTTATAATACCATATGCTATAGTTTCTTCACAGACAAATTCTAGTTGTTTATTCGATATCGCACCATAAATCAGATTTATTGCCTTTAAATCGTTTTCATTCTAGACGTCTGTATCTGTTGCTGCGACTTTTGCTCTGGTAATTACGTCATGGCACTTTCTCATTTTTAGAAACATCGTTCTCTTCTTCCACATATTGTAGTCCTCTCCATCGAATACCGGTATCATATTCTCCTCTTTCTCCATTGCGTCTTCTTTATTCTCGAACGTTCCTTCGTGTTCGGAATTTATCACGTGCTCGTCTCGAGCGTCTCTTTTCTTTGTGAAACTCACGTGTCCAACACCTTTTCACTACTTAAATCACCCAAGCAAATTAACCACGCTCTGCTACCATGTTGAGATAGGTTATTGTAATGATGAGAAAGAGAGCACTTATTAGAGTAAATGTGGTTTTATTCTTACAAAGTCTTAGATAGGCACTCTAGCTACTCGCCCCAGAGTCTTGAACAGAAGTAAGCTTTGCCTCACGCACGACGCTCATGTACATACCAGGGAGGGGAGACGCAGATGTGTGCGCCTACTACATACTCTCTCTTGCGCACAATATAAATGTACCATACATTCCAATAGTTACTCTTTAAAAGATAGTTGACCGTATTGAGGATGATGACAATTTTATGGACCTTATAGAAAATGAAGTTTTAGAGGAATTGTTTGACGAAGAGTCTGTGTTATCCGACGAAAGTGCATATATCATTGATTGTAGTGAAAGTCTTGATAATCTTGTAGAAAAAGTCGTGCCTTCTCCGGAACTCCATGCATTAAGTTTAAATACAAAACACTGCATGTTTCAATTTTATTATTATTCGATGGAAGAGTCAGGCATATGCTCAGTGTGTATGATAAGGTTTTCGGATAATAAAATGGGAATAATGCGCGCCGTCCGACACCACGAGACCGGTCCACTTGGTGAACTCTTCGGTCAATATTGCTCCCACTGCGCATTGCCTTTGTTTACATATTTTCCAACTAATGTGTGTCCAATCTGCATACCTCAACAATAAAATAACATAAAAAAAAATAGTTGATCAAATTTTAGACGACGAGTTTATGGACATAAAGTGATTAATGCATTTGAAAATGCAGAAATAAATTTTGAAGATTTAATAGACGAAGAAAATAACGAAGAGATGTTAAACGATAGCAGATGTAAAAGTGATTTAAGTGAGCACCCTGACATTCGTGTTGTGTCAATGGACGAAATACGCGCTTTGAATGATCGCAAAAATTGTATGATACAATTTTATTACTCGACGGGTGATACTTTCGCCGTTTGTACAACGTGCATGGTTGAGATGTCTGACATCGAGTTGGACTCAGTAGATGCCGTTCAAATCCATGAAACTGATTCTCTTGGACGACTTCACGGCGGACGTTACTGTTCCAAATGCGGCGAACCTATGTTTATGTATATTCCATTTAACATGTGCAGAGTGTGCACACATTGAAAAATTATATGCTGACATTAAACGTAGTCAAAAATGTTTATTGACGAGGCAGTGCCTGATATAAACTGTGATGTAGAAGATATTCTGGAAGTTCTTGATACTTTGCCGGAAAAAACCGATTGACGAGTATTACCAGTAAAATTCTTACGCGATCGAGAATTAGGTATACGCGGGACTTGTGAACGTGCCGTGAGACAAAGTGTTAGCATCAACTACATGGGTGTTGCCGACTTGTCATTTCCAATGCGAAGGAAAGTGTATACATGGACACGAGACAATTTGTGCACCTTTGACATTTATGCTGATGATGATGATGATGATTATGATTATGATTATGATGATGATGAATATCCTTTCATTCGTCATGAGTATGGACGAAGAACTGGTATAGTATTCTATTCGCGCAAGATTGATGAAAAAAAAATACAAGCTGGCAGAAAAAATTAAATCCTATGCCTATTACCAAAATTATCTACTCATTACAATTCCCACTGGTAATGGAAAGTGTACCGAATTACTGGCGATAAACGTGTACTCATGGTTCAACAACTACGATGAACCTGACTGGAATCCTTTGTATAATAAATGGTGAAAAACGTATTATATTAAGCACGACAACGACAAAGAAATTCTATTGGGTCAAGTTGATCAGTGACCGGAAATAACAACCTTGCTTTTTTGAAGCAAAATTTGCACAAGATCAATATCGCGTTCAAAGCATCAATCGATACAGTAATTTGTGTTATCTATATATATGTATATATACAGGGTGAGTCATTTTAGTCTATGGACCCGAATATCTTCCAAATAACGGTATCTACAAAAAAATGGTTTAGATAAAAGTTGACCAGGACAGAGGGGGTCATTCAATTGTACCATTGGTTTTGACCTTGAGGTCAATTTTGAAGGTTATTTCAAGGTCACAATGATTTTTTTAAAAGGGATACCCTATTTTTGACTGCGGATTTCGAAAGAGCGGAAAATTTTACATCAAACTTGTCTTATGAAAAAATTGTTTTTGCGACCTTGGAAAGGTCAAAAATGAAGGTGAAATGCTTGAAAAACGATCTGGTGTACTTTTTCTGAAATGACGTGGTTTTCTGGGTAACACAAATGCGCATAATGCTTAAATAAAATCAATGAACTGTAAAAGTGTTAATCACTTTGATTAGCTTGACCTTGAGGTCAATTTTCAAGGTTGTTTGAGGCTCGTAACGCATTTTTTGATTAGTAAACCCTATTTTTGACCGCAGAACCTGTTTCTTGACAATGGGCTCTTAAACAATGGCACTTTTTACATGAGCATAGGGATTTTTTAGTTTTTCGACCTGACCTTTTGAAGGTCATATCAAGGTCAAAAGCCTTTCATCTTACTTTTAGCGTTACCCGGAAACAACGACGTGGACCTAGTAAGTTCTGTTTCCTTTAGGGTGCTTGATTATCGTGAGTTCTCTTGCCTCTCACCTCGGGGTGCTTGATTATCATGAGTACCCTTGCCTCTCACGTCGAGGTGCTTGATTATCGTGAGTCCCCTTTCCTCTCACGTCGGGGTGCTTGATTATCGAGAGTCCCCTCGCCTCTCACTGACACTATAATTTAAATGAATTACCCACGGAGTAATTGTTCTAAATTACCTCCGTTGGCTTCGAGGCATAACTGTAATCTGTTTTGAAAACTATCCACAGTTCTAACCAGGGTAGCTCTAGGAATGGCTGCACAAGTTCTACGAATGGTCCATAAAATCAACTCTTGTGGTTAGTCGTTCAGCAAAAACAACATTTTTTAAGTATCCCCATAAAAAGAAATCAAGCGACGTCAAATCTGGTGAGCAAGGAGGCCATTCAACTGGACCCCTTCGTCCAATCCATCTGTCATTGTAACTGGCATTTAAAAAGGCACGTACAATGAGTGCATAATGCGGTGCAGCACCATCTAGTTGAAGCCATATTCTTGCTCTTGTTGCTAAGTCAACATCTTCTAATAAGCCTGGTAAGTGATCTCTTAGCAACGATAAGTAACTGTGTCTATCAACGTTCTCTTCGAAAGAATAAGGTCCAATCAAATAATCATTTACAATGCCGCACCACACCATAATACTCCATCGATTTTGATGATCTATTGGCCTATACCAGTGGGGATTAACATCTGACCAATAATGGCAGTTGTGTCTATTAAGTTGTCCGTCACTATAAAATTTAGCCTCATCTGAGAAAAGCACATACCTAAAAAAATTAGGATCATCGTGTAACATTTGTAAAGCAATATGCATCAGATGATGATTAGGCTGTAAAGCCTGCGTAAGAGTGATGTGGAAAGGGTAATAATTTAAAGCTCTTAAAATTCTAACAACAGTTCTTTGTGGTATACCTATTTCCCTTTCAATCTGGCGAGTACTAACATGAGGATTAAGGTGAAGTATTGCTAAAATAGTTACAGCTCGCGCATCATTTTCCTCATATTCATGATGTTGACGTTGACGAACAAGATGTCCATTGCGAGCTCTTTGGACTAAACTACGTATTGTTATATCAGTTGGATGTCGCCTTTCAAGAAAACGTTGAGCATAAAGCCTTGATGCTGCATTGTAATTGCTATGACACTCCCCTAAAACTAATATAATATCAACAATCTCATTAGGATTATAATCAGCCATTCTGGAAAGGTAACTTGTGAATGTAATTACCTACATACCCTGTATGTATGTTTGGAATTTTTAAATTTAAGCAACTTTAAGTAGTAAATTTTTCAATTATGCAGAAGTGAGTAAGAAAGAAAAGGAATAAAACTCTATTATAACAATAATTATAAATCTTAAATCAAACGTAATTGTTTAGTTTTTTCAATCGTTGATTATTAGCATTAGGTATCGCAGTGCTGTCAGCTACTTGCAACTTTTGGCCGGATTCTTCGACGCACGCCTATTGCTCCCCTCCCACCGCTTGCGCCTTAGCAACGGCGCCGCCGGACGGCGTAACTGAGGAGCGCGATACATCGTCTCAGGACCGTGCGTTACGCCGTCCGGCGGCGCCGTTGCTAAGGCGCGAGCAGTGGGAGGGGAGCAATAGGCGTGCGTCGAAGAATCCGGCCGAAAGTTGCAAGTAGTAATGTTTAAGCATTATGCACATTTGTGTTACCCAGAAAACCACGTCATTTCAGAAAAAGTACGCCAGATCGTTTTTCAGGCATTTCACCTTCATTTTTGACCTTTTCAAGGTCGCAAAAACAATTTTTTCATAAGACAAGTTTGATGTAAAATTTTCCACTCTTTCGAAATCCGCAGTCAAAAATAGGGTGTCCCATTTAAAAAAAACCATCATGACCTTGAAATAACCTTCAAAATTGACCTCAAGGTCAAAACCAATGGTACAATTGAATGATCCCCTCTGTCCTGGTCAACTTTGATCTAAACCATTTTTTTGTAGATACCGTTAGTTGGAAGATATTCGGGTCCATAGATTAAAATGACTCACCCTGTATATATATACGAGGTGTGATCAAAAAGTAAGGTGACTTTTCATTTTTATAAAAATATACTCATTTATTCATCCAAAATTATGTTATCCCCTTCAAAATAATCCCCCTCTGATACAATGCATTTGTGCCAGCGCTTTTTCCAGTCGTCAAAACATTTCTGAAATGCATTTTTGGGTATTACCTTGAGCTCCTCCAGCGATGCAGCCCTAATCTCCTCAATCGTCGCAAATCTTCGTCCTTCCATAGGCCTTTTCAATTTTGGGAAGAGGAAAAAGTCGCAGGGGGCCAAGTCTGGTGAATACGGTGGCTGATGATGATAGTATTGTTTTTGGCCAAAAAGTACTCACTAGTAACGACGTGTGCGCAGGTGCATTATCATGGTACAGAATCCATGAATTTTCTTTCCACACTTCCGGACGTTTTTTTCTTATTGATTCACGCAAACGCCGCATAACCTCAAGGTAATACTCCTTGTTTACCGTACGACCTTGTGGTAGGAATTCTTGATGCACAACGCCATGGTAATCAAAGAAAACTGTGAGCAAAACCTTCACATTCGAACGAACTTGGCGTGCCTTTTTCGGTCTTGACTCTCCTGGGCTCTTCCACTGGGATGATTGGGCTTTGGTTTCGACGTCATAACCATATACATGTTTCGTCACCAGTTATAACCCTTTTGAGCAGATCAGGATCATCATTGACGTCGTTCAACATGTCTTGGGCGATGTTCATGCGACGCTGCTTCTGATCAAAATTAAGAAGTTTTGGAACGAATTTCGCTGACATAATTTCGTGTCATACCCAAAACATCCGTTAAAATTGATTGGCATGAGCCAAACGATATGTTAAGATCATCAGCTATTTCTCTAATCGTGATTCGACGACTTTTCAACACAATTTCTTTCACTTCCTGAACATTTTCGTCGGTTTTTGACGTGCTGGGGCGTCCAGAGCGAGGTTCATCGTTAACATTTTCTCGGCTCCCTTGGAATAACTTATACCATTTATAAACATTTTTTTTACTCAAAGTTTACTCACCGTACGCCACTGTCAACGTTTCAAGAGTTTTTGAACACTTAATACCATTTTTTACACAAAAATTAATACAAACTCTCTGCTCCATTATTTTCAACAGCAAAAAATCGCCGAGCACGCAAACACGAGTCTAACCTTTATGCCTCTCACATAAAAACAACACATGCTATATAGTCAAAACTGTGAACATATGATCGTGACGAGTGTACCAACACAAAAAAGAATTTTTGAAATTAGAATGTACAGAGCGCGCGAAATTCAAAAACTCACCTTACTTTTTGATCACACCTCGTATATATACCAGGTGTATGCATAAGTTTTTTTCGCGTTCACTAAGAGATGGCGCCAGCGAAAAGTACGCAGCGTACTAATTTGACACATACGTCATTTTGTTCGTCTGACGTAAAACTACAAACACACACAAGTTGAGTCCGGCAAAAACTAGCGTCTTTGCTGTATTATTCAGTGATCATGTCGAGTTTTGTGCCTGAAAAACTACATTTGCGGCACGCATTGCTTTTTTTATTTAATCAAAAGAAAAACTGTTAAAGTCATCGTTTGCTGGTAGAAACATATGGTGAACACGCTCCATCAATTAGAACATGTAAGACATAGTTTCGATAATTTAAAAGTGGTGATTTCAATGTGAAAGACAGTGAGCGCTCTGGTAGACCACAAAAATACGAAGACGAGCAATTGCAGGAATTATTGGATGATGACCCAACTCAAACTCAACGGCAATTAGCAGAAGCATTACAGGTATCACAAGAAACAATTAGCAGACGTTTACGAGCAATGGAAAAGATCAATAAACTCGGTAAATAGCTCCCACACAATTTGAATGAACGTCAAATGGAAAATCGCAAAGTCACTTGTGAAATGCTGCTTCAACGCCACGAAAGGAAATCATTTTTGTATGGAATTGTGACGGGTGACGAAAAATAGATTTATTTTGAAAACCCGAAAGAGAAAAAATCGTGGCTTTCACCTGGCGAAGCCGGTCCATCAACACCAAGGCCAAATCGCTTCTGCAAGAAGACCATGCTCTGTGTCTGGTTAGATCAGAGCGGTATTGTGTATTATGAACACTTGAAGCCCGGCGAACCGTTAATACACAACGCTATCGCCAACAAATGATTAATTTAAACCACGCATTAATTGAAAGATGACCGGAATGGGCCAGAAGACATGGCAAAGTGATTTTGTTACACGACAATGCGCCGTCTCACACAGCAAAACCAGTGAAAGACACCTTAAAATCTCTTGGATGGGACATCCTTCCGCACCCGCCGTACTCCCCAGACCTGGCGCCATCTGACTATCACCTCTTCGCATCAATGGGGCACGCGCTCGCAGAGCAGCACTTCAGCAATTTCGAGGAAGTTGGAAAATGGCTCGACAAATGGTTTGCCGCAAAAGACAAGCAGTTTTTCTGGCATGATATTCATAAATTACCTGAAAGATGGGCGAAATGTGTAGAAGCCGATGGCCAATATTTTGAATAAAAAAAAATTAATTTCACTTGAAAATTACGTGTTTTTTTTTACCAAAAAACCGGAAAAAACTTATGCATACACATTGTATATACATATACCTAAGTGGCATTTAGCTTTTCAAAGAAAAGGTAAAAAAAGGCGCTTATGTGTGTGCGCGCACCTTTTTTTTGTTTACGGAGAGGAAATGCGTTATCGCATACCCCAGGCCTCGGGGCAGGCGTGGCGGTTATGTGGGGCTCTTCCCCGCCGACGACGTGTCGACGGGGACATACCCACTAAAACCTCTCCGGGTGTCCTGCCCTGGTCCATAACTGGGGGGCTCCGGGAACGCGTGCAGCATATTTCCGGAGCCCCCGGACCCAGTCGGCCAGTTTGCGGCCGACTCGTCTCGCCAGGGGCGCCTTAGCGGTAGGAACCCCTGGCAGGGCTTTAGGGCCTAGTCTGCCCTAGGTCGGGGGAGAGGGACACCGTCCCTCTACCGCCTTTTCCCCTGTTGGTGTTGGGGGTACAGGCCCGGGGGTCCGGCCCCCGCCGAATAGTTCCCGGGCCTAGCTGCGCCAATTTGTGCGGGCTCCCTGACGCTCATTGGGGGAGGGGGGTACTTGCCCCACTCGCTCACCCCGGCAAGACTGGGAGGGTTACCCCTCCATTCTGGAAAAGGACCCTCCCCTCAATGTCACTCTGAATTAGCCTCGCCAGGAACCATTCTCGGTGCGGACTGTTTCGCCCTGCTTCGGGTCCCATATGCGGGACCTTCGGCAGGGGAGGCGGGAGTCTCCTCCTTCCCGTTGTTGGGGAGGAGGTCGCCGTCGCTTTCCCCCTCCTCCTCGATGGTTTGGAGGGAGGGGGGTACAGCGCCGGCAATTCTTCTACGCTTTCTGCGAGGCCCCCCGCCGTCGGGTGGGCCCGGTCGGTCCCGTGGAGGACGGGGGTCCCCGCCTCCTCCATTTTCGCGGGGGTTGGGTCGGCGACGTCATTGTCTGCCCCCCCCCCCCCGGGTCTTCCTCCTCTTTGACGCTTTCTTTCCCTTTCAGCCACCTCCTTCTGCGACATAACTTGTTCGAGGAAGGAGGCGACCGCCTTCCAGCAACTCTCCCTGAGGACCATTTTGGTAACGACGGCCCCCAGGCAGAGGTCCTCTCCAGCTTCGTCTCGGAGGACTCTGCGCAGCTCGTCCCATGCTGGGCACAGCTCCAACATGTGCTGAGCAGAGTCCACCTCCGCCTCGCAGTGGTGGCAGCGCGCTGTCGGCTCCTTCCCGATGCGACACAGGTACTCACCAAAACAACCATGTCCGGTGAGCATCTGTGTCATGCGATAGGAAAGACCGCCCCACGGGCGGTCCACCCATTCCTCCAGGTGAGGGAGGACGGCCTCCAAGACCCGGGTGCCCACTGTCGGCGGGTTTTGGACGAGGTGGCCTCGCCACTCCTCGATCACCCGCCGACGGGCTCTCTCTCTCCACGACGCCATGGTCCTTGGGGCGATGTCATTGCCCCGTAGGCGGGAGGCTTTGACCAGAGCGTACAGTGTGGCTCGGGCCGTGGCCAGAAACTCAGCTGGCGGCACTTCTGCCAGGACCATTAAGGCGTCGTTAGGAGAGGTGCGATAGGCGCGCGCAATGCGTAGGGCCAGCAGCCTTTGCACGGAGTGCTTCTTGATCTTGCTGCTGGTCTCCGTCGCCTCGCACCAGACCGGGGCGCCGTACAGCGCCCCGGACATTACTGCGTGCATGTACGCGCACCTCGCACCTATATCCGGGCCCCGGAGGTTGGGCATGAGACCTCTGAGGGCATTGGCCCTCGCGCCCAACCGTGGGGAAATTTCGTCAAAGTGCTCAACGAAACCCCATCGGCCGTCCAGGGTCAACCCCAAATATTTCAGGGTTGCCTCCACCTGAATTCGGGTCCTGCCCACGAGGACTGAGGCCTGTGAAGGGGGCCCCCGGGAGCCATCGTGAAAGAAGATGGCCTCCGTTTTGTGTGAGGCCACTCTCAGCCCCAAGTCCTCGATAGCGCCGACAGCGCACGCCACCGCCCAGTTGGCTCTAGTAATCGCCTCTTCCCAGGAGGACCCCCCAGCCACCACCAGCGTGTCATCGGCGTAGCACACCGTGTGGCAGCCAGGGGGGAGGGCCGTGCGGAGGATGACGTCGTACGCAGCGTCCCATAGTAGAGGAACTAGGACCGACCCCTGCGGGACGCCGCACGTCATGCCCCTCCGCTGCTGGAGTCCTTCCTTATCGAAGTATTCCAGCGTTCTGTCGCGGAAATAATCCCTCACGTCTCGACCAGGTAGGGCGGCAGGCCATAGTGCTCGACCAGGGCCGCCACTACCTTGCCCCACGGGACGGTGTTAAAGGCGTTGGCGATATCTAGCGACACCGCCAACGCCACTCTTCCCTCCCCCGACATGGACCCCTCGAGGGCGCGTACGTGCTGGATAGCGTCTATCGTTGAGCGCTCCTCGCGGAATCCAAACTGGCCGGGGGATAGGTCGGGACCTATCCGGGACATATGCCGGATGATACGGTTGGCGATCACACGTTCGTGAATCTTGCCCGCATCATCCAGCATGCAGAGGGGCCTGTACGCGGAGGGATCCTCCGCTGGCTTGCCCACTTTCCTCAGTAGGACAAGCCGGGCCCTCTTCCACCTCTTGGGAAATACGCCTTCCTTGAGACATTGGGTGATGACCCTTTTGAGGTCCTCACTCACTACCTGTGCGACCCGGACCCAGACTTTGCCAAAGACTCCGTCTGGGCCGGGCGCGCGGGCTCTGCCCTTGTTTCTAATTCGGGCGAAGGCCTCCTCGAGCTCGTGGCTTTTGACCCCCAGTTCCTCCGACCAGCCCGGAGGGGGACCTGACCTGACCGGTATGTCCCTCTCGCGGGTGGGAAACAACTGGTCCACCACCCGCTTCAGGAACCGTGGGTCCAACGACTCTGTGAGGGGGGGAGCCCATGGGCAAAGTTTACCGACGGCCATTCCTCATGGGTCCCTCGTGAGGCCCGAGATGAACTCATCCCAGGCCTCAGCTTTCGCCCGAGCAATGGCGACCCTCAACGCCTTCCTGGCGTCCTTGAGGGCCGCCCTCGTTTCTTCTACTTCTGCCTCCATGCCCCGGCCTCGGGCGCGCGTGAAGGCCCTCCTGGCGGTCACTGTGGCTCGCCTAAGTTGGGCGAGCTCCTCTGACCACCAGTAGGCAGCGCGCTTTGCCCTTGGCCGACTGCGGGGCATGGAGGCATCGCACGCGCGCGACATAGCATCGCAGAGCCACTCTGCCTCCGCCTCTGCTCCGGCGTTCTGCCCCCGGTCAGCCCACTTCGAGACTGTGAGGCTGACCTCAAGGGCGTCCTGGTCGGGCTTCCTGAGGACCAATCTCCTCTCGGCCCTCTGGCGGCGGTTCCTCGCTTGCACCTCAACGGGTGTGGAGGCCACCTCCATCTCGATCAAACGATGATCAGTTAGCTCCCCGAGCGGAGTCTCTACTCTCCAGGCACTGACCCTGTCAAGGGCGCCCGGAGAGGCCCACGTGAGATCCACTATGGATTCTCCGCGGCCACCCACGAACGTGCTGACCCGACCCCGGTTCAACAACGCGAGGTCGAGTCCCGCCGCCCACTCGAGAGTGAGACGGCCCCTGGGATTCGTGGTCGGGGACCCCCATGCGACTGCGTGGGCGTTGAAGTCCCCTCCCACGATTATTGGTCTGGGAGAGCGCCTGAAAATGGTCTCTCCCGTCCGCTCCAGGGCCGCCTCGTACTCTCCCTGACTGAGACTCGGGGGGAAATAAACCCCGAGGACGTCGATAGGTCCCCACTCAACCAGGACGTATTCCTCACCGGACTCCACCGGGAGCATCGGCTGGTCGTCGCGCGCGTGTTGGCTGACTATCGTCACCCTGCCCAAGGTATCCCCGGCCCAATGAGGGTGATCGTCGGGGATCCTATATGGGTGGGCAGCGATAGCCAGCCCTACGCCTCTTTCCGCCAGGCACTGCAACAGGATGTCCTGTGCAGCCCTGGCGTGTTTGAGGTTAGTGGAGGAGCCTCTTAGCCATTGCTGGTCGATGGCTGAGGCTCCTCCACCTCCATCGCTATGATGGGTGTCGGTGACACCGCTCCTTCCCGGCACTCTTTCTCCCCTGAGGGCGGGCCACCGGGGGCGGACAGAACTATGTTCGCGACCGTTTTTCGAGTCTTGCTTTCTCCACCAGCGGTGGTGGGGTCCTTTGGAGGAGGGGGGGGGGTTGATTTTAGCCATCCCTTTCCTTTTCTTTTTGAGCGAAGAAGACGCCGTCTCAGCCGTGGAGGGGGGAGAAGAGCCAGAGGGGAGTTGGCGGTCCGCTCCCTCCTTAGCCCGTTCCTTAGCCACCCCTTTTTGCTGCGAGCCTTTGTTCGCGGGTTGCGCCGCTGCGGTCCGCGGGGCTCCTCCCCTCTTGGCAGTGGATTGCCAGGATTTACTGCCAACTCGATGATCCGCCGACTTGCCTTTATCTAGGCACACCGGGCAACACGCCTTATTGGCGCAGGTACTGGCCTGGTGGCCAATGCCGCCACACCTGTAGCAGCAGCCAGTTCTGTCCACCTGGTTGCTACAACCCGCCTGCGTATGCCCGGCCGCCAGGCACCTATAGCATTGCAGCCCCCGCGAGGGCAGCAGGGTCGCCCTGCAGCTGGACCATCCCACTCTGAAGCGCGGGGCGGCCAGCAGGGCTTTGCCAGCCCTCACGGGGCAGCGTAGCCAGCAGGTGCCAAGTCCGTTGGGGCCCCGACGGATCACTCCCACTTTCACCTCATGTGGGAAGCAGCCACCGACATTTCCCACGGTGCTTGCCACCTCTTCCGTTGTTACGGAGTCCTCCAGTCCCGTAATTCTAATCTCGACGGATTTGGAGGGACGAGCGATCCTCACGTCAGACCTGTGGGCCATGACCTCGCGGAGCTCATTGGCCAGGGCATCGGCTTTTTCGGCGTTGTCGACGCCCCTGACCTCTAGGATAAGCGCTCCGGTCACAGCCCTACGAGGTCTCAGATCCCCTATCTCCAGGGCCTCGAGGTTTATCTGGCTTCTGGCCAGCTTCATCACCTCCGCATATGATTCCCGGTCTACACAGGTCACCGAGACCGCCGCGGTGCTCGCTGGCCTGATTTTTGCGGGACCGGAGGACGCAGCCAGTTCCTTCTTTCCCTTCCGGGAGGAGGCAGAGGGGGTTGGGGCAGGGGTTTTCCTGCAACCTGTTGCCTTTATGGCCTGCTTGGAGGGGGGGCCCGCACCAGGTGCACGGGTTTCCCTTAGGGGGTCGCACAGTGCGGCCGAAGGCCTCATTGTGCGGCCATAATTTGAAAACTTAATGGATTGACCTGAAACCTCGTACTCGGGGGTTTTTGGGGTCGCTAATCACGAATCCGTCGTCAGAATTACGAAATTCAAAATGGCGGATCCAATATGGTGTCATGCAAAGAATTCTAAAGTTTTTTCGTGTACATTTTCTTTGTTACTATTGAATAATTTCATTTATACTAAATAAGTGTACTAAAACAAACATTTTTCAAGTTTTCACAAAAATTTTTATTAAAATTGAAAATTATAGGTTATACACGAAACTAGAGTTTTGAATTGTATTATAACTTATACAAGTATTTAAAAAACGTATACTCTAATATTATAAAATTGGAAAGTATTTCCTGCTTTAAAGAAGAATTACATAAAAAAATTTTCATTATCATGAAGGTCATAAGCATCTACATCTGTCTCTGACTCAGAGGCAGAGCTAATATCAGTACTGTCCTGCTCCTCTTCTTTATCAACAAATGGAGACGACAATAAATTAATAGCATCTGCTGATAAAGATTTTAGCTGTTTAGCTGGCAATTTTCTACAACTAGAAATGTATGGGTCAGAAGCTACTAAAAATCTTTTGAACACATCCTCCATTGTTTTTTGACGATAGTTTTTTCTAGCAAAGCTCAGGCGATAGATCGAATAAAATTTATTGCAGGCCTCTTGTGCATCTTCTGACATTTGACCGATAGGTAAAACTGAATCTTGAATGATTTCTGGGCCATGAATTAATAGCTTATGTACTAAAGTTGGCATGTAATACCAATCATACTTTTCTACAATCATTCTAGCTAACTTCTCAGTATACTGTCTAAAATTGTCCAAATTAATGTCATGTCCACTTGATATGGCTTGCAGTATAATATAAAAACGATGTATAATATCCTGATCAATTCCAGTTATTTTTGCAGATTGTTGGTACTTTTCAAAAAAATGACGAGCCGTATTACCATCGTTCGATGTTCCACTTCCAGCTTTCGGTTTGTCAACATTTAAGCCCATTTCTATTTTAAAAGCAGCTTGTATTATTTTTTTCCTGTTTTCAACCGACTCTTTTTCCTCTCCCTTACGTACCTGCCATTTTTCGATTTTTAATTTGTACGACAAATGTAATATAAATTCGAAACACCTAATCCAACAATGTAGAGATGATAGGCCAAATTTTAAGTGATCTGAAACAATTTTTTTGTTAAGCATTGCATCTATGTCGTTGAAATCTTTTGATGTACAATTGCACAGATAACAACGCATCGCAGATGTTGTATCTGTCAGTGAGTTGCATACTTTCGTATCTATCATTGTCAAGGACAAATCATATTTAACACACACGATTTTCCCGTCAACAGTAGTTTCAAATGCATTCAGATCATGTTTCTGGTTTTCTATGTCATTAGTTGTTTTTTTCGTCAAGTCAACTGATTCTTTTGCACATTGAATTTTAATTGGCCGACAATATCTTGGTGATGATGGCCTTGGATTTTTCCAGACTATTGTAGTTTTCTTCGTCGTAGAGTCTCTGTGTATAAGTTGCAATGGGACAAGAGAGGTGAAAAAAATACTTTCGTCACTAACATCGTTTTCATCGAGCTTGTGCTTATATTCACTGTGTCCCGAACTACCATCACAGCCCCATTTAACGATTAAGGTTAAATTTTGTAGTTGTTCTTCAGATAAACATTTTATAACTTCTACTTGATGAAGAATAATGCGGTCAATCGTATGATTTAATAGAGATTGCAATGTAACTGCTGCTTCATTTTCAGTGAAAGAAAAACCTAAGGCTGAATAACATTGTAATTTTGCTTTCTGTAGCTTTTGTATGATGGAATAATCCTTGATTTTTTCTGCACATGAGCATTTCGCAGCTGCTGGTATTTGCTTTGAGATAATCCAAGTTCAATAAACAACGATAAAGCTTCATTATTAGTGAAAGGTATATTTTTATTCGCAGACTCCAAAGATTTTCTGTATTTCGAAGCTTTTGTAGGACTCCCTTCGGAAATATCACGCACCACTTTTGCAAAATCAGTATTACCTTCAGAACGCAATTTACTTGTTGCTGAGTATAGGAGAGCTTCAGTTGATACATTCGTTCGTAATTCTTCTGTTTTCCTGCGTTTACTTCGTTCTGAAGATTCTGAGAAACTGAGTTCTCGCCGACCTGCATTGGAATTTTTTTCATCATTTTGTTTTTCTTTTGATTCTTTATTATTTTTCTTCTTCTTTCGGTCTTCTTTTTTCAGTTCAATGGATTTTTGTAACCAATCATGATTTTTTTTCAAAAATTTTTCTTCTATTCTTTTACTTGAATCCCATCTTGATCTCATTTTATGTACTTGATCTGATATTTGCTTTTTTTCTTCATCTGATAAATGATAACTTGAATTTTCACTTTCGGATAAAAGTGTTTCCACCTTAGCATAAATTTCTTTTGTATCACTCTTTAAAATGTTTTTTATTTCATTGAATAATTTCAGCCTTGTTAAATCACCTTCCGTCGTATTACTGGAACCTAAAAAATAAATATATATTTTTATCATCAACTCTCTTTGACTCATTCTCCTTCTTTCTACTTTCATACATATGTAGTTCCCACTTTCTCTTTCGATGCTTTTTTTCTTTCTTTTTTTCTATTAATTTTAGTATTTTCACGCTTCTTTTCTTTAACTTTATTAATCGTTATATCTGCGTTATCGAATATTCAATTTCTTTTATACAAAAAGTTGCATAAAACCTAAAGTAGCAGAAGGTAGCAGCTAAATCTTGTTTTATTCAGTAACTAATACTTTTCTGAGTAACCTCTAATAGGTTTTAAGGCAGCATATGATGGCGTTTTATTACTATATGATTTGAAAACTCAAATTTTATATACAAAAATACGAAAAATATATCCTCATATTTTTGCTGCTAAAAATTTTTTGTTAACGTATTGATATTTACTACAGTTTTTATGTATTTTACTAACCTTTAGACGTAGATTCCATTTGGTTTTGTTAGATTTCCTTTACTCCAAGAACTTTCACACGTGTATAACTTTCCCTGTGTATCTACAATAATATGATGTTTGGGTGAAGGCCGCGTTGCGACTGAAAGAAAAGAGGGGACTTAGGGTATAGGACGTTACTACGAACGGTTTTCAATTCTTAGAGGATTACTTCAGCCAACTCAACGATGAAAAAACTCTATCTAGAAACTTTTTTTTCGAATTTTGGCCGCATAATGAGGCCTTCGGCCGCACTGTGGGTCGGTCCCGCCCTGTGTAGCCGCTCTCCTGGCCATTTCCTTCTTCTTGGCCGATTTTTTGACCACAAGCATCCACGGTTGTTCACCGTTGGACGTCTGTGTCAATGGCTGCTCCGCCTTGTCGCCGGCATCGGTACTGGGCGCAGCAGCCACCTTGGTGGCCTTGGGCCTTGCGCGGGAGGCCGATCTCTCTCGTGCGGTCCCCTACCTGGAGGGGAGGTCCAGCTCCCCGAGGACCACTGGAAAAACCCTGGTAAGGATTTCGCGTACACTTTCCTCCAGTGAGATACCGGGGGCCGCGCACTCCTCGCATCCAGCCTTCCGAGGTTCCTCCGGGCTGGTTCTTCTTCTCCTACCTTCTAGTCCGGCGCGCTAGACAATGGGTTCAGCTACCGCTGACCCAGCGATGGCCGGGCGGTAGTAGGGCTCCTTTAAAATTTCATCCGTTAAGATGACGGGTTTGCCCTTTTTCCCTCCGGCCCTGGCGCTGTCCAGGGGGGGGAGAGACCTCCGTCGGGGGGCCCATTTCTACGTCCTGGGGGGGCGGCTCGATGGCAGCTGCCAGGAGCTCCTCGCCCTCAGTGCAGCTCATATGGTCCACCGTGGTTGTAGTCGGGGGGGAGCCCTCTGCGGATGGGGAAGGTTGCACCGCCTTAATTTTTGCCTTGGCTTTGAGCCGAACGTTCCTCGCTTGGAGGAGCGCAAGCTCATGGCACAATTCTTCCCGCTCCTTCTCCCAGCCTCTTCGCGCCTCCCTTAGTTGGCGCTCTGAGACTTCCTGGTGGGCTCTAGCCTCTTGAATCTCCCTCCTGGCAAGGAGGGAGTTGGTACACGCGGTGAGTTTGGCGTATGCATCCCATAAATCTTTGCGGATGGGGCCTTGTATGTGACCCGAGCGTTCTACTGATTTGGCGATCATCGCGAACCCGTGTCATGATCGCCCCCACCACGTTCACAGGCTCATTATTGTACGCCTCGCACAACTCCTCGGCTGCCTCGTTTGCATTTTGTAGCCTGGCAGACGTGGGGGGAACCGTCGGATCGATGATGGCCCGATGGTCGGCCTCTAGCTTCTTAGCTGCTTTGTTGGCAGCCTTTTTGGCGAGTGCTTCGGCCGTGAACTTCCCCACGTTTTCAGGGTTCAAGGCCGGCCTGCCGCGCTTTCTCACCTCCTTGTTTTCCTCATCATCATCGGACGACTCCGAGGTAGAGAGGATTACACGTTTGGCGGCATTTGCCGCACGACACGCCTTGATTTTCCTCTTCCCCGTTACATCAGCCATCTCCTCGTCCGAGGACGAAACGACGGTCGACGATGCTGCCCCAGAGAGGCCCGTCTCAGGGGTGGTTTTTTGACCAGTGATCTTCTTGAAGCTGGCAGGACCCGGTTTGTTGCCGGGGGCAGCCCCCACCGGCTCCACTTTCTTTAGAGGGGGGAAATCCCGCAAGCTGGACAAGGGGACTAGTGCCACCTCGCACACAGTATTGGGATTTTTGAACCCGTCTCCGTTCTGAGAGCCGCACGGACTGAAGAGCTCCAGTCCGCCGGCTCCCATGTGTGATCCCTTCTTGGGAGCGGAGGTATCCCTCCCCTCCGCAGGCAAGACATCGCCTCCGTCCTGCCTCGAGAAGGATGTAGGTTTCACCCCTCTCAAGGCTTTGCTAGATCGTGTGCTCATAGGAGCATCGCCCTCCCCCTCGCTTTTGATTGTGGTAATGTTAGACATTTTTTAAGGAATCCCACTCCCCGTGACGGCTGGACCGACCGGCGTATCTCCCACTCCCCCCATTAAATGGAAAGGAGCGCCCCGGGTACTCCCGGGGAGTCGGCTTATGGTACGGGCTCCGGGAATGTTACATCCGGAGCACTGGCCTCCAGCCCCTTACACACCCGTACGGAGGAGCCATCAAGGACTCGCCCCGCACGGGCTTTCGGGGGTCCCCCGCCTCCGACAGTGGGGGCACCGTCACGGGTGGCGCCACCCGGGGGGCCCCACGAACAGATCGAGCAACGGAAGCGACGCCCCCTCCGCACCCTAACCGCCGTGGCGACCAGCACGTCCACCCAGGGTAAAACAATCCCCTGGGGGGACCAAGGCACCGCCCAGCACTCCGCTTCGGAAGGGGCGCCGTCGCGGAAGTGCCAGGCCTGTTCATCTCGCCCCAAGCCCTGCCTCGGAAAACTTCCGAGCGGCCTCGGGGCCGGTCCAACCCGCAACCCCGGGGAGTGTTTCCCACGAGGCCCGCGCTGGACCGTCCTCCACCGCTCCGACCCTGCCCCGGAAAAAATTCCGGGCGGCCCGGAGACGGCCCAGCCCGCTGGGTCCGGAAAAACCAGGGTCCCAGTGGCCCGTCCACTCTGCCCGGGAGACGATGGGCGCTCCGCTCCGGGACGAATCCCCTCGCGAGAACGCCAACCGCTCCATACTACACACGCCCCCGGCCCCGCCTCGGAAAACGTCCGAGTGGTCCGAGGGCCGTCCCAGCCCGAGCACCGGGGAGAGTTTCCCGCGATACACGCGCCGGGACATCCCACGCCGCTCCGATCATGCCCAGAAAGAGTCCGGGCGGCCCGGAAACGGCCCAGCCCGATGGGTTCGATGACACCGAGGTCCCGCCGGCCCGTCCCACTCAGCGGGGTGCCGACTCCCCCCATGCCAGGAGACGAGCCACAGAGTGACACCGTCCCCCGTCACAGAGGTCATCGGCCCCCTTCCTCGTAATAGGCTCTCCGCGCGATGAGCCATGGGCTCTGCGTTTGCTTTCGCGCTGAAAGCGAACGCCTTCGCTACCCGCCTACTACCGAAGCTGGCGTCCGCGACGCCGAGACCAGTACCGTTGTTACACGGCACCGGACCCCGCGCCACGGACTCCACTCTTGGATTTTTATAGAGATTTACTCCTCGCGGCCCAGGCAGTGAAGCCCAGGCCCCCGGTCCATCGCGTGCGTAATTTCAGCACGTGATGGATTACGGTATTCAGCTCGGGCGCCAGGGTCGTTGAAGTCCCTGAATCTACGGCCTACGAGAGACCGCAGACCCCCTAGCGAGCTCGGGAACCGCAGGAACGCCGCTTCCTGTATCCAGAGTCGGTCCGCAGACTCGGAAAGCCACGGATCGACCCCGGACCCCTACGGGGACCCAGGACCCCTACGGGATGTGTGCGCGCACCTAAAAATATTTATTTTTTCAACCCAAATAATATGTATTAATTAATATTTTCTACAAAATCTCTTATTCCAACCTAAGTGGTATTTATTTAAAATAAATATCTTGAAATTGTGTAATCTAATAAACATTGTATACGTCTAATAAACATGATATACGTTTATTCAAAAAAAATGCGTGAAATCTTTTAAAGTGCGCCTATTATGAAGAGAATATTCTTTTTCTACAAAATCCATTGTAGTATTTGTATATTTTTGAAAAATATTCCTATTCTAATCCAACTGGTAGTATCTTTCGAACCATTTCTTAATTAATTTGTTAATAAATATTTCATGAAAAAACAATATTTACTTTCTCAACCTATTTGATATTCCAAATTTGTTCAACAATACTCGATCCAAATTATTACTTTAATACTTTGCATGCCGATTATCTCGTAAACGATGCGTCGTAGCAATTTTTTTCCTAATATAATTTTGATTGAAAATTACCTCTACTATGTAAATATGCAAAAAAAATTATAGGTACCCATTTAAAAAACCTACATTGACCTTCATAACTCAAAAAGGTGACGAGTAAAAAAAATTTCTTTACGTGCATTTTGTAGCCGACTAAAAACCATGTAAATTTTCCTTATTAAACTTTCTTCTAACTTCAACCAGTTACGAGATATTTGCTCGGACATTTATGGACGGACACCCTGTATATACCGGGTGTCCCAGACCACCCGTCCCACCCGATTTTTTCGTAAACGCGACATTTTAAAGAAAAATGTTTCAGACAAAAGTTGTAGGGTTTTAAAAGATCTATTTACTGATTTTATCAGTTTGACCTTGGATGGCGTCGCCAAGGTCAGATCAAAATAACATTAACTTTTTTAAATAGGACACCTCATTTTTGGTTCCAGAATCTAATAGCTGGTGTCAAGACCTTTCCAAAACACTATAAGAAAGTTTATTTTTGTTGAGTACTTTCCGAGTTGTGAGGCTTGAAAGTTACGGTGTACTGTTACCTTCAAGCGTCATAACTCGGAAAGTCCTTAACCAAAATAAACTTATTTATAGTGTTTTGGAAAGCTCTCGAAATCGACTACAAGAAAATGCAATGAAAAATATACCTGTTTCAGACCACCCGTCCCACCCTTTTAAAACGTAGGGATGTGCTTGTACAAAAAAATGGCTCAGACAAAATTTGCATGATTTCGAGGGATCAACCTGATGATGATCTTGAATTCGACCTTGAGATCGATCTTGGGCATAAAGGTATAAGTCAAAGTAACATTTTTAAAATGTAAAAACGAAATAATCGGTGCCGCCTGTAGGTATTAGCGTTACCTAAGGTGTACCACGTGTAGGTAACAAGATCGTACTTACACCTTATCGGGGTGCTTTTTTAAGGTGGTTCCCCTCGCCGTCACCTTTGTCGGGGTGCTTTCATAAGGTGGTTCCCCTTGCCGTCACCTTTGTCGGGGTGCTTTCATAAGGTGGTTCCCCTTGCCGTCACCTTTGTCGGGGTGCTTTTTTAAGGTGGTTCCCCTCGCCGTCACCTTTGTCGGGGTGCTTTCATAAGGTGGTTCCCCTTGCCGTCACCTTTGTCGGGGTGCTTTTTTAAGGTGGTTCCCCTCGCCGTCACCTTTGTCGGGGTGCTTTCATAAGGTGGTTCCCCTTGCCGTCACCTTTTTCGGGGTGCTTTCATAAGGTGGTTCCCCTTGCCGTCACCTTTGTCGGGGTGCTTTTTTAAGGTGGTTCCCCTCGCCGTCACCTTTGTCGGGGTGCTTTCATAAGGTGGTTCCCCTTGCCGTCACCTTTGTGCATACGCATGTTGTTCAGTCTCGATGTTCAAAATGTCCACCACGTGCATTTATACAGGCTGTTACCCTACTTTGGAAATCATCCGTCGCCCGACGAATTTCGTCAGTATCTAGAGACTGAATGACTTGTCGAATTCTGTTTTTCATATCTTCTGCAGTCGTAGGTCGTTCGCGGTATACAAGGTCTTTTATTCGTCCCCACAAATAATAATCTAAAATTGTAAGGTCCGGTGATCGTGGTGGCCAATTATGTGGACCATGTTTACCTATCCATCGGCCGCGAAATATGCGGTTCAGTTGATGACGAGCAATGACAGACGTGTGGGCGGGACATCCATCCTGTTGAAACCACGTAATTTAGACGTAATTGGAGTGGAATATCTTCAAGTAAAGGTGGAAGTTCGTTTTCGAGTAAATCGGCGTATAAAAAACGGTTTAAATTCTCTTGAAAGAAAAATGGTCCCACGATATGCGTATCAACAATTCCGCACCAAACATTGACTTTCCAGATACGTTGATGATCCATTTCTCGATACCAATGTGGATTCTCTTGTGCCCAATAACGAAAATTATGTGTGTTTATTTCGCCGTCACTTTTAAAGGTGCACTCATCAGAAAATAAAATACTTCTATGGAAATTAGGTAATTGTTGAGTAATCCAATTACAGAATATCAGTCTTTGTCTATGATCGTTCAATGTCATGGCCTGGTGAAGTGACATTCGATATGGATGGAATGAATTTTCACGAAAAATTCGACTGATCGTGCTTCGACTTATTCCACTATCTCTTGCTCGTCGCTTTAAAGAATCATTCGGGGTTACAAAGGCAGATGCAATTACATCAGGTGCTCTTACTGAACGAACTGATCGATGAATTTGCCTTCCCTTATTATGATCCGGCTGAACAATACCTTTTACAATTATTCGACGTTGTAAGCGACTGAAAACTTTGCGCGAATGTGGTGTATGATCGGGATATTCATTTCGCCACATTATTTCAGCTGCTCGAAAACTTCCAGCTCTACCCAAAACTGACATCATTAACGCAGCTTCTTCGTTCGGGTAAGGCATAACTACAAATTACGCTTACGACCGGGTTGCTTATTAGAAAACGTGAATTGGTGACGAGTTGCGTAATATTATGAATTCTAAGCAATGACTTTTAGGAGTGGTATGTAAGGGTGCTTTTTCGTGAAAATTACTTTATTGCTACAATAATCAACATTAAATGAAGATTAATATTAATAAATCAAGAATAAACGGCATCATAGAGCTGTACCGAATGTTAGAGATCTCGGTAATTAGGTATCTTCAAAACTCTACGCGTAGGACTATAGGTACACGCACCGGCAGAAATGGTGTCTCTCGACGCTAGCGCTCGGCTGCCGCACACACGCGGAGCCGCGCTCGTACGTGTGTCTAGGCTGCGCGGCGACGATCGGGGTGCGGGCGGAAAGTGGTGAGGGGCTTTACGATAGTGCATCCTCCTCGCTCGACGCTGGGTCGAGAGAGAAAGCATTATTCGACGTGATACCATGGGCGAAGTCGGTGTCCTCTGCTTATATTTTTCATTGCATTTTCTTGTAGTCGATTTCGAGAGCTTTCCAAAACACTATAAATAAGTTTATTTTGGTTAAGGACTTTCCGAGTTATGACGCTTGAAGGTAACAGTACACCGTAACTTTCAAGCCTCACAACTCGGAAAGTACTCAACAAAAATAAACTTTCTTATAGTGTTTTGGAAAGGTCTTGACAACAGCTATTAGATTCTGGAACCAAAAATGAGGTGTCCTATTTAAAAAAGTTAATGTTATTTTGATCTGACCTTGGCGACGCCATCCAAGGTCAAACTGATAAAATCAGTAAATAGATCTTTTAAAACCCTACAACTTTTGTCTGAAACATTTTTCTTTAAAATGTCGCGTTTACGAAAAAATCGGGTGGGACGGGTGGTCTGGGACACCCGGTATATATATATATATATATATATATATATATAGGTATATATATGGGGCATTCTTCGTCAAAAAGGCCACCCCTGCTGCCCACTTCAATTTTTGAGATAAAATGTTCGAAAAGGGCTTAAAATTTTCGTTGAAATGTCTATTTTTCGATGCCGTTTGGCCTTTTGGAAAATTCAAAATGGCGGACCTAATATCACGGCTAGAATGAAAAAAGCCTTTGAAAAAATACATAATAACGTGAATAAATGTGCAAGATATGACGTAGCAGAGGTCTAATCCTTATGTGTAAGTGTGTGAGTGTGTGTGAGTTTGTGTGTGGGGGGAGGTGGGGGGAGGGGGGATACGCGCGCTCATACGCGTGCGTGTATAAATGAATCACGTAAAAATCCTTGCTCAACGCTGGTGGTTTTCGTGCGGTTCTGGTAGGTGTCAGGATACGGTTGCGGATAAGCTCGCCGGATTGGTCGGGTTCGGTATAATAATCGCACTCGGTATTTAGTTAACAAAAATACTAGATCTTTATTTGGATGTGATATTTACATGTAGCCTCATAGCTGATTGCGTCTAACGCCTCGTGACAAGTGGACCCAGCCTTAGCGGGGGCGCGATTGGCTCGCGGTGGTCGCGGCGACCAATTGCCGCTGCGCGGTCGGAATTGCGAGCGGTGGTAACGATAAGCGCGCGGTGACGCGTGGGCTAACGAGCACGCTAGGCGAGAGCCAAGACTGAAGTTCGAAACAAGAATTTTTAATAACCGCGAGAGTACGGATGAACCGGTAAAGTGACAAAAGATAATTCTAACTTAAACGGAGACATAATAAGAACTGAAGTACTAGAACTACGAAATCATAAAAAAACAAATAACTCCAACTTAAATTAAATCGCGTGGTTTGAAACGGACTCGGTGTCCGGGGAGATCGGGGAGCCACGGAACGCGGGATCGGAGCGACGGCGACGATTCCGCGTCTCGCCCAAGCCGCCTCGTGCAAAAAGAGGCGAAGTTCTCGTCAGGACACGGATGCCCTGACGAGGCTTTAGGTTACGAGAGACTCTTCCCTGAGGGAGAGGACGAATGGGATTGGCTAGGGATACCCAGCCTGCGGACTCGACGAGGATGCTCGTCGTGGGCGGTGATTCGCCGAGGATACTCGGCTACGGAACACGGCGAGGATGCTCGCCGTGATTAGCTGTGTACGGTATTCGGTATGACAGGATTAGCTGAGGATACTCGGCTACGGAACACGGCGAGGATGCTCGCCGTGATTGGTTGTGTACGGTATTCGGTATGACAGGATTAGCCGAGGATACTCGGCTAGCCGGAACGACGAGGATGCTCGTCGAGGGTAGTCAGGATGAGGCGAGTATTCTCGTCCTCTTGGGAGTCGGAGTGCGGTCGAGGATACTCGACCTGTCGGATTCGGCGGACCGGGAAGATCTGTCTCGGCGTTCCCACTGCCGGCTTATATATCCGAACTCACGGTTGGGCGGACCAATCCGTGCGTTCGGTCGGCTGGCTCGGAGTGGGAGCGTTGCCGAACGCCACGGGCGGCGCGCGTGCTGCCGCGTGATCGCGACGGCAGGTTAGCTCGGTGCGTGCACGTGGCGTTCTGCCGGTGTACTGCTCGGGTGGACGGAGTGGAGTGGCCGTGCGCGCGAGGTGGAGGGGCGTTTTGTTACAACATGGTCTGGCTATCAAGACATTTGCATACAAAATTTCGAATCATTTCATTATCCTTGTCCTAAAAAAGTACGTCACAAAAAACCTACGGTACAGAAAATATTGTTCTTTAAAAAACATTTTCTCCACAGAATAATAGTAAGATTACTTAAAATTACTTTGAAACTTATACTATACTTATATTCCTCTTTTTGAGATAGTTGATCTATATTAGTCACTTTAACTCTCATGTTTGAAATGCTTGATTTACGCGAATCCCTTAGCCTCTCACATTCGGGATGCTTGATTTACGTGAGTCCTCTTGCCTCTCACATTCGGAGTGCTTGATATACGTGAGTCCCCTTGCCTCTCACATTCGGGGTGCTTGATTTACATGAGTCCCCTTGCCTCTCACATTCGAGGTGCTTGATTTAAGTGAGTCCCCTTGACTCTCACATTTGGGGTGCTTAATTTACGTGAGTCCCCTTGCCTCTCACATTCGGGGTGCTTGATTTACGTGAGTCCCCTTGCCTCTCACATTCGGGGTGCTTGATTTACGTGAGTCCCCTTGCCTCGTCCATTCGAGGTGCTTGATTTACATGAGTCCCCTTGCCTCTCACATTCGAGGTGCTTGATTTAAGTGAGTCCCCTTGACTCTCACATTTGGGGTGCTTAATTTACGTGAGTCCCCTTGCCTCTCACATTCGGGGTGCTTGATTTACGTGAGTCCCCTTGCCTCGTCCATTCGAGGTGCTTGATTTAAGTGAGTCCCCTTGCCTCTCACATTTGGGGTGCTTGATTTACGTGAGTCCCCTTGCCTCTCACATTCGGGGTGCTTGATTTACGTGAGTCCCCTTGCCTTTCACATTCGGGGTGCTTGATTTACGTGAGTCCCCTTGCCTCTCACATTCGAGGTGCTTGATTTAAGTGAGTCCCCTTGCCTCTCACATTTGGGGTGCTTGATTTACGTAAGTTCCTTGCCTCTCACGTGTGTACGTGTGTGCGTGTATGTGTATGTGTGTCTGTATATGTAGATAGATGTTTCATGAAATATTTTTTTATTTTTATCCTATATTTCTTACTTTTGTTCTCATAACTGCCATAGTATTCCATTTGTATCATTGGAATACCTTTTGATTAGTACTTTATTATCTTCCACAACTATAAACCCATGATTTTTAAGAATTTGCGGTACAGGCGGTGCAGTTTCAAATCTCTTCTTAAGTTTTCTTTTTACCTTCTCATGGTCAGTTTTTTTTAAATAAAAAATCTTTATGTTCTTGAAATGTTTTTTAGCCCAATTAAAAAGAACTTGAGATGTTAGTATTGCATCCTGTGGTTTAGCAACAAGACTTGCTTTATATGCCTCTCTTTTGAAAGTAGCACCAATGCCATCATAAGCACTTTTACCGTGAACAGTCGCACTGTAATGCCATTCTGCTTGAATATTGAAATCATGTTTATGATGCACTAAGTTAGCAATCTGAAATTTATTTTTAAAATGCTGTTTCGCCCCATCCGTCATGTATAATACTCTTTTAAGATTTTTGAAATTTTTTAAAATCTCTGGAATTAATAATGTTTGTACAGTGTAAACGGCAGCGGTATCGTGTTTCAAACTCTCTAATAAAAATATATTACTCTTGTGCTTCAATTCAGAATTTTCTTTATAATAGTAAATAACAGGTAACACAGTACACTGATCATTGTTGAAGTGAAATGATTGTGAGGCATTTTGACAAACATATGAATAGTTTTCAGAAAAATCAAACATGACAATTACTTCATCTTCACAAAGATTCTCTTTTTTTTCTGAAATGAAAAGCATTTGTTGTTTGGCGATAAATGAATAAGATTTCAGAATTTGTAATTTGTTGCATAACTCGTTTATGAATTCATCAACTTTTAACTGTTGCGTTAATAGAGTTGATCGATCAGTTCCGGTTCATAAAGAACATTGAACATGGGAAATGCATGAATCGTCCAATAGTTTAGAAAGCTTTGTAGAAAGCTCGGTAGTACCTGGGCATTGATCACATTTATCAAGATAGCAATCAGGATTCGATTTCTTACATATAATTTCATTCAAACAATCTTTATAATTGGAAAGTGGCTTGTCTATATTTTCTGTTAGTTTCCGTACATCAATTGCATCAATCATTAACTTGACATTTTCATGGATTGTGCAAACACAAACGGAATGTGTTCCAGAAGCCCCAGGGAGTATGCAATTTCTAGGTCTAAGTTTAGCAAATGTATCAAAGCTAACATCATATTTTGGGTTGGATTCTTTAAATAAGGCATGCAGTTCTTTTAAATTTAATAGTAAAAAACGTTTTTGCACTATTATCCGTTTATTATTATTTATTAAGGAAATGGCATTCTTCATTCCAGGCATTATCCTGCTGTTTATATCACTATTATAAAACTCAATTACTTTTTCAACAGTAGTTTGCGGTAAAACTTTTCCAACTCTTTTAGTAGTATCAGCTAATACGCCATGGTTGAATTTCAATTCCTTAGATTTTTTTGCTAAATATCGTGATGCACCAAATTCTTTTACTATTTTTCTCACACTCCAAGACGACGGAGCTATAGTGAGAATTCGCACCCTTAAAGGATCATTGTGTTTCAAGGTGGAAAATTTTTGTTTAAGACCATCAAGCATTTCTTCCAGTTCAATTTCTCTAGGTGATCGAATGTTATCTTCATTATAAGAAATCTCTGAGTTATCAATATCCGTTGTTAATGAGCTTCCATCACATTCCATATTTGTGACACAATCATTAGATTCATCTAAAGACATATCAACATATTCAGTCCTACTTTTTTTCCTACATGCACAACAAATTTTAGAATTAGTCGGTATCTCAGGAAATTTGTCCCGAAAGAATTTTGGTATCACTCGTAAATCTTTACCACAATGTCCTTTTTCACCAAGTTTCTTGAATGGATTCATACATCTATCTGTACGAGATTTAGCCGACATTTTTTATTTTGGATGTGGTACAGGTAAGAGATAATTGGAATAATTGTAGAAAAAGTAAAAGTCGATAAAGAAGAGACAAAAACGTGAGTTGAATATTCTATTTAACATAAAAAAACTTATTGATTGACTGAATTGCAAACTATAATTAATTAACTCGATAAATTCTGTGACTAATAAATGTATTGTGATGAGGTTCTCTAATCCAAAACAAGACGAGAAAATTTGAAAAATGAAAAAATATTGCTGTGCCTTTTATTCCATATGTGTAGTTTTTTATGTACGAGATATAAGCACTGCCACATCCATCTAGCGGCGATACCGCGTACTACTCGCAGGTGTACGACTTTAAAGATAGATCTTTTGGGTTCATGCAGTGAATATGTCGTCAATATGTTCGATTGACTTGTTCGCTATCGACTGTCAATCTTATCTATTTTGATCAACAGATGCTGCTGCATTTTTACGTGATGTTTGCTAACATTATTTGCAATAAAAAAACTGCTTGGCGTTTGTTAACAGTCTGTCATCAATATGTTCGACATTTGCTTACTGTTAACCACTCTGTCATATATTTTACCAAGATTATTGCATATTAACAAAAGTGTGCTACCATAATTGACTATAACAAAGTATGTTTTCTGTTTGCGGTTTTTCTACTAACTAATCTGTTGCCAACATTTGCAATTGTAAAAAATGTTATGAGGGATAATATAAGTTTCAAAGTAATTTTAAGTAATCTTACTATTATTCTGTGGAGAAAATGTTGTTTAAAGAACAATATTTTCTGTACCGTAAATTTTTTGTGACGTACTTTTTCAGAACAAGGATAATAAAATGATTCGAAATTTTGTATCCAAATGTCTTGATAGCCAGACCATGTTGAGCAAGGATTTTTACGTGATTCATTTATATACGCACGCGTATGAGCGCGCGTATCCCCCCTCCCCCCCCACTTCTCCCCCACACACACACTCACACACACTCACACACTTACACATAAGGATTAGACCTCTGCTACGTTATATCTTGCACATTTATTCACGTTATTATGTATTTTTTCAAAGGCTTTTTTCATTCTAGCCGTGATATTAGGTCCGTCATTTTGAATTTTCCAAAAGGCCAAACGGCATCGAAAAATAGACATTTCAACAAAAATTTTAAGCCCTTTTCGAACATTTTATCTCAAAAATTGAAATGGGCAGCAGGGGTGGCCTTTTTGACGGAGAATGCCCCATATATATATATATATTGAACAACTTGTAACGGTACACGGTTTCGGTTGGTTCGGCGCGGTGCGGGAACTTCGGGAGCGGACCAGATAAGGCTCGTCGGTTGGTCAGGTGTCCGTAATGATTATACCCAGTGTTTTAAGTGGAAAACGATATAGAATGATTTATTGCTGAACAAAAGAAAAAGAAAAAGCGTTGACAAGATGCATGAGAGAACAAAAATAAGGAGGTCGCAAAGAGATAATAATATAGAGATAATAATATAGAGATAATAATACAGAGATCGCAAAGAGATAACAATATAGCTGGTAGTCGGATTACCAGTTACGCGGCGGAGTGCCTGTAAAGGTCTTTTTACGCGGTTTACATCTAAATGCAAGACTATCTATTTACAGGTTTCGGCTAGACTAGTGAGTTATGCGGGCTGCTTGCCCGTACGGTCGGGGAGTCGCGGGGCGCGGCGGGATTGGCTAACGCGGTGGTGTGAGCGTGTGCGCAAGTGCGGGTCGTTGCCGGCGCGGTCGCCGCCGCGATTCGCCCGAGTGCACCCCGTGCAAGTGGGGCGCTCGACAGGTTGCTTATACCCTGCCGATGACTAGGTTACGAAATTCGAGTTATACGTCGCTGCGGCAGTGAAGGTATTCGAGGACGACGGCGATTGGTCGAGAATGCTCGGCCGGTGATAACGACGAGAATGCTCGTCGAGGATAGCTGAGTCGACTGGTCGAGGATACTCGGCCGAGGATAGCGACGGGAATGCCTGTCGAGGATGTCGGAGTGCAACGAGAATGCTCGTCTTTAAGGAATGATCGAGAATGCTCGGTCTTGTGGACGGGTCGGATAGTCGGACGGATCTGCCTTGTGCGTTCCCACTGCCGGCTTATATATCCGAACGCGCGGCTGAGCAGGCCAATCCGCGCACTCGGTCGGCTGAGCCGGAGTGGGAGCGCACAGTGGAGCCGAATTGCAAAAACGTGGCCAAAATGTAAAAAATAAACTTTCTTATTTTGTACTATGAATGGTTTGGTTAGGTTCGGGGATTGTCTCTGCATTCCTTTCCAAGAGGGCAGATCAGTACCTGCTCTGATATCGCTAGTAGACTAGTCTGAAGTCGTGATATCATTTTAGTGAAAATTATTCAATTAACATTTTTTAATATGGAAAGTCTTTCTGGAGGTATGTATAACATATTTTTACGTATATTTAAGATTAATTTCACGTAATATGTAATTAAGAAACAGTATATATGTACCTCTTACGAAAAAACCGTATTTTACGATACCTCGGTCTTCTAAAGTGTTTATAAAAAAAACTCTTGCTACATCCTGCTTCGATTCAACATGGAATCTGTACTTTATATTATCACTTATAACATATTTAAAAACTGGCTGCCGTAAGGTGCCGTGCAAATTGTAGGGCAAATTTTAGTACGATCACGTGGTTAAACAGAAATACCAAATTGAATTTTTATTTTGTTGATACACTCTAAATTTCTTAAACTAAAATTTCAGTGTAAGAGATTGAATTTTGAGTCTAGAGAATGGGTATATAAAGATTTACATTGAAAATATAAGTGGTTATAAGATATGCTTTTTGAGGTTATGTTTTGGTTCATGTTTTCCATGCTTGTAACACGAATTTGCACTGGCAATGAGCATACAGCATATAGAATACATCTGAATTTCTTTTATAAGAAATTTATTTCTTACTTACATATTAAAGTAAATATTTTAATAATTTTATGAATTTAATAACATTTTATGTAATTTTTTGTAGGATCTGCCAATAAAGAATTGGCCTATTCTAGTAAGGACATTTTCTTCATGATTAAAGAAAACATGAAGGATGATTATAAAGTCATTATTAATGTTTTGCAAGAAGGTATTGCAGAGAAAAGTGGACATTTTCTGGAAATACGAGATGATATGCAGCCTACTTTATCTCGGTTATTTTCGAATATGAGGACAAGATGGGCAGCGGCAAAAAGAACACAAGCGGCGTTTTAAAGAAATTATGAAGAATGGCTTAACGATATGGTGCATTTTCCAATTTCAGTAAGGGAAGACAAGAAATCAGGACGCCCTTCACATACCTTTGCATCTTCCAGCGAAAGGTCTAAACGCAGAAAGACTCAAGAAGTACGCAATACGCTGTCTTCGGAGGAGTTGGCGTATGCTACTCACATGTGTCTTCAATCATCAGGACAATTAGACGCTGCAAAAGTTGTTAAAGATGTAACGTCTACGAGCCCATCAGGAGCTTCGAAGTACATGACCGCTTTCCAATCAGAAAATGAACAAACGTTGTCTGCCGATGAAGCGCTTTCAGTTCTGATCGAAAATAGATTTTCGAAACGCACTTATCAGGCAATAAGAAATGTTGCCAAAGAAAACAAGTGCAAATTGTATCCCTCATATAAGAAAGTAGCAAATTCAAAAAATCATTGTTATCCACCTCGTTACACTATTACGATAATTGAGAGTAGTGCTGAAGTAAAATTACAAGCTTTACTGGATCATACAGTGGGTCGAATTTTACTCGTTCAGAAGGATGTTATCGGTACCCTGACTCCTGACAATGTCAGAAATTTAATACTAAAATGCAAGTGGGGTTGTGATGGAAGCTCTGGACAAAGTGTATATAAACAGAAGTTTACCGAAGATGGAAAATCTGATGAGAGTGTCTTTTGTACTTCACTTGTGCTATTACAACTCGTAGGCACAGATCACCAATTAAATACAGAAATCGTCGTGTGGAAAAATCCAAGACCATCATCTCCCCGATTTTGCAGGCCAATAAGAGTGCAGTATGTGCATGAAAATGTTGAATCGACTGTAAAAGAAGTGAATGACATTGAAGAACAAATTAAACTACTTGTACCTTTTTCAACAGAGATTCATGGGATGTCGATATCAGTGACCTACAACATGAGTTTTACAATGATAGACGGTAAAGTTTGTAACGCGGTGACAGGCATTACGTCTGCGCAACGTTGCTTCTTGTGCAGAGGTACATCGAAAGAGTTTAATAACATTGATTATATTCTTAGAAAGGAAATAAACGAAGACAATTTGCGATTCGGTATCTCGACTTTGCATGCGTGGATACGCTTCTTCGAATGCTGTCTGCATTTATCGTACAAGCTTGGAATTCAAAAGTGGCAAGCACATACGGCGGATGAAAAGAATGTTATTAAAGAACGTAAACGTGTTATACAAAAGGGATTCAGTTCGCAACTGGGACTTGTCGTCGATCGGCCAAAGCCAGGATATGGAAGCACCAATGATGGAAATACGGCACGGCGTTTCTTCGAACACACAACTACATCTGCTACAATAACAGGTGTCGACGAGTCTTTAATTCATCGCTTTCACGTTATTCTGCAAACTCTTTCCAGTGGCCATAATGTAAATTGCGATAAATTCAGAGAATATTGTTTGCAAACTGCGCGGAAATATGTCGACTTATACCCGTGGTATTATATGCCAACTTCTGTACATAAAATTTTAATTCACGGGCCAGAAATAGTAGCTCATGCTTTATTACCGATTGGACAACTTTCGGAAGATGCACAGGAATCACGAAATAAGGATATAAAAAGATTTCGCGAAGACTTCTCCCGAAAATGCTCGAGAGAAGCGAACATGCAAGATGTCTTCAATCGGTTGTTGGTTACCTCAGATCCATATATTTCAACTGTTCGAAAACTTCCTCAAAAACCATTGAAATCATTGGCAGCAGAAGCTGTTCAACTACTGGAACCACCCGAAATTTCTGCTAATACACCACACAATTATTATAGTGATGATGCGGGATCATCAACCGAAACCTCGCTTAGTTTATATGAATCTGACAACGAGCAAGATTTTTGTTATTAAAATACAAATAATGACTATAAAATTGTTTTATTTGTTTAAATCTACTCCAAAATCCCTTTTGTGACATCCCTTTTACATTTTCGTCCACCATTTTGTATCCGCCATTTAAAATTTTTTCATTTTGACTTTAGATTCATAATCAGCGTCCTTGAAAAACCCAGTATACTCAATTTCGCTTCATTTATACGATTTTTTAATATCTTCGTCCGCCATTTTTGATCCACCATTTTGAATTTTCAAATTTTGACTTCAGATTTGTAATCAGCGACATCGAAAACCCTAATATACACAATTTCAATAATTTTTTATAATTCTTTTATATTTTGGCCACGTTTTTGCAATTCGGCCCCACTGTGGAGCGTTACGGAACGCCACGGTCGGCGCGCGTGTCGCACGTCGAAGTTCGATCGTGCGCGCACGTGGTCCCCGGCTACGCTCGGTGTTTGTCGTTCGGTGGACGGAACGGAGGCGCACGGACGATGGAGGGGCGTATCGTTACAAACTTTTCAATAATTATTTTTAATATGTATAAACTTGTAAAAAAAGGTGACTACGTTATACGATAAAATACTCATACGCACGCAGCGCTGAGGTAAAAGGGAGTGCTCGCAGTCGCAAGCCTCGTCGGACGATGCAATCGGGGCTTGGGAGCCAACGGACGACGCTCTCTTCTCTTTTCTTCTCTCTCAAACGATCTCTTTTCCTGTATAGCTCTTCTCTTTTGTTTAAAACCGTGAGTCGTCAAACCGCATTGCCACGTTGCCTCTTCCGATTTGACTCGCCAAGCAGTGTTGCCGATGCCACGCACGGCGCACTATTTTCACTTTTTTCACAACTAAGCTATAAATAATTGTAGAAATCACAACATGTGATACATACGTGTGTACATTTATACAGAATTATATATAGTTAGTAGGAATTTTCTAAATTATTATATACAATTTTTAAATCGCTGTTGACTATTGCAAAGTCCGTTTAAAAAAATTTTTTAAATTAAAAAAAGTATTAAGAAATTTGAAAATGCTTTCTAATATACATTAAATTAAAATTTCTCATGAACATTGTAACGGTACGCGATTTCGGTGTGACGGTGCAGTGCGGTGCGGGAATTCCGGGATCGGTCCGGATAAGGCTCGTCGGTTGGTCAGGAGTCCGTAATGATTATACCCAGTGTTTCAAGTAGATAAAATAGAGAATGATTTATTTAGAACATGAATGGTAGTTGTGACAGAACAATAATTGCGAAATGGACGTGCAAGAAAGAGTTAACAAAAATAAAAGAGAGCTCGTCGGCGTCCAGCCAATCGCTGGTAATCGGATCGCTAGTTGCGCGGCGGAGTGACTTTGGAGACTAAAGGTTTATTCACGATTTATACTTAAACAAAAGAGCTTAACTACTTATTTACATACTTAGGCTAAACTGTGTGTAGTCCGATTAGTGTGTAGTCGGATACTACGCGGTGAGCTATGCGGGCTGCTCGCCCGTACGATCGGGGAGTTGCGGGGTGTGGCGGGATTGGCTAACGCGGTGGTGTAAACGCGTGCGCAATTGCGGGTCGATGCCGGCGCGGTCGCCTTCGCGATTCGCCCGAGCGCGCCCCGTGCAAGTGGGGCGCTCGATCGACAGGTTGCTTATGCCCTGCCGATGAACAGGTTACGAAACGTGGCCGTATGTCGGTGTGGCATTGAAGGTTCTCGAGGACGACGGTGATTGGTCGAGAATGTTCGGCCGGTGATGATGACGAGAATGCTCGTCGAGGATCTCGGACGTGATTGGTCGAGGATACTCGGCCGAGGATATCGACGGGAATGCCCGTCGAGGATATTGGAGTGCGACGAGAATGCTCGTCTTAAGGAAGCGATCGAGAATGCTCGATCTGTGGACGGGTCGGATAGTCGGACGGATCTGCCTTGTGCTTTTCCACTGCCGACTTATATATCCGAACGCGCTGGGCAAGCCAATCTGCGCGCTCGGTCAGCTAAGCCGGAGTGGGAGCGTTGTGGAACGCCACGGTCGGCGCGCGTGTCGCGGCGTGGTCGCACGGCGAAGTTCGGTCGTGCGCTCACGTGGTCCCCTGCCACGCTTGGCGTTCGTCGTTCGATGGACGGAACGGAGGCGCACGGACAGTGGAGGGGCGTATCGTTACATCACCCCTCCCCGTTTAAGTGGCGAACTTTGGCCACTACGCCGGGAATTCCCGCACGTAGTGGCAACGACCGGTGCGATCGAAACGCAGCGTGTAGCGGCGTGTCGCCAATCGCACTTTATACACTCGCGACACTCTTGCGACGTGGTACGGTACGTGTATAACCAGGTCGTCACTAACGCGCACTGGCACGGACGGAAGAGTCCCCCGTGTAGAAGATACGGTGGTTGGCATAGTTGGAGGTTCCTCGGGTCAAGTCGCGCCTCCTGGTGTGGTAGTTGCGGCTGTGATGGCTGGTTCGGCCGGTTCCTCGTGTTGGCCTGGTGTTGCAGTGGTGACGGTGGTAGCGGGGGCGGGGAGTCGGGCCGTGCCGACCGACCGCGAAGTTGTCTGTTCCGCGGCTTCGGCGGAGGGTATCGACGGGCCGGCCGATGGTGCCAGCTACGGTGGTGTCGGCTGGTTCGATCCACTGGGGGCGGCGCGGCTTAGGCATTGGAGCGCTATCCTCGTCTAGGTCGGAGAGTGCGTCCCCGAAGATCGCCAGCAAACTCTCTCTGGTACCGGCGCGGTCGGCTCGGTGTCCTGTCAGCTTCGGTGTGAGAGGTGGAACCTTAGGCGTCGTCGGCCGCTGAGGTGGAGTGCGGTGGGCCGTGTCGGCTGTCGGTGCGGACGGAGCGACGGTGGGTGGTGATGGGTTCACTGAGGCTCTAGCCGTCTTCTCCGTAGGCCGTGTCGGTCGTCGCGGCGTACTGCCTGGTAACGGTGGTTCGGCCAGGAGCGCCGCGAGCTTCCTGGTGTTGGTGGCGGACGACCGCTGCACGCGTACTCCTATCACCGGGGCGTCTTTCCTCGGGGTGTTGCCTTGTCCCGGGCGAGAGGTTGGCTGCGTCCGGTCCTTTTGGCCTCCTCGATGAGTTCGCGCGGTGGCGCTCGTACGCTTATGACCCGACGCTTCAGTTGTCTGGTCGTTGTGCCTGTGGTTGTCCTGGAGTCGGCCGTGAAACGGGGCGCGCTGGGCTGATTGTCGTCCGTTGCCGGAAACAGGTCCGGGCAAGGAGGTGCTATGGTCATGACCTGTGACCATAACGCCTCGAACTCCTCGTTGTTGGTAGGCTCCGTTAATAACGCGTCCAGTTGCTCCATTTCCAAGGATCACTTTCTGCGGTTTCCGGGTCGGTTGGTCCGCCTTATATATTGCTCGGGGTCTGGGAAAGGGTGCTCCTTCCCTTGGGACGGCATAATTCCTGGACGTGATCTTCACGTGCTCAACTCCTGGCAGGGTCGTCGGCATTGGTTTCTGCCGTCTCATGGTCGCCGTGGGTATCGTCTGCCCGATCGTCGTCTGCTCGGTCGTCGTCTGCTCGGTCGTCGTCTGTTCGGTCGTCTGTTGCTTCGGTGTGATCGTTTTGTCCGTCTTCGTCATCCTCGGCATCGGTTTGTTCGGCAGCGGTTTCTCGTGTGCCAGGCTTAAGGTTTTGCACGTGGACTCGACGGTGCCATTTGCCTTGCAGGTGTCGGATGTCCACAATTACGAATAAATGTATCTTGCGGACTTCGAACGGTCCGGCATACCTAGGGGCTAACTTGGCGTTAAACCCCTCTGGCCCTTATTGGATAGAAGATGTTCTCGCTTCCACACGGTGTCCCCTAATGCCGGTTTCCGTGCGCGCCTTCGTAGATTGTAATGTCGTTCTTGCCGGTTGAAGGCGCTGGCCAGGTTGGTACGCACGACTTCGTAAGCCTCCTCTAGTCGTTGTTGATTGGTGGTTGGTGTTGTTGCCGATACTGGTCGTTGATCGCGGAGTCCGGTTGGCTCCTCCAATTCGCGCCTGTGGTTTAAGTAGGCGGGCGAGTATTCGGTGGCGTCGTGTGGGGCCGTATTGTAGGCGAACTGTGGTGCGCCTAGCTGTTGGTCCCACAGGCGGTGATTGTTCCCCACGAACTGTGCCACCATCGTTTTAATCGTCCTGTTGGTTCGTTCGACGATTACAGTGGGGTGCATAGGCTGGTGTGGTACGTTGCTCTATCCTTAGCTCCTGTAACAGGGCTTTCATCGGTCGCCCGATGAACGGCCTTCCGTTATCCGAAATGACCTGCCGGGGACACCCGTACCGGTAGACGATACGGTTGGTGACGTGTTGCGCAATGGTCGCTGCGGTCGCTCGCCGGAGTAGGCTTAGTTCGACCCACTTCGTGCAGCGGTCTTGCATCACTAGTAGCCACGTATGGCCACTAGTGGACTGCGGAAGGGGTTCCACTAAGTCCATCGTGACTTGTGCCCATGGTGCGTCGACATGGGACGTGTGTAATAGTCCGGCTGGCCGTGTTTGCGCGTGTTTGTACCTTAAACAATTCCGACAGTCTCGGACGTACCGGGCGATGTCGGCGAACATCCCCAGCCAAGTAGCGCCGCGCGGGTCGGGCAATGGTTTTCGCGATTCCCAGGTGCCCGGCGGTGGGGGCATCGTGCACCTGGGTGAGTATGGTCGGTCGCTCAGGTCGTGGGATGCACATTTTCCACTGAACCTCGGCCGTTTCGTCTTTAATCGGTCGAGTGAAGGATACGATGGTAGAGTCGGCCCCCCCCCCGAATCTCGTAATCGGAGAAATTTTCAGGACGTCCACGTACGTGACGAAACTGTCGGCGGTACCAGGTACACGCGGGCAGTGTTCGGTTGCAACATACGGAGGGCAGGCGTGAGAGCGCGTCGGCCACGCGATTGAGCTTCCCGGCTCGGTAACGGACATCAAAGGAGTATTGTTGGAGCTTGAGTGCCCAACGTCCGAGTCGTCCAGTGGGAGAATCCATGCGGCGTAGCCACTGGAGGGCCTGGTGGTCGGTGATAACCGTGAACTCGTAGCCCTCCAAGTAGCCCCGCAGGTGTCGGATTCCCCACACTACGGCCAGGCACTCGAGCTCGGTTGCGCTATAGTTTTTCTCGGCTCCGTTCAGTGAACGGCTCGCGTAGGCGATGACGCGCTCGCTGTCCTCGAAGTACTGAGATAAGACGGCGCCCAGCCCGTGGTGGCTGGCGTCCGTTTGCAGCAAAAATCGTCGCGGGAAGTCCGAACACGAGGGTGGGTGTCCGGACGTCAACGTATCTTTCAAGGTTTGGAAGGCGCGCTCTTCCTCTGGACCCCACCGCCACCGAGCGTTTTTCCTCGTGAGTTGGGTAAGAGGTGCCGCGATGGTGGCGAAGTTCGGCGTGAACCGTCGGTACCATGAGGCCAGCCCTACGAATTGGCGGATCTGGCGGATGTTGGTGGGGGTTGGCCATTCGGTGACGGCCCGGATCTTGTCCGGGTCAGTGCGGATACCTCGTCGGTCTACAATGTGCCCGAGGTACTTGAGTTCGGTGCGGCAGAAGTGGCATTTCTCTGGGTTTAGTTTCAGGCGTGGCTCGCGCAGGCGACGGAACACCTCCTCTAAGTGTTTTAGGTGGTCTGCAAATGTCGGACTGGGGATGATAACGTCGACAAATATACGAACACGTGCGGCTCAAGCTCGGGCCCCAAAATCCGGTCGAGAAGTCGTTGGAAGGTGGCCGGGGCTGAGTGTAAGCCGAATGGCATCACAGTAAACTGCATCAAGCCGCGGCCCGGTACGGTGAAAGCCGTGACAGAACGGCTCTATGGCGTGAGGGGGATTTGCCAGTACCCTTTTTCTAAATCGAGAGTCGAGAGGTATTGGGCCCCGCGCAGCTTGTCCAGCGTGGGTGTAATGTGTGGCAAGGGGTAGGCGTCCCGCTCGGTCACCTCGTTGACTTTTCTAAAGTCGATGCAGAAGCGGTGCCGGCCGTCCTTCTTCCTGACTATGATCACCGGGGAGCTCCACGCGCTGTTGGAATGTTCGATCACTCCGGCGGCCTCCATCGTGCGGACCTCTTCGTCGATGATCCGCTGCATCGCCGGATTCCGCGATCGGTATCTTTGTTTGATTGGTTGATCGGTTTTTACTCGGATATGACGCCCGGCCTGGTCGGTGGGTCCCTGAACCCGCTCGAACTTGGCGAGCTCGGTTGCCAGAAACGCTTGTAACTCCTGTTCCTCCTATGATGTGCGTTCGGTCATCCCGGCGATGACCCAATGCGTGGGTCGAGGCTCTCGGTGTTGTTGGGCTTGATGTGGCGGCGGCGGTGGGATGGTGAGACCGAGCTCGGACCACAAATCCGTCCCGATTAGATCGCTCTCCAGGGACGGAAGGAGCTGGAAAGTGTGCTCCAACCCCCGCCCGGCGATGTGCAGTGGGAGGCGAACTCGTCCGGGCGTGGTAGCGGTGGTCCCATCGGCTAGGTGAATGGTCTCGTCCTGGACCTCCGGCCAGATGCGCAAGATCTTAGCGTGTTCGGCGACCCGGCGGTTGATCATTGAGATCTCGGCCCCGGTGTCTAGCAGGGCTGAGAATCGGCGCGGTCCGACGCGCACCGTGATGTGCGGTCGCGGCTGGTGACTTATGTGGACTCGGGCCGAGGGGCGGACGCGTCCTCGGCCGGTGGCGCGTTTCCCGCTCGGGGATGGCACTCCCTAGTCAGGACTCCATCCTTGTCGCACTGCGAGCAGAATTTTCGGGCCGGTCGCTTGCAGTTAAAGCGGCTATGGCCGCGCTGCTTACACCGCCAACAGGCGGTTTTTGGTCGTAGGGCGCGGGTTCGGCAGTGGTGGCGGTGGCCATGGTGACCTTGCGTTTCTCCGCCCGGTTCTCGCTCTCTTGAGCCTTGGTGATCTCCTCGAACTCGGCGGCCTGCTCTGCCAGGTCGGCGAGGTCGATGACGTCGGTGAGGTGCACGTAGAGTTTGTACTCCGCCCTCAAATTCTCGTATAGCCTGTTGACCTTCTCAGCCTGCGTGAACCCGCCTGCGCGCCGCCTCATAGTTTGGAGGGCGGTCGCGTATTTGGCGTAAGGCTCCTTCGGTTGTTGCCGGCGCTCTTGGATCTCTCGGGCGACCTTTGCCTGATATCACCGAGGCAGGTATTGCCGTCTGAGCGCGTTAGTAAAGTCTGACCAGGTGTCCCAACCGTCTTGCTCGTTCCGGTACCAGGTCAGCGCGTCGCCCTTCAGGAGTTCGGTACGCCAGCCTTCATCTGGTCGTCGGTATAACGATATTCCTCTTGCAATTCGGCCACTCGCTCCAAGAAGGACAGCGGGTTCCGGCCGTCAAAGTGGCAACCCCATTTTCTCATTTGGTTCATCACCTTGCTATGGGAGTCGTGGTCAGTCGCGTTCGTTAATTTTGGGCCCTGCGGCGGTACGGAGGGACTCGGCATTGCGACGAAATGGCTTCTCACGCGGTGGCGGAGGTTTTCCGCGGTACCGGAGGTTTCAATTTGATACGATTGGGCCAAGACTTCGAGTTGCTCTCTCTGCAAGCGATCTATCCAATCTGTTAACAACATTTTTGCATCTGGGTATAATCAGTCTGTGTTTAAAACGGTCCCTGTTCGGGCGCCATGTAACGGTACGCGATTTCTATGTGACGGTGCAGTGCGGTGCGGGAATTCCGGGATCGGTCCGGATAAGGCTCGTCGGTTGGTCAGGAGTCCGTAATGATTATACCCAGTATTTCAAGTAGACAAAATAGAGAATGATTTATTTAGAACATAAGTGGTAGTTGTGACAGAACAATAATTGCGAAATGGACGCGCAAAAAAAAGTTAACAAAAATGAAAGAGAGCTCGTCGGCGTCCAGCCAATCGCTGGTAATCGGATCGCTAGTTGCACGGCGGAGTGACTCCGGAGACTAAAGGTTTATTCACGATTTATACTTAAACAAAAGAGCTTAACTACTTATTTACATACTTAGGCTAAACTGTGTGTAGTCCGACTAGTGTGTAGTCGGATACTACGCGGCGAGCTATGCGGGCTGTTTGCCCGTACGGTCGGGGAGTCGCGGGGCGTGGCGGGATTGGCTAACGCGGTGGTGTAAGCGCGTGCGCAAGTGCGGGTCGTTGCCAGCGCGGTTGCCTCCGCGATTCGCCCGAGCGCGCCCCGTGCAAGTGGGGCGCTCGATCGACAGGTTGCTTATGCCCTGCCGATGAACAGGTTACAAAATGTGGCCGTATGTCGGTGTGGCAGTGAATGTACTCGAGGACGATGGTGATTGGTCGAGAATGCTCGGCCGGTGATGATGACGAGAATGCTCGTCGAGGATCTCGGAGTCGACTGGTCGAGGATACTCGGCCGAAGATATTGACGGGAATGCCCGTCGAGGATATCGGAGTGCGACGAGAATGCTCGGTCTGTGGACGGATAGTCGGATAGTCGGACGGATCTACCTTGTGCGTTCCCACTGCCGGCTTATACGAGTATATCTGAACGCGCGGCTGGGCAAGCCAATCCGCGCGCTCGGTCGGCTAAGCCGGAGTGGGAGCGTTGTGGAACGCCACGGTCGGCGCGCGTGTCGCCGCGTGGTCGCACGGCGAAGTTCGGTCGTGCGCGCACGTGCTCCACTGCCACGCTTGGCGTTCGTCGTTCGGTGGAAGGAACGGAGGCGCACGGACGATGGAGGGGCGTATCGTTACAACATAAAAAATATATATGCCATGAAACTTTACAATGACTGTTTTGAAACGTCAAAATAAGTGTTGCAACGTTTTACATGTTTTGTGTTCCAGTTTAATTTCATTAATGATCGAAGAGCATTTTTAAAATCTTGATTTTTTGTTTTAATAAAAGGGTTTAAAAATATTAGATTTTTGTCTTCAGTGTTCGAACTAGAAACCTTCAGCGTAATAGGCAACGTTGTTTCACAGACGCTACGCAGCTAACTTGCTTTTACGTAACGCTACTGTAAAACATTTTTGAATTTTTAAATTTTTTGATGAAAAAATCTCGAGAGGAAAAGAGACCGTTTGAGAGAGTCTCCTCCGTCGGCTTCGTCTCCCGGCCGGACCGTCCGATGCGGCTTGCAATTCGCAAGAATTCCATCCCACCACACCGCCGCGCTTAGTCCAAATGTAAAGCGGAGTAGGGGGGGGGGGGAAGATCGAATCAGTTGCGCTCCGTAGACTGGAAATAAAAATTGATTGAAAATGTATATCGATATACCAAGTCTTGCAAATTAAACAAGATTTTTTTTTTTTAATAAACATTATATAAGCATGATTCTTCTAAGAAATTATAAAAATCCGTGTTTCTGCAAATAACGTAAAAATATAATTTCTTGCACAATTCCAATAGATAATTAAAGGACTATTTAATAATCACGAAATAACAATTTTTGTACTACACGCGCTGCATGTAATAAAATAATCTGAGAACAATGTACGAAATTTCTATTCGACGCCGTACTCGTAACGCTACGCTTGCTGCGTACCTAACTCGTACGTTTGATACAGAAAGCACATGAGAAATCGTAATTTGATACAAATTTTTTTCAGAGACAATTTTATGTGACGTGTGAGTATTTTAGATATGTTGATATACATATATAAATAGAAATAGAAATACACTACTCAAAAAAAAATAGGGAACACTTTCCAGACACCAAAAATTAGGCTATTTTCAAATGACTGTAACTCGGTGAAAAATCATCGTAGATAAAAAATAAAAAAAGCATTTTGAAGCTTGAAGATCGAGCTTTAACGCTCTACCAGCAGATTTTCAAAATTCTTTTAACTTCCTTATCTTATGCAGTAAAAAAGCACACCTTGTTTTGTTAGTTAAAATTTCGTATTTTTGACGTTTTGCAGATTGACCAAAAAATTTTTTTCAAATAATTCAAGTAAAACTTCATAAACTACAACATTTTACCTACAAAATGCTTTTTTTTAAATTTCTCTACGATTTTTTTTTTGACCGAATTACGCAACTTTGAAGCTAAACCAGCATTTTTTACATATCCGTACTCCGTGAAAAATTATCGTAAACAAAAAATCAAAAAACCATTTTAAAGCTCGAAGGTTCAGCTTTAACATGCTATTAATGGTTTTCAAAAATTTTTTTAATTTTAATACTATGTCTCAAAAAAGATACACTGTTTTTTCCTTAAAATTACGTATTTTTAACAGCCTGTAGCTCAATAAAAAATTTTTTCTCGACAAATTCAATGCAAGTGCCATAAAGTATGATATTTTCTCTACAAAATGCTTTTTTTAAAATTTTTTCTACGATTTTTTTTGACCAAGTCACAAGACTTCGAAAAAATACATTTTTTACAATACATTTTTCCGAAAAATGACATCTACCGCCGACATTAGCATTACCCAATGTGCACCACGTGGAGGTTGCCGGTCGGCTTTTTGCACATCGTGTGTGTGTGTGTGTGTGTGCGTGTGTGTGAGTGAGTGTGTGTGTGTGTGTGTGTGTGTGTGTGTGTGTGTGTGTGTGTGTGTGTGTGTGTGTGTGTGTGTGTGTGTGTGTGTGTGTGTGTGTGTGTGTGTGTGAGTGAGTGAGTGAGTGTGTGTGTGTGTGTGTGTGTGTGTGTGTGTGTGTATCACAGCAGAGATAAGGACCCCGCAGTTCATCACTTTTGCAGTATTTAATGACTCCAAACCCTCTCTGCTGTGTGTGTATGCGCGCGCGTGCATGAGTGTTCAATGGTGTGTATTTCGTGTGTGTTCGTTATATCAACCATATTCTACGACCACACATTTTGCTATTAAATCAAACCTGTCGGAACTTTATTTTTATGCAGGACAATGCACTGTAAGCGATAATTCCAATTCATATCGCGCGCGCCTTAAGGCGGACACTCTGTAACCGCGAGCGCTGTTCGTCGCCGGCAGATGGCGAACGGGTAGCGGATCGAGGATCGAAGACGAACGGCGATGCGAAGGACACTCTCGCGGGAACGCCATTGTAGTCAAGATCGGTCGAAATAAATCAAGAAGAAGAAAGATCTAGTCAAGTTACGTTACCCATCCCAACCTTAATTTACGCCCACAGTTTTCAGAAGTGGGATCGAGGAGACCGATTCGAGCTGCCTAGTGATTTACGCTTACGTTAATTTACGCTCACGTTAATTTACGCTCACGTGATTTACGCTTGTTCAACCATTATGTGGAACGGGAAAGCACTGCCAGATCTTACGATCGTCGAGCTTAAGGATGTTCTGAAGAGGCTGCAGTTGTCGACGGCGGGCAACAAGGCCGAATTAGTGACGAGGATCTTGGCAGCAGACCCCGATGGGCAACGGTTGGAAGAGTTGCAGGAAGAGGCAGGTGAGGCGTCGGGGAGGACGAGCGCGCCGGAAGGAAACATGGCGGATTCGCCGGACGGCGACCGCGTGGTGAGCGCGAGCCCGCCGAGACGTAACCCGAGTACTTTACGCGAATTAGAGGCTTTAAGGCGGGAAAGACTATTACTACAGCGCGAGATCGATTTGATGCGGCAGGAAAACGAAAGATTAAGAGCGCCGATCGCACCAAATTACGACGCCGAACAGACCCGACAGCCGGTAGTTAACATCAAAGTTATTAGCGAATTGTTGAGCGTGTATAACGGATCAGACCAAGATTTTAAGACGTGGGAAGCACAGCTACAACTACTTAAGCATTCTTATGATTTGACAGATAATTTGATTAAGATTCTGATTGGACTGAGGCTGAAGGGCAAAGCCTTAGAGTGGTTTCACTCGAAACCAGAACAGCTTAGTATGTCTGCTTCCTCCATTTTAGGCGAGCTCAAAAAAATGTACGATCATCGCCCAAGCAAGACCGAACTGCGCAAACAATTTGAGGCGCGAACGTGGCAGGCGGGAGAAACTTTTCAAGACTACTACCACGAAAAGATTATCAAGGCCAACAGAGTCCCTATACCGGAGGACGAAATCTTGGATTATATAATAGACGGTATCGCGGATTGGCGCACGAGAGACCACGCCAGAATGCAGAATTTCAGTTCGACTGAGGAGCTTCTGGAAGCCTTTAAGAAGATTTCCGTCCGCCAGGATTTTAAGAGTAGGGCAAAGGCGGCGAATGAGAAAGCCGACAACAAGAACATTGTCAAGCCGACCAATAAGGACGAGGCACGGCCTAAAAGTAGGTGCTACAACTGCAACCAGCCAGGGCATATGGCCGCTGATTGTGGACGACCAAGGAGAGAAAAAGGCTCGTGTTACAACTGCGGGGAGTTTGGCCATCTCAATCGAGACTGTCCGAAAAAAGCAGAGGTGTCCACGAAGGTAGCAGTAGTAAACGAGGAGGACCAAGTCTGTTCCGTCTCAGGCTCGGCAGCAGAGGAAGAGAACTTCTTCAAGAACGTCGACTACGAGATAAGTCGTCCCGACCTTGTACAAAAATTTAGATTAAACACTTTGTTAGATACTGATAGTAAAATTAGCTTCATTAAAGAAAGTTTGGTGCCGCGAAAGCAAGTAGAGTCTTATGATAAAGTTCCGGGGAAATTTCACGGGATAAATAATTCTCCGTTACGCGTAGTCGGACGCATATGTTTAAATGTTACGATTGATAGTGAAACAAAGAATGATTTAGTAATACTAGTAGTCCCAGATACAACAATGACAAGTCCTGTAATTTTGGATCACGACGTGTTAAAATAGTTCGGGTTAAGTTTAAGAAAAATGAACGAAGCGGTTAATGATATTTTTAATATAGAGATTGACAATTCTTGCGATACACTAGCGGATTCGTTGAATATTAATATGGAGGTATCACACAAAGTACAAACGGAATTACGTGAACTCTTTAGGTCCGAATACATTGAGGCGGCAAGGCCAAATAAACCAAGGGTCGACATGGAATTAAAGTTATATTTAACAGACGAGAAACCATTTTATTTTAACCCGAGACGCATGTCAGTTTTTGAAAAAGAAAGCTTAAGAAAAATATTGGATGATCTTATCGAAAGGAAAGTAATTCAGCCTAGCAAATCCGAATTTGTCTCTCCCATCATTTTAGCTAGGAAAAAGAATGGAGAGTTCCGACTTTGTGTCGACTATCGTGTGTTAAATAAAGTATTACGTAGAGACAACTATCCCTTACCGTTAATCGAGGATAATATTGACACACTCAATGACAAAGAATTTCTCAGTAGCCTTGATCTAATGGACGGTTTCTTCCATGTTCAACTTAATAAAGACTCGATAAAGTATACCGCGTTTACGACGCCCTTCGGAGTATTTGAGTACTTGAGGATGCCTTTCGGACTTAAAGTGGGACCAGCGCGGTTCCAGAGATTTGTTAACGAAGCGCTGACTGATTTAATTAGGAGTGGTGATGTCGTAGTGTACATGGACGACATATTGGTCGCCACCAATACTCTGGAACATCATCTTAAAGTACTACAACAATTATTCAAGTGTCTAACCGAGAATCTGTTGGAGCTCCGAATCGATAAATGTAAATTTTTATATACAGAAGTAGATTTTTTAGGCTATCGGATTTCTAAAAGCGGGATTAAGCCGAACAAATCGGGGGTGGAGGCGATTGAAAGTTATCCTATTCCTAAGAATATAAGGGATTTACAACGATTCATTGGAATGGCTTCATATTTCAGAAAATTCATCGAGCGCTTCTCTGTTATTGCAAAACCTCTTTATGAGCAACTCCGTAAAAATGTAGAATATAAATTCGGGAAGCAACAAATGGAAGCATTCCACGCGTTAAAAAAGAAGCTACGAGAGGCGCCTGTGCTTAGCATTTACAGTCCTCAGAGCGAATCGGAGCTCCACACGGACGCCAATGTACACGATTACGGCGCTGTACTTTTGCAGAAAAAGAATGACTCAAAGTTCCATCCCATAGCATATTTCTCGAAAAGAACCACGGATACTGAGACTCGTTACCACAGTTTCGAGCTAGAAACACTCGCAATCATTTATGCGTTACGTCGTTTCCGCGTGTATTTACATGGCATTAAATTCAAATTAGTTACAGACTGCGCGTCATTGAAAATGACCCTAGAGAAAAGGAACGTAAACCCGCGAATCGAGAGATGAGCAATTGAGCTCATGGAATATGACTATGTTTTGGAACACAGGGTCAGTACTAAAATGCAACACGTGGACGCTCTCAGTCGTGCCATGAACGTTTTTGTAATAGAAGATAACCCGTTAGAATTAGAGCTGGCGGTTGCTCAGAATCGCGATATAAAGATTCGGGAATTGCGTGAGAAACTCGAAAAGTCAGAGGATAAGTATTATGAAATGAGGAACGGTTTAGTTTATAGAAAAAAAGATGACCGACTAGAATTTTATGTACCGGAGAAAATGGAAGGACACGTATTGCGAAAATATCACGACGAACTAGGGCACTTTGGTCCCGAAAAGACATACGATGCAATTATAAAAACCTATTGGTTTCCGCAGATGCGTGTTAAAATCAAAGACTACATTCGAAATTCTTTAAAGTGCATTGCATTTTCTCCATGTACAGGTAAAGCGGAGGGATTTCTACATCCCATCCCCAAAGGTAATCTACCTTTTCAGACGCTACATATAGACCACATAGGTCCGATGGACAAAAAATATTTAATAAAACGATACATATTAGTAGTCGTCGACGGATTCACGAAATATACAAAGTTATACGCGACCAAATCTGTAACGTCGAAAGAATCCGTAGAGTGTTTGAAACAACACTTTGCAAATTATAGTCGTCCGCACACGATTGTAAGTGATAGGAGAACTAGCTTTACGTCAACTGAATTTGAGGATTTTCTAAAGGAATACAACGTTCGACATGTGTTAGTGGCTACCGGATCCCCAAAAGCGAACGGACAGGTTGAACGCGTCAACCGCATTTTAGGTCCGCTCCTTGCTAAGATAATTGATAACGCTTAGGGAAAGTGGTACAAAATGTTATTAGAGGCGGAATTCGCGATTAACAACACTAAAAATAAATCAACGGGAGATACGCCAAGCCGCTTATTATTTGGAATCGACCAGCGAGGTCCAAATGTCGATGCAATTAAAGAATGGTTAGATCAGGAAGATACTCAAATTCAGCGAGATTTAGAAACTACACGTAAGAGAGCCGAAACAAAAATTCAGAAGAGTCAAGACTATAATCAGAATTACTTTAATAAAACTAAGAAAAAACCTTACCAGTATCAGGTAGGCGACTACGTAGGGATCCGCAATTTTGATAATACTCCGGGAGCTCCCAGAAAGCTTATCCCCGAATTTAAGGGACCTTTCGAAATAACCAAAGTTCTCAGAAACGATAGATATATACTTAAAGACGTAGAAAACTTCCAAACTTCGCAACGTCCATATGAGGGAACATGGGAGGCCAAAAATATGAGACCCTGGCACCATGAGACTGTAACAACTGCATAAAAAGTATATACCAATTCTATGTAACTCATCATTTGTATCCTTTGTACAACTTATTGCTTTATACCCCGGCGAGATTACCGTGTCCGAGGTCGGACACATGTCAGGAAGGGCCGAACTGTAAGCGATAATTCCAATTCATATCGCGCGCGCCTTAAGGCGGACACTCTGTAACCGCGAGCGCTGTTCGTCGCCGGCAGATGGCGAACGGGTAGCGGATCGAGGATCGAAGACGAACGGCGATGCGAAGGACACTCTCGCGGGAACGCCATTGTAGTCAGGATCGGTCGAAATAAAGCAAGAAGAGGAAAGATCTAGTCAAGTTACGTTACCCATCCCAACCTTAATTTACGCCCACAGCTCGATCTCATACGGCGAATATAACGCGACGATTTTTTCAACGACACGCAATTAGACTGTTAAATCCCACTAATACCCCGGACTTAAATCCAATTGAGCACATTTGGGATGAAATGGAACGACGATTAAGGCGTCGCGAGGAACAGCCGCGAAATTTAGAAGAATTGAGAGAAATTTTAACGGAAATTTGGCACAACATTCCGCAAGATTGTATTGCAAGATGTATAAATATGCGAGAATGCTTGCAAGCAGTAATTGATCAGAGAGGAGGAAATACACACTATTGAACACTCCTGCGCGCGAGCGCATACACACACAGTAGAGAGGATTTTGAGTCATTAAATACTGCAGAAGTGACAAACTGCGGGGTTCTTATCTCTGCTGTAATACACACACACACACACACACACACACACACACACACACACACACACACACACAGTAGAGAGGGTTTGGAGTCATTAAATACTGCAGAAGTGACAAACTGTGGGGTCCTTATCTCTGCTGTGACACACACGCACACACACACACACACACACACACACACACACACAGTTAAGAGGGTTTGGAGTCGTTAAATACTTCAGAAGTGACGAACTGTGGGCTCCTTATCTCTGCTGTGACACACACACACACACACACACATACGATGTGCAAAAATCTGACCGGCAACCTCCACTTGGTGCACATTGGGTAATGCTAATGTTGACGGTAGACGTCATTTTTCGGAAAAATGTATTGTAAAAAATGTATGTCTCCGAAGTCTTGTAACTCGGTCAAAAAAATCATAGCAAAAAATTTTAAAAAAAGCATTTTGTAGAGAAAATGTCATACTTTATGGCACTTGCATTGGATTTGTCGAAAAAAAATTTTTTATTGAGCTACAAGCTGTTAAAGATACGTAATTTTAAGGAAAAAACAGTGTATCTTTTTTGGGGCATAGTACTAAGAAATTAAGAAAATTTTTGGAAACCATTAATAGTGTGTTAAAGCTGAATCTTCGAGCTTTAAAATGGTTTTTTGATTTTTTGTCTACGATGATTTTTCACGGAGTACAGATATCATTTGTAAAAAATGCAGGTTTAGCTTCAAAGTTGCGTAACTCAGTCAAAAAAAATCGTAGAGAAATTTTAAAAAAAGCATTTTGTAGGTAGAATGTTGTAGTTTATGAAGTTTTACTTGAATTATTCGAAAAAAATTTGTTGGTCAATCTGCAAAGTGTCAAAAATACGAAATTTTAACGAACAAAACAAGGTGTGCTTTTTTACTGCATAAGACAAGGAAGTTAAAAGAATTTTGAAAATCTGCTGGTAGGGCGTTAAAGCTCGATCTTCAAGCTTCAAAATGCTTTTTTTATTTTTTATCTACGATGATTTTTCACCGAGTTACAGTCATTTGAAAATAGCCTAATTTTTGGTGTCTGGAAAGTGTTCCTTATTTTTTTTTGAGTAGTTTGTATATATATATATATATATCATAGTCTATTATCGCATTATATATATATATATATGTTCAAAATAAAATAAAATCAGGCCCTGAGGATCAACGTGGTTATTTGTGCGTGATTAATTAAAATTTATTTAATACTTCTTAACATTTTCGTCCGAGCATTTTGGCTTCGCATTGAGCTATCATAACCGGCATAACAAATACAATTTAATTTAAGATCGTGAGAGTATTAAATTTGTTATAAATATACGCTGATGATAGATCAAAATGCGTAGCTGAAACACTTGGACGAAAATGTTAAAAAGATTATTAAATAAATTTTGATTAATTACGCACAAATAACCACTTTCATTCTCATGGTCTGATCTAATTTTATTTTGTTTATTATCGACAGTTTTAATTATTTAATTTGTATATATTACATATTGTCAATTATATACTTTTTAATTTATATTTTGTATTATAATAATACGAAAATTTTATTTTGTATTTATCATTGTATGTATAAATTACTATGTGTTTAAATGAATAAATTCTGTATAATTCAATTACATTCAAATGTTTTTTAAATGTATAACTTCTGCTTTATAATAATATAGGACGGGGAAGAAACCGATACGACAATGCATTCTCATTCTAGTACACTATTAGTACCGTGAGAGTACAGCGTACGATCATAACCCTTACATGAAGCGCACTGTAGCGCTACGGTAGTCCTACTGCGTACCAAATACGGTGTACTGGTAATGTACGCTTACGGTACGCACGTACGTGGTGGCTACAGTACCGATACTCGGGGGAGGCCTGGCGGTTATGTGGGGCTCTTCCCCGCCGACGACAGGTCGGCGGAGACATACCCACTAAAACCTCTCCGGGTGTCCTGCCCTGGTCCGTAACTGGGGGGCTCCGGGAACGCGTGCAGCATACTTCCGGAGCCCCCCGGACCCAGTCGGCCGTTTGGCGGCCGACTCGTCTCGCCAGGGGTCGCCATTTCGGCTCCCCTGGCAGGGCTTAAGGCCTTACTGCCTTAGGTCGGGGGAGAGGGACACCGTCCCTCCCCCGCCTCTTCCCCTGATATTGTTTGGGGGTACAGGCCCGAGGATCCGGCCCCCGCCGGATGTTCCCGGGCCTAGCTGCGACAATGGCGTGAGCTCCCTGACGCTCGTAGGGGGGAGGGGGCATCTAATTGTCCCACTCCCCTCAGCCCCGGCGTGGCTGGAATTAGCTCCGCCGGGGGTTACTATCATGTTGAGCTGCCTCGCCCTGCTTCGAGTCCTGCACGCAGGGCCCTCGGTAGGGGAGGCAGAAGGATCGTCCTCCCCGTTGTTATCGGGGAGGTCAACGTCGCTATCCCTCTCCTCCTCGATAGTTTGGAGGGAGGGGGGTTGAGCACCGGCGATTCGTCTCCGCTTTCTGCGGGGACCCCCGCCAGAGGGGGGCCCGGTCGACCTCTCGGAGGGCGGGGATCCCCGCCACCACCATTGCCCCGGGGGTTGGGTCGGCGACGTCGTCGCCTTCCTCCCCCACCGGGTCTTCCTCCCCTCTGCCGTTCTCTGGCAGTTTCTGCCGCCTCCTTCTGCGACATAACCTGTTCGCAGAAGGAGGCGACCGCCTTCCAACAGCTCTGAGGACCATCTTGGCAACGACGGCCCCCAGGGAGAGGTCGTCCCCAATTTCGTTTTTAAGGACTCCGCGCAGCTCGTCCCACGCCGGACAATGTTCCAGCGTGTGCTGCGCAGAGTCCACTTCTGCCTCGCAATGATGGCAATGCGCGGTCGGCTCTTTTTGGATTCGACACAGGTACTCCCCGAAACAACCATGTCCGGTGAGCACCTGCGTCATCCTATATGATAGACCGCCCCATGGGCGGTCTACCCACTTCTCCAGGTGGGGGAGGACGGCCTCCAGAACCCGGGTGCCCACTGTCGGCGGGTTGGCAGTGAGGTGGCTACGCCAATCCTCGATCACCCGCCGACGGGCTCTCTCTCTCTCCACGACGCCATGGTCCTCGGGGCGATGTTCTCGCCCCGGAGGCGGGAAGCTTTGACCCGAGCGTACAGTATAGCTCGGGCCGTTGCCAGAAACTCCGCTGGCGGCACTCCCGCCAAGACCATTAAGGCGTCGTTTGGAGAGGTGCGATATGCGCGCGCAATGCGTAGGGCCAGCAGCCTCTGCACATCGTGCAGGTGCTTCCTGATTTTGCTGCTGGCCCCCATCGCCTCGCACCACACCGGGGCGCCGTACAGCGCCCCGGACATGACCGCGTGCATGTACGCGCACCTCGCACCTATGCCCGGGCCCCGGAGGTTGGGCATAAGACCCCTGAGGGCGTCGGCCCTCTTGCCCAACCGTGGGGCTAAGTCGTCGAAGTGCTCGACGAAGCCCCATCGGCCGTCCAGGGTCAATCCCAGGTATTTAAGGGTTTTCCCCACCTGGATTCGTGTTCCTCCCACGAGGACCGAGGCCTGTGGAGGTGGCCCCCGGGAGCTATCGTGAAAGAAGATGGCCTCCGTTTTGTGTGGGGCCACCCTCAGCCCCAGGTCCTCGATTGCGCCGACCGCGCATGCCACCGCCCAGTTTGCTCTCACCACTGCTGCCTCCCAGGAGGCGCCCCCGGCCACCACCAATGTGTCATCGGCGTAGCACACCGTGTGGCAGCCAGGGGGAAGGCCCGTGCGGAGGACGACGTCGTAGGCGGCGTCCCATAGCAAGGGGCCGAGGACCGACCCCTGCGGGACGCCGCACGTCATGTCCCTCTGCTGCTGGAGTCCATCCTTGTCGATGTACTCCAGCGTTCTGCCCCGGAAATAGTCCCTTACCGTCTCGACCAGGTAGGGCGGCAGGCCGTAGTGATCGGCCAGGGCCGCCACCACCTTGCCCCACGGGACGGTGTTGAAGGCGTTGGCAATGTCTAACGACACCGCCAACGCCACTCTTCCCTCCCCGGTAATGGACCCCACGAGGGCGCGGACGTGCTGAATCGCATCCACCGTCGAGCGCTCCTCGCGGAATCCGAACTGACCGGGGGAGTATTTTGCTATCTGGGTCCTGCCTATATATCCTGAATCGATGGTAATATAAGACAAAATTAAAAATGTCGGTAATTTACCATTGAGTAACATTTTTCTCGTATTGTTGGCTCTGTTACGGCGATCGGAGTTTGGCTTTCGCAGATTCCGCATATTCTTACTAGAAATTTGCAGTACCGACGCGAAGCAAGTTCTCTTGTTACTTTAGCATCCTCTTAAGCATTACGGCAAACTCTGTACCAAATTGAAGGAGCAATCTGGCATCGTTATATTGAATTGGTCGCAGTCCAAAGCCAATCCAATCAAAAATGTGTGGGCATATATCAAGCACAGACTTTGAAGAAAACGTACATACTATATACACTAAAACAGTTATTTCGTGAGATTCATCAAATTTGGAGGGCCTTGCCGCTAGAATATACGGTCAATTTAACTGAAAGCATGCCAGGCGATTATCGATGCTAATGATGACTGGATCGATTATTGAGGTAATTGCATTAAAGGTAATTGTCCTCATCAAGTAGAATGTATATACAGGGTGAGGGAAAAGTAAAATATCTCGAAAACTTTAGAAAAAAGTGTTTCAGAAAAGTTGTGGGATTTCAAAAGATCTATTTACTAATATTATCAGTTTGACCTTGGATGACGTCGCCAAGGTCAAATCAAAATCACATTAACTTTTTTAAATAAAATATCCTATTTTGGATTCCAAAATCCAATAGCTGATGTCAAGATCTTTCCAAAACCCTACAAGAAAGTTTATTTTTGTTGAGTACTTTCTGAATTGTGAGACTTGAAACTACAGTGTACTGTAACTTTCAAGCGTTATATCTCGGAAAGTCCTTAACAAAAATAAATTTATTTATAGTGTTTTGGAAAGCTGGTCCGAACCTCCTATCTCATTCCATCTTCACACAGCAAGCGTTCAAAACTTTATATAGGGTCTCTCAGACCCACTTATCTGTTTAAGGGTTAATTTTCTACTGAAACTTAAACGATTATAATTGTCAGAGTGTTATTTAACAGATTCTAGATTCAGAGTAATAAAATGTTTATTATATAGGACATGATTTTTAATAATCTAATGTACGGTATAATCGGTGGAAGAAAAAAAGTGGATGTAATATGGTTATCCATAAGAATAATTTTAAAAAATTAGTTTAGTTTGAAAGAAACATAGTACCTTTTTACAAAATTGTATATTTTTAATTTTCCATTGTTTAGAATTTTCCTGATTTAGAATTATTCTGCGTTCAGAAGCTTTAGAAATATCATTAAAAATTTCATTAAATATATCATTTTATCCCTGTGTAACATGTATACGGCCAAATAAAAAGTTAAAAAACAAAAACACACGAGTGTATGTATCTTCGTGTGATAATACACTCAAGTTTATGAATAATGAGGAAGAGTATGTAGTTAAAGATTAAAGTGTAACTTTAAAGGTTTAGAAGTGCTCAAACGTAAAAATGGCTTATAAGAATTGTCAGTCATTATGCATTGGCACATTAGCTAAAATATTTACTAAAAAACGGCAGGCTACTAAACGAATTCCATAAGCAATTGTTAGAATACGTCACTTAATAAACGGAAATAACAGAGGTAGCAATATTGTCGACAGTAGCTATTTTCCTCTACTAATGCAAAAAAGCAATCATATTTATAAAACACAATTATTTTCCTTAAAAATATGTACGTACATCTAATGTTTATAAAAATTGTTAGGATAGGCTGCTATCATTCAATCAGGTTTTCCAGACAAACTTAAATACACAGCCGCGTTTATCGATCCGTTGAGAATTGTTGAGCACATGCTAAATGATTCAGGTTCAGTTAAAATTGGTTTCCATCCCTCTAGAGTAATATAAGAATAGAGATTTCTACTCTACAATAAACCAACGCACTTAGAGAAAAGATTATATGACAAATGTAATACCCCCGACGGCCTTAATTGTCGATCTCAACCATGATCTTTTTGAGAATAAATCTTGCCAACTACGTAAACATGGCAATATTAGTATTACCAGCTGTAATACATTATCTTACGTAACGTCTTTACGACGTCATAGTTCAATTTTATTTTATTAAATAAACAAAATTATTCTTTAAAAAGTAAAATATTACTTATCTCCAAAATATAAATTATAATACAAAAGAAAATTCAACAAACAGCTAGTTAACTGAAACATTCAAATTATTTGGTTACATCGCAACGACGTGCAAATGACGTAATATATTTGTTAAGGCTTTGTGATTAAAACAGCACGTCTCTGTTTCGTTCGATGTAGACAGGGTATATTTGCGTGATATTTGTAGTTTTTTTAATTTTTTATTAGAGAAGAAGAGGGTATTATGGTTACTGTCGACAATATGATTACTCCTATTATTTTCATTATTAAATGACGTATTCTAACAATTGTTTATGGAGTTATTCGTTTAGTAGCCCGCCGTTTTTAGTGATGCTAATATGCCAAGACATAATGACTGACAATTGTTATAAGGCATTTTTACTTTTGAGCACTTCTAAGCTTTCTTAAGGTACACTTTTAACCTTTAATTACATACTTTCTCATTATTCATAAGCATGAGTGTATTATCAGATGAAGGTACATACACTCGAGTGTTTTTTTGTTATTTAACTTTTTATTCGCCGTATACATTTCGAGTTATACAAAGTTAAAACAATAACATGAAATTTTGTTAATGTGGTTTTTTAAGCAAAATTTTTATATCGAAGTATTTCTTCGATAAATCAATTGTCATTCTAAAGAGCAGTGTTTAAAGACATTGTTTAGATCAGTGTTTAGAGACATCATTTTATGCTTGTTGTTTAATGTTAAACAGGGACAAAATAATATTTTTAATAAAATTTCTAATGGTATTTTTAAAGCTTCTGAACGCAGGAAAATTTTAAATCAGGAAAATTCTAAACAATGGAAAATTAAAAATATTTAATTTTGTAACAAAGTACTGTATTTCTTTTAAACTAAACTAATTTTTAAAATTATTTTTATAGATAGCCATATTACAACCACTTTTTTTCCGATTATGCAATGCATTAGATTTTTATAAATCACGTCCTAAATAATAAATATTTCATTACTTTAAGTCTAGAATAAGTCAAACAACATTCTGACGAATGTAATCGTTTAAATTTCAATAGAAAATGGTAATTATAAACAAAGTTATTAAATAAAATAAAAATGGGTGCCATATTACCTTCTTTTCTTCTAATAAAAATATTTGATTTTTATGTTATTATAGAAATGTTGCATCATATGTATATAGTTTAAAAAAATATATAAAGATGTAATTTTTACTTGTCAACATTAAATTTGTATTAAAATTCATTAAATTCACAGAACTGAAACTATAATTATTGAAAATCCCATATTATCCTTTAATTTTATATCATAAAAGTAAGCACTATTTATGTTTTAAAATTAACATTAAATTATGAGTTTATTAGTTATTGCGTTTATTAGTTATTATTAGTTATTGCGAGAAATATCATCACAGCCTCAGTGGTCGAGTTGGCTAAGACACCCGTACCGGAGATTTGGGAGGTCCCAGGTTTCAACCCTGGCTGAAGTGATATTTTTCGCAATAAATTCTTTACAGTTTTTTCAGGGGGAAAAGGGTTACTATAGATGCTAGTAAGCATCAAGTATTATTAAATTAATTTTAATTTAATAAAAGTGATATTACTAACTCTTATTCGATTATAACTGTGTTATATGACCAAAAGTAACGGCGCGCAGTTTGGCTAAGTCTGAGAAAGTATATAAAATCACACGTATACATAAAGCACTAACTATGACCGAATAGGCCTTCTTATTTAGATTGTATGTTACATGTATCGGTCAAATATTTTTCTAGATTAAATTATGAATCCAAATGGAACATTTTTTGAAAATAAAAATATGATCCTTTAATTTTAATTTCTTTTTTGAATCAATTCTATGATGATTTTTAAGAAAATTATAATTTTTCAAAAATTACTTTGCATTTGCCATAACTTTGTTCACATATTTGCCAAAATTACATAATTTTTGTTGTTGCCATTTCACTTTTACACTAAAAAGTTGAAATTAAATAAAATTACGGTTGAAAACCCGTCTCAGAACGGTGTACTCTTTAATATAAGTGAATGATCCCTTGATGATTAGTGAGGAACAAAAAATTACAGTGACTACTAAATGTTAAATTGTTTTGTTTATTAAATAAAGTTTTTCAAATTAAAGCCCTATCATAATACAATTTTATTGTTTTAATTTGTCATATTACATCTAGTTTTATTTAACAGCTGCGTTTTAAAATCCGGTAAATATTTAGAGTTTAGCGTACAATTCAAGGGAATTTGCAAATGTATATAAATTAATTTATCTAAAAAATTTTTATTGATTACTAAGATCCATTTTTTGATTAGTTAACAACTTTTCTCAATTTAAATATGTCTTTACTAAAAGTTATTAAGATCTATATATGTAGATTTTTAAATAGTTTTATTGTCTTTTTATCTTGAAATCTCTATAGCATGATACATCAATGCCTTCGCACTTATAAATTATTCACGACATTACTGGGAACGTGACAAACGGCGCAGTTTCATGTTCTGCGTAGCAAGTGATCGTAAGTGCGATTCTGAACTAACGGAATAGTAATTGAACAATGCCAAATACACTATCTGATTTTGCTAGATCTCTTGTCACAATACAGACCAACATGTGCATGAACCAATCGCATGCGCGTTTTATAGCGCCCAGTATTAATGTTAGTCATAATTCAGATAGCAGCGTGAATGTTTGAAATATTACCTGCGTAATTACATTGCAAGAGCTTTCATGCTGCATATTTGGATATAAGAGAGCGTCTATTTCATACTATTTCAAATAATTGTGCACGGTTTGTGATTATTAAACAAGAAACTTTTATCAAGATATTTTAATTACTGTAAGTATTTAATCAATTAGATTTTATTTTTTAACGACCGTTTTAGTGCTATAAAATACAAATAGTTGTTTCATAATAGAAAACTCCAAAGATATTAAATGAATAAGATATTGCATAGTAATTCATAATTCAGTTTTTTTTTTATTCATACATCTTGGTTACTACTTTGGAAATATAAAAAAAACTGATGTGACAAGGCAAGTTTATATAGGGGAGAGTGGAGTAAGTCGAACCTATTTGCAGTTTTTGCTCTCTACAAAGCGCAAATAGAGTTCAATCGTAAAAACGAATGTGCCATTGGAAAGATAATTTAATTCTCTTCATTTTTGTTTTAAACTATTTTGACGTATTTCTCACCTGTGTTGAACTATAAGGGGAAATATAAAAACGCTTTTTTTTAGTTCGATTTGGAACTACTGGTTCCCAATCGGACCAACCTTTGATCCGAATCGGACTCTTCCAGTTTTATTAATTTTTAAATAAAATTTTAAAAGGTTTTAATATATTTTTTTAAATATTAAATAAAAATGAGCAATTTGGCAGAAAAATATAAATTTTATTTAAAAAGACAAATTCATAACAATTTATATAATTAGACGTTTCCTGATTATGATATTCTTATTATTTAGAGTTAAAATCAATAAAATTCAATTATTTCAAGTCTGAGGATTCATAATATTTTACCAATTTAACATTTCTATTATAGAATCAGATTTGGTCGACCGATCACCAATGCTACGATCAAGTTGCAATTCCGATTTAAAAATCTGATTTGGACATGAATTCTTTTGAATTTGGAACAAATTTTACAATATACTGCATAAGTGATCACAAAATGATTGATATTTTTAATTCTATACTTTTTAATTATTTTAAATCAATTACCTTTCAACATTTTAGTATTTTTTAAATAATGATTTGTAAGGACTTTTTTTAACTTTTGCACAATGGCTAAAAATACATATTTGCGTTTATTATGTGAGTGTTACGACGGAGAACTGTCAAACTGCTGTCACATATTCGGTATATTATAAGGATTTTATATTCTAAATAGCATCCAAATCTACTTAACTGTATTCATTTAAATTAAAAAGGTTCTATATTATCGCTCTTATTTGACCTTTTAACTTACAATTAGTGACACTACGTATGCACATATAGAGCTAGAATTATATTTTTTTTAATAGTTCTATTTGGAACACGGTCCGATTTAGCCCACTCACTTCTACTAAAAAAAATGCTAGAAAAATGTTACAGCACTCTAAATTTTTAGGAGTGAAATGTGTCATTCTTTGCTGAAGTGAATAGGAGATCACTCCATTTGGAGTGTATTTTCACTTTTACGGAGTAAATACGTTTACTCCTTGTAATGGAGTAAACAAACTCATTCTTACTATGAATGATTTAAGATGCCTGATCCACATTCACTTCTACAAGAGTGAAGTTTCAGTTTAATAAGAGTTGTGAATGTTTTTCATGTGAGGGATTGCGACGCTTTGCTTGCGGTTTTTTTTGTTTCTTCGTCGCCATTGTTGTTGACGACAAAATTGTTTTGCTCAGAGTACGTCGGAGCATGTCGAAGCATGTGAGAGTAAATCGGAGTACGTTGAAGTATTTCAACATCAGCATCGTGTCGTCAACTGCTCCTATTTCTTTCATGTCTTTTGATGATACTCTACTATAGTAATATACGATTATTTTATTTAATATATTGATCTGGTCACTTTTAATCATTAAGTATAAGTGATGTATTTCCAATCAAGTGGAATTCCGATTAAGTGGAATTTGCCACAAGTAAATATATAATTATATATTGCATTTATTATACATACAGTGACCATCCGTCCTTTTATTTCAAAAAACAATCCTTTATTTTAAGTAGCTGTTCTTTAGATTTATTCATTTCTTAAAAACTCAATTTTATCCTTTTTTTAAATTATATTATTTATATTACAATATTGTCCTTTATTTACAAAATTACAGTCTTAATTTGAACACAATTTGTCTTACAAAATAAAAAGTGAAGTTAATTCTGATACATTGAGTTGCTATTGGCACTTATGCGAATTTATTCGATTAATTTAACTAGAGGTTGTTGAAAGAAAAAAATATTTCAAAAATTATATAATTTTGTTTATATTTTCCTAACTCAAACGCTTCTACTAAGAATATGCTATTAATAACAAATAATATTTGGAGTAGAGAAAAAACCTAACTTGAAGTTGATACTTTTGAAGCTAGTATTATTTGTACAAAATGCAATTATAAAATTGTTTAGAATTTCATGATTTTTTAAACTATTATCATCATTCTTTAAAACAAATACATTTTTTTCAGAAATACATTAAAAAACTCATTATTTTTATTTAAAAATATATATGTATAAATACTATTGTTAAAAATATATAAAATCAAGAGACGCGGTCGATTCTCACGCCAATGTAGGAGAAGCGAGAAAGACCAACCCTCTTTTACGCGAGTCAGAGAGTTCCACACATACGAGATTATTAGATCTTAGTTACGGCTGAACCAATCAAGTTCTGAGTAGTCGCAATCGATAGCTTGGGGTCGAATTGTATAATAAAAGTATTTTTATATTTTCTCTCCGTGCCTTACGTACGGAGATATCGCGATGCAAAGTCCAAATCTCGACGTTTTACATATAAGAAACACTGTTGTCATTGTCATCGCCAAACGAATCTTGTCCAGTACATCTTTTCGACACAAGTAGCGAGTGGCGTTCGCTACTACACTATCAACCCGCATGCGACCATATGATACATCACGTGACCGCAACCATGATTGTTGCGATATGACAGGTTTTCTAACCTGTAACCTAAATCGTCAATATCTCGATTCGCGGGGCAGACGATACCTTTTTTTGCTGAATTCGTTTATGTGGTGCAAAAATGCGTTCAATGAACCTATATAAATAATAAATACGTGCAGCTAAAAATATACATTTTTTGCGTTAACTAGAGTCAATATTAAACTCTTACCCTACCAGAACACGCACGCCGGTAAAACGTTTAGGTAACGTTCGAATCTGACCCGTTCGGAAACAGTTCGGAAGTAACACAAAAACGTTCGTCTGACGTTTGCATGGAACATTTGTTCCTAACGTTCAGAGAACGTGCTAAGAAACTTTTAGACAACGTACGAATAAACGTTCACGAAACATTAGAAAAAAAAGAAAAGCTAGTATTTTAAAGGAAAGCTATTTATTTCACAAAATTTATTTCACACTATTTTTTTCTAAAACATCTTTCTTTCAACCATTCCTTTATCCCATCTTCTGCCTTTCCTGTGTCTAGTTTGTCTTCTCTCAATTTTTTAACTGCCGCTAAAATAACACAAAATTTATGAAGTGTCAAAAGTCCAACAAAAAATGTCAAAAAAAAGTAATGTAAAAGAACATAAATTTCACAATTTCACTTACTGATTACTATTTCTTTTAAATGCCAGCTCCCAAATGGCTGCTTTCCTTTTCCGCCTTTCCAGTTAAAGAATGTTCCTGTGTAATTTGTCATAAGAAGAGCCATAACTTTCTTTGAGCAATCTTTCTCACACTTCCCAGAGCTTGCAAACATTAATTTTTTTACCTAAGATTGAAGAAAACAATGAGAAAAGCTTCAAGTTACAAAATATACAATTTTAAGTTAGATATATAATTTAATATCTTTTAATTTACAATATAATCCTTTATGGAAGGGTTTCCATTTGTGAGATCTTCAGCAGTTTTAGCATCCTCGAATGTTGGGAAGGGGAGGTTTGAGAGGTTCTTTGGATGGTGGAGCACTTCTGTTCTATTCAATAAAAGTTGGCGTATTTCTTCAACAGTCGTTTGGAGCTTTATGTGTGACTTTTCAAGTGTACTGAGTTTTTCATACTGCAGTTTCATGACCTCTGCAAAATGACAAAATAAATTTAAAAAATGGTGTTTAATACTTGAAAGAATTGCATATTTGGAAAGAAGAGAATGTTATTTACAAATAGCTGAAAATTTATCAATCTGGTTAGCAGAGTTGCTAACAGCCGTTTTGATAGTGATTTCATTTATTGCCTCGATCTCGTTTCCACTTAAATTCGAATCAGTCATTGGCGATTGGCTGATTCGCATCTCATCAACACAATCAGGACTTTTGCGACTAATTGAATCTGCAATTAGAAATAAATCGATGAGTTTACAGAAGACCATTTGTTTATAAAATGCCAAATAGTTATTAACAAAATAGTGTCTCACCATCATTTGAATGTGGTTCATAAGAATTATCTGAATCTTTAGCATCATCCTCGCAGAAAGTATCAGAGGCAGAGTCATGTCCTCGTAGGGAGCTTGTTGCTTGAGGGTCCATCTCCTCAAAATCAATGTGAATGTCATCTCCTGGAAACAAGGCATATTATCAAAATAAATATATCCAAAACTATCACGACATTTTGTGGTTTCTGCATTGTTGCTAACGGCTGGTTCATTCAACTGGGAAAATGCAATCATTAACTTACCATCTTTTTCATTTGTTAAAAGAGCATTTGAAATAGAATTTGAGGGGCTTTTACCACTTTCGAACAAAGTCGAAGCAAGTGAATCGAAGCGAAGAAAGTGTTTTCTATTTCTTTATTGATGTCAACAATTTTGAAATAGGTCGTTAAGATTTATCTGTTGTTGCTATAAAATAATTAATAAAAAATATTTGATAATAACGAAAGAAAAAACAACATTGTTAGACACTCTCTTATTTTTGTCAATACCTTTTTTCATTCTCTCTTTATTTTCTTTTTTATTTTTATGTTTATTAACATCGAAATGTTTTTTTGCAAACTTTTGAAGCTCTCCTATAGCCCCTGCAACGAATTAAATTTATTTTACGTTGTATAACTCATATTGGTGACAATAAAATTACCCAGTGAAAACAACCTAATCAAAATAATATTAAAGTGAGATCAAATTGATGAGGAGGATAATGTCAAAATGAGTGATCAAAATGATGGAAATATGACTGCATAACGTCCTATAAATAATACCAAATTTTACTTGTATTCCGGAGGGTCGATTGTGTATTTCAAAATTTAGTAAAAATTTCAAAAGTAAAAATTACAAAAATTTAGGTTTAGACGTCATTGACGATATTGACTATTTTCACTGGGTACTATTGCAAAAAATAATCATAATTCCCATTACCTTTATCACTTCTGTCCTTGCTCTGGCTGAATTTTTTTTTTTTAGTGTTGATATTGGACTTACAAACATTGGCAGACGTTTTGCTGCCCCGATTTAATTGCTTCTTGCTATTACTAGAGCCCGGTTGGCTAACATTAAGTAATAGCCTGTTAGGTAAGGCTAGATGAAAAAAAGAAGAAAAATAATTACTTAAATTTTCAAATAATATCTATATTTGAGAGTTTCAAGACACAACTAAAGATACATTTTTGGACATACCAGTCTTTAATGCACCACGAGGAGAAGGTGTTAATGAGATTGTAGAGCTCAGTAATGTCACTTGTGATGGAGCCAAAATCCAAGCCCTTATCTTTGGTCTGGGCATTGGTGCTTTGTGATTCAGTTGAAGGTAGATTATAGCCTTTATTAACTGTGGCAATCAGACAGGGTGTCGAACCATCACTGATTTTCCTAGAATCCTCTACCAGAACAAAAATAATGTAATAATAATAGTAATTCTTTTAGTGCAGTCTCCAAGTAAAATTAATTGTAAGCCAAACAGCAATGGAAAATCTTTCATTATGTTTCAAAAAACAAAGAAAAGATTTATAATTTAAAATCTTTCAAAGTTTTCCTTTGGATAGAAATCTTAAATTACAAATAAATAAGGTAAAGATATTTACCTGTTTCTCCAGACGAGAAAGTAAATGTTGGCAAAGTAAGACTAATGCCCTTCTGTGAAGCAGGTTGAGACTTCCCCACTTTTGTCGGATTTTCATCACCTTCATCTTTGGACCATGACAAATCTGTTAATTGTTTTCTCTTGCGAAAACCTCGATTTGCCTTGTCTCTATCTGCATCAAATTCTAGATCAGTTTTTTCAACAGTCTGTTCCAGCTTCCTCCTTGCTTCCTCATATGTCACTAGAAATAAGAATAAAATTAAGGTGTCGTTATAATGATCAAAATTAAGAAAGTAAATGATCAAAGCATGAAATAGGACTTACAAAGATGAGCGAGAAAAGTACATTATCTTGTCATTTTTCATTTTAACACAAGCAAAAAAAGAACAATGAGAGAATTTATCTTACCAAACCAAGCACGAATAGTAGCCGGATAGGTGTTGAATTTGGCAGTCGGCTCCATGCACTTCTTGGTCGCAATGGCTTGTTTTTTAGGGGCTAAATAAGTAGGATAAAAGCAATTTTCTCCATCTTCACTCCAATTGTGCGCTATTACGCACACAGCCAAATGTTTATCGTCACCAAGAGTAACCTCAAGGTCCGTAATTGCATACTTCTTTTCTAGAAAAATATAAACATTAAGAGAGAATCATCACCTCAAGGAGGAGCATATATCAACTCACTATAGTAACTAACAGTATCAAATATTTTTCTTAACATTTGCATGCCAGTTTTATAAATAAGAAACAGCAAGCAAACTTCATTATTAACATTATTAATAAAAATATTAAGTGTGTGCATGACTTAAGTAAAAATAAAATAGTACTATACGCCAAAAAAAGCAGAAAAAATTATACAAAACAAAATCAACAAAAATATTAATCGATGCAGTGGTGACCTCATATTATTATCTCGTTGAAAAATAATTTTAATATGAGATACCTTGATCTCCGTACCAATGAATATAATCTCAAGCATTTCAACCACTTTCAAAATGTAAAACTGAGATAGAAGTTAGAACCATACAACCACAGATAGCACAGGTAAAGTAATAAAAAAAAGATTTTAATTAGTACAAGTAGTACAGTTATTTCTGGTTTGCAAGGCCAATGATTTTGTCTGTTACAACAAACAAGGTTAATCATATGACAAGGTATCATTCTTCTGTGTGCCGACTTTCATAAAATGAAGCATTCTAATGGGAAGATATACGATTGCTCAGTAAATCATTGGATTTTTTAGGCAGCACATGCAAGGTACAAAATCAGTTAAAAGAATTGGTTTTAAGACCAAGTATTCTGAAAAAAGATACAACTAAAAAATGTGAATGTTATTTCTAATCATGTCCATCACTAATTGAATAATGTTTTTTCTTAACTTATTCTATTTTCTGTAGAAATCTATCAGTTTGAACCAAGCCAAAATAGCAATACTTGTTTCATAGATAGAGAGATAGATAGACACATAAACTGATAGAAAGAAAAATAGATTTATAACATAATCCATGAGTTTGTTTAAAATAAATGCAGTAAAGGGATGGCAATATTGTCATTCTTGTAAGGCAGAACAACATACTTGGTTGTTACTGCATTAACTGGGATGAAAACATTTCTTTGAGTCCATTTCATATCACCCAGATTATAAATTCCGAAGTAACTAGACTTACATGGATAGTCAAAAAAGTTTCTGTTTGTATCACAAATATTGGCAACTATCACAACATCACCACTTTCCAACTTCTGGATAGAGCACACAGAGGCAACACCTCCTTTGTACTGGAAATAGCTATCTCACCTGTGAACTGAACTTAAAGTAAACAGAGATGATGTCAATGTCTTGTAATTATTGGTGCCATGCACAGCATTCTTAAGTGTCTAATGAGACTGGAAATCAGGTGTCCTCTCAGAAAAATCATTAAAAAAATCTCTTTCAGCTAGTCTACGCAATAGTTGTTGGGTTGGCTTGGTTGGAGACCTTAGCATCTGTTTGAATATTCCCAAATAGCTTTCAAACGGAAACGCACTTATATTTGAGATTTCTCCATACCTCTTTACATCCTCATGGAGATGTAACAACCCATGAACATTGTAAACACAAAATTTTTCTTCAAATACTCCTTTATTAGAAGATAAGATGACAAATTGAGTTATAAGATCTCTAGCACATGAAAAAAAATTATCATCATTGATAAATTTCTGTACAGAAAATATCGTAATTGCTATTTGGAGCATTAGAAATAATTTGTAGAGGGTTTCAGCCACAACATCTTTCAGTACTACACATCCTCCATAGAGCAGGAAAAACCTCAACTGGGTTCCCTTCCATTTTCCTAATTGCTCCAGTCCAACTGATTTGTGAGCAAATTCCCGTGGAATGTGTTTACGCAACTCTACCAATCTCCGAGAGAGCTCAAGAATGCTTTCACCTCTCAATCGCATTCCTGATTTCGTGCCCTTTAAAATAAATTGCAAGTACCTTTTTACTTTACCTTCAAGAACTAAATGAAATGGATCAAGAACAAACTAAGAAACCATTTTTAAATTTAATCTTAAAAGAGGTGAAACCCCATCATGATGTTCTGGATCGGATTGATGAATAAAGTCCTCGTCTGATCTGAGCCCAATTATTTTGGTAGCATAGCACATTCTGTTAAAAATGTAATCCCCTGATTGCTTACACCTTTCAAAACCGTTATAAGATGCATGCCCCACAATACGTTTCAGATATTGCCTAGCAGGTGCATCACATATGAAACATCTAATATAAATCTCATATTTATTCTCATCAACAGTCAAGCCATCATTTAATAACTGCAAATACTCTATTATAAATACATGCAGATAGTCCTCAAGAGGGTTAGGTTTGCTAGTGCCAACAAAAATCCCTACCACAAATGGCCTGTTATCCTTTAAGTCCAAAAAACGACATAATATTGGCCACACATCTGTAATTGTACTCTTTGTTATATTTATTCCATCGATATTTGTGTCTATTCCTATACGCATACTGCCACCAATTTTTACGCTACTTTTCTTTATACGTTTCTGTAACCCATTTATCAAACCAACATGGACATATGAACCATTTCTTAAATTTTGAACTAGTGTCTTCTTGGGAGTACGATTAAGTGTTCTTGGTTCTAAAGGCAATTCGGGATGTGAAGGTTTAAGGATTTTCAGCAATGCTCTACATGCATCTAATGTTATATTATACTGCACGTTCCATAAGCGCAATTTCTGAGACATAGTATCGGCCTGAACCTTTGCATCACTCGCCTCACTTGTGCTAGAACTAGAAGTTTCAGAGCTGCTGCTTCTATTTAACAAATAGTGCCTGACACGAATCACGTCTTCTTTAATAATATGATCTGTTTCCATATCGACATTATTTTCAGCATTGCTTAGCTCGTTACAATTTGAATTATTATCCTGTTGGTTAGAAATATTTAGAAGGTTATTTTGTTGGTTCTCTTTATCATTATTTGAACTTCCTGAAATTAAGTTATCGTCTGGAAAATGAAAAGAAGTTGATAAATCTACTTCTTCATCTAAAAACTGCAAGTCATTCTCAGTGATTTCAGCAAATACTGCTGAAGCTTCAGATTTAGCTCGTCGTCTAATCTGCTTCAAACTTACAATAAATCCCCTTTGTAAATTGCTCATATTGCAACCAGGAAACTCAATTTAATCACATTCAAATTAGTTTTATACGTAGATCACGGGTTTAACTCTAGATAAGAAATGTACAAACTAAGAAAGCTAAAGAAAACAATTAAACAAACTTAAAGTACAATAGAACTGTAGTATATTTTATAATGTTTACAGTATGATGAGATAATCACCTAAAATATGGAAAATTATAATTATAAAATCAACGGCAAGAAATAAAATAAGATTGTAATAGTTAGGAAAAGTAGAAAAAGGAAATCTGACGCAAACTAATTCCATCCAGATTAAACAAAACAAAATAAAATATGAACATTGAACTGAAAAACAGCAGTACCTCTCATAAAGGAGCATCAAAAGATTCAAATCAAACTCCTCAATGTAAAGAAAATTAGTTTACTCTTAAAATGTATGAGAGCATATTAAGTAACATTATTTAATTCCAAGAGTTACATTATAGTTTATTTCAAACAGCTATAATTTTCTTTAGAAAGAAATAATATTCGTACCTTCCATAGTGCAGCAATCTAATTCAAAATTCTCATTTAAATTTTAACCTGCAGAGAAATAAACTGAAACAAAAATAACCAAAATTCTTACATATAATGAAGTTTGGGAACAGTGTATTATCATCAAGTCATTAATTAGACCCTGTTTTACACAGAAAATTGACATTTTCTTATTGCCACAGAGGGGTTAATTAGGCACATAAAATAATACTAATTGATTAATTCCATATCAAAAAAGATCAAAATTTTAGATCCATGTGTGAAAGAAAAGAATATAGGCTTCCAAATAAAAAATTAAAGAAAAATTAAAAATTGTAGCATTAAAATAATGTTATTGCATGTGCACTATGATCAAAATATATATTTACAAAAAAATATAAACATAAAAATGCTCAGTAAAGTACTATGTAGATACTATTTTAGATACAGAAGAAAAATTTGCGACCGAAGAAATTTTCAATATAATTGAAAAAAAAAATAGTTCTTACTAAAGAGAGAGAGAGAGAGATCTTTCTTATTACAAATTATGAGAATCCTTCACTGTCCTTCACTGTCCTTTACTGTCCTGCTTCATTCTGATTATATAATAACTTCGCAATAACCTGCAAATGAAGCATAAAAATTAAAAACAATCAGAAGAAGAGTACTGAAAAGACACTCTGAAATTCGAAAAGATTATGTGCATACGAAATAAAAACCAAACTTTCTCATCCGCCTTTGTGCATGCAGGTTATAGCACGCGTCGACCGTCACACATTTAATGAAATTCTAGCGATTCAAGACATCTGATCTTTCTTTTTATTGTTCAAATAGTAATACTTACATTGACAATGGTTTCGAAGAAAAAATGAAAGTTTTAATCGAAGTTCCGTAAATTCGGTGACACACAACCACACACAACAACTGAGGGCACTGAGACTGAGTAAAGACAAAAGAGGAACGGAAGCGCGCCAAATTGGCGTCAGTGCTGCTAGACAGTGGTGCCGCGTGACGCGCCTCCTCGGGACAATGTCGATGGGCAACACGCAACACTCGTGGGCAACACTGATTGGCGTCCGTGAGCGGCGTCCATCTTATTATTTAAGAGTTTATTGTATCAAGAAGCTTAAGTATTAATACGAAAAAGATCGCTGCATGATTTTTGATCATGCATGCTTACTTTTGTTGAAAACAGCATGTTTATTATTTTTTATTAATATATGTAGTTGACAAATGATTGGCTGGGCTCGCAACGACCAAAGATTTTCAAGTCATAGCAAACGACCTCGCAACGTTCCAACGGCGTGCTAGACGACCCAGCATCGCCCATATATTTTGATAGCGGCTCGGCGATTTTCGTTTCATTGGTTCTGAGGGCGGACGATTACGCGCACGCCGAACAAAAATTCGTTCCCCAAACGTTCACACGACGTTCGTGTGCTGCTGGGGTAAAAATGTTGTGCATTAAATTTTTTAAATGTTACAACGCATGATTACCAAAGTACATATGAATGAAGATAACAAAACAAAGCTAATTAGACCAAATGCTCATTATTAAATCTGTTTTTGTCTTCCTTCATCCGATATGTATCTCACTTTTTGCGACGTTTTTGCCTGATAATTCATTGCGTGGTATAGACTAGTGTTTACTAGTGATTAGTATTAGAGATCTGATTCGGTGACACGACCGATATAATCGCGTCTGGCGACCAATTTTGTGATTTAGCGTAAACTTGGATATCGGTACTTTAGTTGCTTTCGCGCGCGTTTTGCGTATAATTTTTTGTCCTTGTTTGATCGCGTATTTTGCCGGAGCTCTTTGGCGTAAGAAAAATACGTAACAATATATGTAAATATATACATATACAGGGTGAGTCATTTTAATCTATGGACCCTAATATCTTCCAAATAACGGTATCTACAAAAAAATGGTTTAGATAAAAGTTGACCAGGACAGAGGGGGTCATTCAATTGTACCATTGGTTTTGACCTTGAGGTCAATTTTGAAAGTTATTTCAAGGTCACGATGGTTTTTTTAAATGGGACACCCTATTTTTGACTGCGGATTTCGAAAGATCGAAAAATTTTACATCAAACTCGTCTTATGAAAAAATTGTTTTTGCGACCTTGGAAAGGTCAAAAATGAAGGTGAAATGCCTGAAAAACGATCTGGTGTACTTTTTCTGAAATGACGTAGTTTTCTGGGTAACACAAATGTGCATAATGCTTAAACAAAGTCAATGAATTGTAAAAGTGTTAATCACTTTGAGTAGCTTGACCTTGAGGTCAATTTTCAAGGTTGTTTGAGGCTCAAAACGCATTTTTTGATTAGTAAACTCTATTTTTGACCGCAGAACCTGTTTCTTGACAATGGGCTCTTAAACAATGGCACTTTTTACATGACCATAGGGATTTTTTAGTTTTTCGACCTGACCTTTTCAAGGTCATATCAAGGTCATATTAAGGTCAAAAGCACTTTCATTTTACTTTTAGCGTTACCCGGAAACAACGACGTGGACGTAGTAAGTTCTGTTTCCTTTAGGGTACTTGATTATCGTGAGTTCCCTTGCCTCTCACGTCGGGGTGCCTGATTATCGTGACTCCCCTCGCCTCTCACTGAAACTGTAATTTAAATGAATTACCCACGGAGTAATTGTTCAAAATTACTTCCGTTGGCTTCGAGGCATAACTGCAATCTGTTTTGAAAACTATCCACAGTTCTAAGCAGGGTAGCTCTAGAAATGGCTGCACAAGCTCTACGAATGCGGTCCATAAAATCATCTCTTGTGGTTGGTCGTTTAGCAAAAACGAACACTTTTCAAGTATCCCCATAAAAAGAAATCAGGCGACGTCAAATCTGGTGAGCAAGGAGGCCATTCAACTGGACCCCTTCGTCCAATCCATCTGTCATTGTAAACGGCATTTAAACAGGCACGTACAATGAGTGCATAACGCACGATCCTGAGACGATGTATCGCGCTCCTTACGTCGTCCGGCGGCGCCGTTGCTAAGGCGCGAGCGGTGGGAGGGGAGCAATAGGCGTGCGTCGAAGAATCCGGCCGAAAGTTGCAAGTAGCTGACAGCACTGCGATACCTAATGCTAATAATCAACGATTGAAAAAAACTAAACAATTACTTTTGATTTAAGATTTATAATTATTGTTATAATAGAGTTTTATTCCTTTTCTTTCTTACTCACTTCTGCATAATTGAAAAATTTACTATTTAAAGTTGCTTAAATTAAAAAATTCCAAACATACATACAGGGTATGTAGGTAATTATATTCACAAGTTACCCTTCCAGAATGGCTGATTATAGTCCTAATGAGATTGTTGATATTATATTAGTTTTAGGGGAGTGTCATAGCAATTACAATGCAGCATCAAGGCTTTATGCTCAATGTTTTCCTGAAAGGCGACATCCAACTGATATGACAATACGTAGTTTAGTCCAAAGAGCTCGCAATGGACATCTTGTTCGTCAACGTCAACATTATGAATATGAGGAAAATGATGCGCGAGCTGTAACTATTTTAGCAATACTTCACCTTAATCCTCATGTTAGTACTCGCTAGATTGAAATGGAAATAGGTATACCACAAAGAACTGTTGTTAGAATTTTAAGAGCTCTAAATTATCACACTTTCCACATCACTCTTACGCAAGCTTTACAGCCTAATCATCATCTGATGCGTATTGCTTTTTGCCAGTGCGCTTTATAAATGTTACACGATGATCCTAATTTCTTTAGGTATGTGCTTTTCTCAAATGAGGCTAAATTTTATAGTGACGGACAACTTAATAGACACAACTGCCATTATTGGTCAGATGTTAATCCCCACTGGTATAGGCCAACAGATCATCAAAGTCGATGGAGTATTATGGTGTGGTGCGGCATTGTAAATGGTTATTTGATTAGACCTTATTTTTTTGAAGAGAACGTTGATAGACACAGTTACTTATCGTTGCTAAGAGATCACTTACCAGGCTTATTAGAAGATGTTGACTTAGCAACAAGAGTAAGAATGTGGCTTCAACAAGATGGTGCTGCACCACATTATGCACTCATTGTACGTGCCTGTTTAAATGCTAGTTACAATGACAGATGGATTGGACGGGGTCCAGTTGAATGGCCTCCTTGCTCACCAGACTTGACGTCGCCTGATTTCTTTTTATGGGGATACTTGAAAAATGTTTTTGCTAAACGACCAACCACAAGAGATGATTTTATAGACCGCATTCGTAGAGCTTGTGCAGCTATTTCTAGAGCTACCGTGCTTAGAATTGTGGATAGCTTTCAAAACAGATTGCAGTTATGCCTCGAAGCCAACGGAGGTAATTTTTAACAATTACTCCGTGGGTAATTCATTTAAATTACAGTGTCAGTGAGAGGCGAGGGGACTCACAATAATTAAGCACCCCGACGTGAAAGGCAAGGGGACGCACGATAATCAAGCACCCTAAAGGAAACAGAACTTACTACGTCCACGTCGTTGTTTCCGGGTAACGCTAAAAGTAAGATGAAAGTGCTTTTGACCTTGATATGACCGTGATATGACCTTCAAAAGGTCAGGTCGAAAAACTAAAAAATCCTTATGCTCATGTAAAAAGTGCCATTGTTTAAGAGCCCATTGTCAAGAAACAGGTTCTGCGGTCAAAAATAGGTTTTACTAATAAAAAAATGCGTTATGAGCCTCAAACAACCTTGAAAATTGACCTCAAGGTCAAGCTAGTCAAAGTGATTAACACTTTTACAATTCACTTTACATTCATTTTACATTCATGACTTTGTTTAAGCATTATGCACATTTGTGTTACCCAGAGAACCACGTCATTTCAGAAAAAGTACACCAGTCGTTTTTCAGGCATTTTACCTTCATTTTTTACCTTTCCAAGGTCGCAAAAACAATTTTTTCATAAGACGAGATTGATGTAAAATTTTTCGCTCTTTCGAAATCCGCAGTCAAAAATAGGTTGTCCCATTTACAAAAACCATCGTGACCTTGAAATAACCTTTAAAATTGACCTCAAGGTCAAAACCAATGGTACAATTGAATGACCCCCTCGGTCCTGGTCAACTTTTATCTAAACCATTTTTTTGTAGATACCGTTATTTGGAAGATATTCGGGTACATAGATTAAAATGACTCACCCTGTATATTGTGACGTGGCAGTTTTAGCTGCCTCGCCACTCCGCCTAAGCTTCGCGCAAGGAGGCGCGTATGACCGGGTCGGGCACTCAGCGAGAGAACGGAATCTCCGGCGGGACTGCGTCGCGTATTATTTTATTTACACATTCGCGGCTTATTTCATGTAACCGCGGGCACCTCGACAAACGCCGCCAAAGGACCAACAGCGGCGAGGGAGACGGACCGCGACAGGAAAAGGAGAGGGCGATCGTCCAGGGCCGGCGCACAGGAAAACGCCGACGGAGAGGAGGAGACAAGACGTGGCGACAGATAAGCGCCACGCAAGAGAGGTTCGCAAGTGGCATGGCTGATGGGCAGGCTGGGGCGGACGAACGGCCAGGACGAGGGCCGTCGAATGCCGGCTGTCCATCGAGGAGGGTAGCGGCAAGAAATCGTCGCAGGAAAATTCGGCTGCTGTCGTCCGCGAGGACGACGAGAGCGACAAGGATGTCGGATGCCGGCGGGGACCGCGCGACACCTGGCCGCGTGCGAGCGACGATTTCGCGTTTCGGCATGACGCATTCTCGCGTGTTGTGGATCCGTGTTTGGAGTCGAAAAGTGAACCCGGAAACGCGACCGGTATCATCGCGTCTGGCGCCCAATCTCGCGATTTGGTGCGAGCGTTTGGTGTTTCTCGGTTCGCTCGTCGCTCCCGCGCGTGTTTCGCGAGTTATTCCGTTGTTTGATCGCGTATTTCACCGTTGCTCTCCGGCGTCAGAAAAATACGTGACAATATATATATATATATATATATATATACTACTGTGTCCAAAAAGTAAGGTGACATTGCATTTATTTCGAAAATTCTTTATTTATTCTTGCAAATCAATTTCGTCCCCTTCAAAGTAATCCCCCCCTGATATAATACACTTATTCCAACGGATTTTCCAATCTTCGAAACAGTTGTAATAATCGATTTCAGGAATGGCCTTTAGCTCCTTCTTCGCAGCGGCTTGAATCTCTTCTATCGACTCGAAACGGTGATTCGTGATTTTTTAACCAAAAACTCGACTAATATCGTTCCACAACCACCGTATTCACCTGATTTGGCTCCATGCGACTTCTGGCTATTCAGCAAACTCAAGCGGCCGCTCCGGGGACACCGTTTCGCTGCGAAGAAGGAGCTAAAGGCCATTCCTGAAATCGATTATTACAACTGTTTCGAAGATTGGAAAATCCGTTGGAATAAGTGTATTATATCAGGGGGGGATTACTTTGAAGGGGACGAAATTGATTTGCAAGAATAAATAAAAAATTTTTGAAATAAATGCAATGTCACCTTACTTTTTGGACACAGTAGTATATATACAGGGTAGTCAAAAGTATCGGACCCCCCAATATTTCCGTTCCCTTGCATTTTACAAGAAAATGTTTCAGACAAAAGTTGTAGGGTTTAAAAAGATCTATTTACTTATTTTATCAGTTTGACCTTGTATGGTGTCGCCAAGGTCAGATCAAAATTATATTAACTTTTTTAAATGGAACACCTAACTTTTTATTGCATATTCTTGTAGCTTATCTCGAGACCTTTACAAAACACTACAAGAAAGTTTATTTTCGTTGAGTACTTTCCGAGTTGTGAGGCTTGAAAGCTACAGTGTACTGTAGTGTGGGTCCAGCCAGTTAAGGCAAGAGTGGCGTGTGGGTCCGGCCAGTTAAGGCAAGTGTGGCGTGTGTCCGGCCAGTTAAGGCAAGTGTGGCGTGTGTCCGGCCAGTTAAGGCAAGAGCACTACAGTACACTGTAGCTTTCAAGCCTCACAACTCGGAAAGTGCTTAACGAAAATAAACTTTCTTGTAGTATTTTGGGAAGGTCTCGAGATAAGCACAAGAATATCCAATAAAAAGTTAGGTGTTCCATTTAAAAAAGTTAATGTAATTTTGATATGACCTTGGCGACGCCATCCAAGGTCACACTGATAAGATCAGTAAATAGATCTTTTTAAACCCTACAACTTTTGTCTGAAACATTTTCTTGTAAAATGCAAGGGAACGGAAATATTGGGGGGGTCCGATACTTTTTGACTACCCTGTATATGTATTGTCACGTATTTTACTTTACGCCGGAGGGCAGCGGCGAAATACGCGATAAAACAAAGGAATTACGCGCGAAACACGCGCGGGAGCGACAAACGAACCGATAAAGATGGTCACACCAAATCACGAAATTGGGCGCCAGACGCGATTGTACCGATCGCGTCGCCGAGTACATTCTCTAACGCCAAACGCGGACCTACAACACGCGATAATGCGTCATGCCAAAGCGCGAAATTGTCGCTCGCACGCGGCCAGCTAGCTCCTCTAACCGGTAGAGGGGCGGGATAGCGGAGACAGGGACGAGCGGCTCTCTTACGGGAGGAGACGGGTAGGCGAGAAATTAAGCGAAACTAGGCCGATGTAACTGGTAAAGATCACATATATTGCAGTGCATAATAAAGACGGCATATAATAAAATAAGAAAATAATAGCGGTTAACGTAAAAAAGAAAAACAAAGGGATAAGGAGTTGACAAAAAAATAAGAAGCCGGACGCGGGAATTATCTTAACTCATACCATAATTACGCTAAACGCACCAATCACGACGACTGGTCCCGCGCGAAGCGCGACAGCCAATCACACGCGCTCTGAACGGCGCGGCCAGAATGCGAAAGCCGAGCTTTTGCTAAGGCAAACCACGTAATTCCGAGACAAAGTACGTACAGTAAAAAGAGTCGCGCCGGCGACAACGCAGTCGCCGAAACCGCACTACCAAATTAATACAACACGCGCTCTACAACAACGCACCGATAGCTCGGGCGGCCGTGTGACCACGGCCGTAACACGACTCGCGCACGTGCGCGAGGGCTTTGCGGCTTCCCGGAAAGCCGGTCGTTCGCAAACTTCTACGGCGGGACAGCTCAAGTACACGCGGCAACCGACAGCTGAGGGCCTCGACGAGGTCTCGTGCTTGAAGTGGAGAGCCAGCCAAACACCAAGAAGCAAGGTGCGTTCAATCGTCATGCGGCGGACGCACTCGTACACTAACCTAATGGCTCCACCTCAGAACGCAAGCCGACCAACACCGACATCTCGTGGCTTTACACAATTGTCGGAGGGTCATCTCGACGACGACTCTGGTCCTCCTCCTGGTCCCTCGGGTCCTGTGGGATTCTCCGCTGGACACGCTCGCCAGGCCGGGCACTCTCACCGATATCCGGGACCGATAGCTAGGCCGATATCCCTCGCTCGCTTCCCTTAACGCACCACGCACGCAGAATGCCGGGTCGCACGCAAAAACCGCAAGGATCGCGCTCGATGCGCGATCGATGAGCGCTGCCCCTCCCACAGGGTGCGCGATATCCTTGCGCCAAGCGGCGCGGCCTATCAGCGGCTGCCCTTATCTATCCGTGACGTCACAGCAGTGTCGGGTCTCCGCAGATGTCGTGCGGTCCCCGTCGGCATCCGACATCCTTGTCGCTCTCGTCGTCCTCACGGACAACAGCAGCAAAATTTTCCTGCGACGATTCTTCGCCGCTACCCTCCTCGATGGACAGCCGGCATTCGACGGCCCTCGTCCTGGCCGTTCGTCCGCCCCAGCCTGTCCATCAGTTGTGTCACTTGCGAGCCTCTTTTGCGTGGCGCTTATCCGTCGCCACGTCTTGTCTCGTCCTCTTCTCCGTCGGCGGCTTCCCGTGCGCCGGCCTTGAACGATCGCCTTCTCCTTTTCTTGTCGCTGTCCATCTCGCTCGCCGCTGTTGGTCCTTAGGCGTCGTTTGTCGAGGTGCCCGCGGTTACATGAAATAAGCCGCAAATAAGTAAAGGAAACTAATACGTTACGCAGTCCCGCCGAAGATCCCGCTCTCTCGCTGAGTGCCCAACCCGGTCCCATGCGCCTCCTCGTGCTATGCTTAGGCGGAGGACGAAGTGGCGAGCCAGATAAAACTGCCACGTCACAGTATATATATATATATATATATATATATATATATATATATATATATATATATACACATGGTGATTTAAAATAATTTATTGGACCCGAAGCTGGCATATTCGTAATCAAATTCTGAGGTTTCAAGGTCAAATTCTGACGATTTTTCCTTTTGCAAAAATTTGTCCTAAACTTAGTTTTCAAGTTACAATAAGAATTAATTAGCGTATAACGGTCGGATACAAGTGGTAGACAGGGGCGGTGCGACTCACTGTTACACGCGGGTGCTTCCGTGGGGCACCTCTTGCGCTCAAATGACTTACAAAGTACATGGACAGCACATTTCTATTTAAACTTTCTCTCTCTCTCTCTCTCTCTCTCTCTCTCTCTCTCTCTCTGTCACTTAATTATGCTACATTTAACTTGTCTTTTGATCTGTCATCCGGCCGTCAAATATCGGGATGACCATGAAATCTTCAAGTAAGTTTACGTTACTATAATAAATTAATTATTATAATAAATGTACGCCCGCGAATAATAACATTCAATGCAAATTAGATTACTTAAATGTGCACTTGCAAGTTAAAAGTAGCTTTTTAAACGCACAAAAAGGAAAGAAAGGAGAGAGAAAAAGAGAGAGAGAGAGTGACCCGGGGATGGGGGGGGCTTTGAACAAGTTTAAGCACGTTTACTTACGCACACGGCGATCAGCTTATTCTTTCCACGATGCGACAGTTCAATTAAAATTTGTCCTTTATCCAGATCTATCCCTCGAAGTTGTTTCATATTTTTCCACATTTACACTATTTACTCTGCACTTGATTGATAAACGTGGAATTACGCAACGAACCGATGGATCGACTTTATTAGTTACTATTAATCACTACTCTAATCACTACATTCATTCGATGCGTTAAAATTACTCGAAGAAACACGTATTTACGTTACGATCACACAACACGTGTTCACTCGACGATATCAAGCAGTCGACTGAATGTTATTGGTTATGTCGTTATAAGAGTGTTGAACAATTGGTTAAAGTCATAAGTCAAAACGCGGGAATTTAAAATAAAAATATTGATTAATACGATTTACATCAATACAATCTATTAGAAAAATGTGGCAAATGCATGTTTATCATTACTTGTTAAAAATTGTATGATCCTTAAGTGACTTTATCGAGATAATTATTTTGTATATTTATTATGAAGAAAACTTCGAGGATATAATTTTTGAAATCTCTTTGCAGCAATGGATAATCTGCCCTTTTCAGGGCAAACAAATATTTTACTTCGAGGAA